>NC_088398.1:84009469-84054469 GCF_034236695.1 Oncorhynchus nerka
GCTGGGTCTACTGGGGAGAGAACTACTCTGTAGGCTGGGTCTACTTCTTCATGATGGGGAGAGAACTACTCTATAGGCTGGGTCTACTGGGGAGAGAACTACTCTGTAGGCTGGGTCTACTGGGGAGAGAACTACTCTATAGGCTGGGTCTACTGGGGAGAGAACTACTCTGTAGGCTGGGTCTACTGGGGAGAGAACTACTCTGTAGGCTGGGTCTACTGGGGAGAGAACTACTCTATAGGCTGGGTCTACTGGGGAGAGAACTACTCTGTAGGCTGGGTCTACTGGGGAGAGAACTACTCTGTAGGCTGGGTCTACTGGGGAGAGAACTACTCTGTAGGCTGGGTCTACTGGGGAGAGAACTACTCTGTAGGCTGGGTCTACTGGGGAGGGAACTACTCTGTAGGCATTCTCAAAGACTCATAATCACATCTTAGAGAGAGGGGGAGAGGGACAGAAAATGTATGTGTGTCTATCTTCGCAAACACCATATTAAAAACAAGGTCAGACTTTTCCAAAGACAACTCTGGTTCTACAGAGGAATGTGGATCCGTCTTGCTCAGCTACTGTGTCAAGACTGTTTTTCTTGTCTTTTGTTCAGAGCCCTTCAGGATCCTCTCCACCTGCCTGAGCCCTCTGTTGTGGTGCTGGGGGATTTTAACAGACTTCTACAGGGTATATAGTGTGTATCAGCTGGGTCTAGTAACAGACCTCTACAGGGTATATAGTGTGTATCAGCTGGGTCTAGGAACAGACCTCTACAGGGTATATAGTGTGTATCAGCTGGGTCTAGGAACAGACTTCTACAGGGTATATACTAGATGAGGCGTAGACCAACAGGACCAGTTTTCTATTGGATAGACCCAGGGTTAGGCCAGGACCAGTTTTCTATTGGATAGACCCAGGGTGGGGCCAGAAACAGTTTTCTATTGGATAGACCCAGAGTTAGGCCAGGACCAGTTTTCTATTGGATAGGCTCAGGGTTAGGCCAGGACCAGTTTTCTATTGGATAGACCCAGAGTTAGGCCAGGACCAGTTTTCTATTGGATAGGCCCAGGGTTAGGCCAGGACCAGTTTTCTATTGGATAGACCCAGGGTTAGGCCAGGACCAGTTTTCTATTGGATAGACCCAGGGTTAGGCCAGGACCAGTTTTCTATTGGATAGACCCAGGGTAGTCAGGTAGCTTAGCTAACAGATGACCTGACTTCAACACGTCATTCGTTCTCAGTGAGGTTTTGTTTCCGAGAAGCTAGTGAAGATGAGTAATTCCGATGATTTTTATTTACTTTTGCTACGGAGAAACCAGACAATTCCTGAAAATCTGTCTGCCTCAGCTTTACTTTTAAAAAAAACAGCTGGTACAATATTACTGTCTAAAAGTACAGAATGAACCAGAGTCTTTAGAGATCAGTTCTGTTCTGACGCAGTACTACTGTGTGGAGACTGTGGTGACGTTCCTATTGGCTGTTATGATTATATGAGTATCTATTAGTGTACAACTGTCTAGAGATAGTGACGATGCACAGTGTAGTGGTATGTACAGGATACACACGGTGTAGTGGTATGTACAGTGTAGTGGTATGTACAGGATACACATGGTGTAGTGGTATGTACAGGATACACACAGTGTAGTGGTATGTACAGGATACACACGGTGTAGTGGTATGTACAGTGTAGTGGTATGTACAGGATACACATGGTGTAGTGGTATGTACAGGATACACACAGTGTAGTGGTATGTACAGGATACACACGGTGTAGTGGTATGTACAGGATACACATGGTGTAGTGGTATGTACAGGATACACATGGTGTAGTGGTATGTACAGGATACACATGGTGTAGTTGTATGTACAGGATACACAGTGTAGTGGTATGTACAGGATACACATGGTGTAGTGGTATGTACAGGATACACAGTGTAGTGGTATGTACAGGATACACATGGTGTAGTGGTATGTACAGTGTAGTGGTATGTACAGGACACATGGTGTAGTGGTATGTACAGGATACACAGTGTAGTGGTATGTACAGGATACATGGTGTAGTGGTATGTACAGGACACACACAGTGTAGTGGTATGTACAGGATACACAGTGTAGTGGTATGTACAGGATACACACAGTGTAGTGGTATGTACAGGATACACACAGTGTAGTGGTATGTACAGGATACACAGTGTAGTGGTATGTACAGGATACACATGGTGTAGTGGTATGTACAGGATACACACAGTGTAGTGGTATGTACAGGATACACATGGTGTAGTGGTATGTACAGTGTAGTGGTATGTACAGGATACACAGTGTAGTGGTATGTACAGGATACACATGGTGTAGTGGTATGTACAGGATACACACAGTGTAGTGGTATGTACAGGATACACGGTGTAGTGGTATGTACAGGATACACATGGTGTAGTGGTATGTACAGGATACACAGTGTAGTGGTATGTACAGGATACACATGGTGTAGTGGTATGTACAGGACACATGGTGTAGTGGTATGTACAGGATACACAGTGTAGTGGTATGTACAGGATACATGGTGTAGTGGTATGTACAGGACACACACAGTGTAGTGGTATGTACAGGATACACAGTGTAGTGGTATGTACAAGATACACACAGTGTAGTGGTATGTACAGGACACACACAGTGTAGTGGTATGTACAGGATACACAGTGTAGTGGTATGTACAGGATACACACAGTGTAGTGGTATGTACAGGATACACACAGTGTAGTGGTATGTACAGGATACACATGGTGTAGTGGTATGTACAGGATACACACAGTGTAGTGGTATGTACAGGATACACAGTGTAGTGGTATGTACAGGATACACACGGTGTAGTGGTATGTACAGGATACACACGGTGTAGTGGTATGTACAGGATACACACAGTGTAGTGGTATGTACAGGATACATGGTGTAGTGGTATGTACAGGATACACAGTGTAGTGGTATGTACAGGATACACACAGTGTAGTGGTATGTACAGGATACACACAGTGTAGTGGTATGTACAGGATACACAGTGTAGTGGTATGTACAGTGTAGTGGTATGTACAGTGTAGTGGTATGTACAGTGTAGTGGTATGTACAGTGTAGTGGTATGTACAGGATACACAGTGTAGTGGTATGTACAGTGTAGTGGTATGTACAGTGTAGTGGTATGTACAGTGTCGTGGTATGTACAGTGTAGTGGTATGTACAGTGTCGTGGTATGTACAGTGTAGTGGTATGTACAGGATACACGCGCTCAGCCATTCATGGAAAGAGCAGGTGTTCCTAATGTTTTGTACACTGTGTATTTCCACACTGACGTTGGAATAATACTGTGAAAATGATAAATGTCCTTTTAGTGCAAGACCTGTTTGAATAGACTGCCTGATTGGTCAGCCTGTGTTGTTGACATCACCAGGCCTAAAATGAGTTAACAAGAGAGTCCTCTCTGACAACAACAGCTAGTTTTCAGATTCCCCTCCCCTCTCAGTCCGCTCCCAGACAGTCCCAGCTACAATTCTTGTTGACAAATTGCTCTTTGCTAAGAAGCTATTTTTTTTTTTTTTTTTTTCAATTTTCAATTTGTTAAAATTAAGGTACTTAGTTAATTGTATTTAAAAAAAATTAAAAATAATATTGGGATTAAAAACAGCCGCATTGGACATTTTTTATTAAGTCAGTCAAGTTAGTTATTGATTGATTGGTTTATTTGAATTTCTGAGATAATTAAAAGCCGTAGGCTGCCCCAGCCAGAGAAAACATGACATACATTAAAAATGATGGAGGACAAAACCCCGATGAAGCCTGAAGGCTCATTCCATTATGGTCTTAAAACACTGAATGGTTCTCTGAGCTGTCTGTTTTTATGGGAATGGGCTACTGCTTTGGATTCATATCTCCAAGTTTTCCCAGTGTCTTCTAGTGTCTTCTATCAGCTCAGTCTAATCCACATGCTATCTCACCCATCCATCTGTATTACTGCCTAACCCAACCATCTGTATTACTGCCTAACCCATCCATCTGTATTACTGCCTAACCCATCTATCTGTATTACTGCCTAACCAATCCATCTGTATTACTGCCTAACCCAACCATCTGTATTACTGCCTAACCCAACCATCTGTATTACTGCCTGACCCATCCATCTGTATTACTGCCTAACCTATATATCTATATTACTGCCTAACCCATCCATCTGTATTACTGCCTAACCCATCCATCTGTATTACTGCCTAACCCATCCATCTGTATTACTGCCTAACCCAACCATCTGTATTATTGCCTAACCCATCCATCTGTATTACTGCCTAACCCATCCATCTGTATTACTGCCTAACCCATCCATCTGTATTACTGCCTAACCCATCCATCTGTATTACTGCCTAACCCATCCATCTGTATTACTGCCTAACCCAACCATCTGTATTACTGCCTAACCCATCCATCTGTATTACTGCCTAACCCATCCATCTGTATTACTGCCTAACCCATCCATCTGTATTACTGCCTAACCCATCCATCTGTCTGTATTACTGCCTAACCCATCTATCTGTATTACTGCCTAACCCAACCATCTGTATTACTGCCTAACCCATCCATCTGTATTACTGCCTAACCCATCCATCTGTATTACTGCCTAACCCAACCATCTGTATTACTGCCTAACCCATCCATCTGTATTACTGCCTAACCCATCTATCTGTATTACTGCCTAACCCAACCATCTGTATTGCTGCCTAACCCTAAACCATCCATCTGTATTACTGCCTAACCCATCCATCTGTATTACTGCCTAACCAATCCATCTGTATTACTGCCTAACCCAACCATCTGTATTACTGCCTAACCCAACCATCTGCATTACTGCCTGACCCATCTATCTGTATTACTGCCTAACCCATCCATCTGTATTACTGCCTAACCCAACCACCTGTGTTGCTGCCTAACCCATCCATCTGTATTGCTGCCTAAATATCCATCTGTATTACTGCCTAACCCATCCATCTGTATTACTGTCTAACCCATTCATCTGTATTACTGCCTAACCCAACCATCTGTAGTGCTGCCTAACCTATATATCTATATTACTGCCTAACCCAACCATCTGCATTACTGCCTAACCCATCCATCTGTATTACTGCCTAACCCAACCACCTGTATTACTGCCTAACCCTTGACCCATCCATCTGTATTACTGCCTAACCCATCCATCTGCATTACTGCCTAACCCAACCATCTGTATTACTGCCTAACCCTTGACCCATCCACCTGTATTACTGCCTAACCCTAACCCAACCATCTGTGTTGCTGCCTAACCCATCCATCTGTATTGCTGCCTAAATATCCATCTGTATTACTGCCTAACCCATCCATCTGTATTACTGTCTAACCCATTCATCTGTATTACTGCCTAACCCAACCATCTGTAGTGCTGCCTAACCCATCTATCTGTATTACTGCCTAACCCAACCATCTGTATTGCTGCTTAACCCATCCATCTGTATTACTGCCTAACCCAACCATCTGTATTACTGCCTAACCCTTGACCCATCCACCTGTATTACTGCCTAACCAATCCATCTGTATGACTGCCTAACCCATCCATCTGTATTGCTGCCTAAGCCAAACATCTGTATTACTGCCTAACCCACCATCTGTATTGCTGCTTAACCCATCCATCTGTATTACTGCCTAACCCTAACCCAACCATCTGTGTTGCTGCCTAACCCATCCATCTGTATTGCTGCCTAAATATCCATCTGTATTACTGCCTAACCCATCCATCTGTATTACTGCCTAACCCATTCATCTGTATTACTGCCTAACCCATCCATCTGCATTGCTGCCCAACCCTATCCATCTGCATTGCTACCTAACTCTAACCCAACCATCTGTATTACTGCCTAACCCATCCATCTGTATTGCTGCCTAACCCTAACCCAACCGTCTGTATTACTGCCTAACCCATCCATCTGTATTGCTGCCTAACCCTAACCCAACCGTCTGTATTACTGCCTAACCCATCCATCTGTATTACTGCCTAACCCAACCATCTGTATTACTGCCTAACCCATCCATCTGTATTACTGCCTAACCCATCCATCTGTATTACTGCCTAACCCATCCATCTGTATTACTGCCTAACCCAACCATCTGTATTACTGCCTAACCCATCCATCTGTATTACTGCCTAACCCTAACCCAACCATCTGTATTACTGCCTAACCCATCCATCTGTATTACTGCCTAACCCAACCATCTGTATTACTGCCTAACCCATACATCTGTAGTACTGCCTAACCCATCCATCTGTATTGCGGCCTAACCAATCCATCTGTATTGCCCAACCCTTGACCCATCCATCTGTATTACTGCCTAACCCATACATCTGTAGTACTGCCTAACCCATCCATCTGTATTGCTGCCTAACCCAACCATCTGTATTGCTGCCTAACCCTAAACCATCCATCTGTATTACTGCCTAACCCAACCATCTGTATTACTGCCTAACCCAACCATCTGCATTACTGCCTGACCCAACCACCTGTGTTGCTGCCTAACCCATCCATCTGTATTGCTGCCTAAATATCCATCTGTATTACTGCCTAACCCATCCATCTGTATTACTGCCTAACCCAACCATCTGTATTACTGCCTGACCCATCTATCTGTATTACTGCCTAACCTATATATATATATTACTGCCTAACCCAACCATCTGTATTACTGCCTAACCCATCCATCTGTATTACTGCCTAACCCATCCATCTGTATTACTGCCTAACCCTTGACCCATCCATCTGTATTACTGCCTAACCTATATATCTATATTACTGCCTAACCCATACATCTGTAGTACTGCCTAACCTATATATCTATATTACTGCCTAACCAATCCATCTGTATTACTGCCTAACCCATCCATCTGTAGTACTGCCTAACCCATCCATCTGTATTGCTGCCTAACCAATCCATCTGTATTGCCTAACCCTTCTCTCAGCCTCATCCACATGCTTCCCTCCCCATCCATCTGTAACCGTCTCTTCCGTCCTAGAATAGAACGCAGCAGTATATTCCCACTGCCCCAAAACAACAAGAGGTCAACATGAATGCATATCTACAGGCTGAGATACATGATCATCTGTTAACTGAGAGAAATGATGAGATGTGAAGGTAACACCTAGTCCTGTATAGAACTCTACAGTGTGAAGGTAACACCTAGTCCTGTATAGAACTCTACAGTGTGAAGGTAACACCTAGTCCTGTATAGAACTCTACAGTGTGAAGGTAACACCTAGTCCTGTATAGAACTCTACAGTGTGAAGGTAACACCTAGTCCTGTATAGAACTCTACAGTGTGAAGGTAACACCTAGTCCTGTATAGAACTCTACAGTGTGAAGGTAACACCTAGTCCTGTATAGAACTCTACAGTGTGAAGGTAACACCTAGTCCTTGTATAGAACTCTACAGTGTGAAGGTAACACCTAGTCCTTGTATAGAACTCTACAGTGTGAAGGTAACACATAGTCCTGTATAGAACTCTACAGTGTGAAGGTAACACCTAGTCCTTGTATAGAACTCTACAGTGTGAAGGTAACACCTAGTCCTGTATAGAACTCTACAGTGTGAAGGTAACACCTAGTCCTGTATAGAACTCTACAGTGTGAAGGTAACACCCAGTCCTGTATAGAACTCTACAGTGTGAAGGTAACACCCAGTCCTGTATAGAACTCTACAGTGTGAAGGTAACACCCAGTCCTGTATAGAACTCTACAGTGTGAAGGTAACACCTAGTCCTGTATAGAACTCTACAGTGTGAAGGTAACACCTAGTCCTTGTATAGAACTCTACAGTGTGAAGGTAACACCTAGTCCTGTATAGAACTCTACAGTGTGAAGGTAACACCTAGTCCTGTATAGAACTCTACAGTGTGAAGGTAACACCTAGTCCTGTATAGAACTCTACAGTGTGAAGGTAACACCTAGTCCTGTATAGAACTCTACAGTGTGAAGGTAACACCCAGTCCTGTATAGAACTCTACAGTGTGAAGGTAACACCTAGTCCTGTATAGAACTCTACAGTGTGAAGGTAACACCTAGTCCTGTATAGAACTCTACAGTGTGACAGTGTGAAGGTAACACCTAGTCCTGTATAGAACTCTACAGTGTGAAGGTAACACCTAGTCCTGTATAGAACTCTACAGTGTGAAGGTAACACCCAGTCCTGTATAGAACTCTACAGTGTGAAGGTAACACCCAGTCCTGTATAGAACTCTACAGTGTGAAGGTAACACCTAGTCCTGTATAGAACTCTACAGTGTGAAGGTAACACCTAGTCCTGTATAGAACTCTACAGTGTGAAGGTAACACCTAGTCCTGCATAGAACTCTACAGTGTGAAGGTAACACCTAGTCCTGTATAGAACTCTACAGTGTGAAGGTATGATGTTCTATTTCAAGCTAATTTCTCTATAATTTTGTGCACAAAAGAAAAACATGTTAATAATACTGTTCGTGAGCATTTCTCCTTTGTCAAGATAATCCATCCACCTCTAACAGGTGTGGCATATCAACAAGCTGATTAAACAGCATGATCATTACATAGGTGCACCTGGTGCTGGGGACAGTAAAAGGCCACTCATGATCATTACATAGGTGCACCTGGTGCTGGGGACAGTAAAAGGCCACTCATGATCATTACATAGGTGCACCTGGTCCTGGGGACAGTAAAAGGCCACTCATGATCATTACATAGGTGCACCTGGTGCTGGGGACAGTAAAAGGCCACTCATGATCATTACATAGGTGCACCTGGTGCTGGGGACAGTAAAAGGCCACTCATGATCATTACATAGGTGCACCTGGTGCTGGGGACAGTAAAAGGCCACTCATGATCATTACATAGGTGCACCTGGTGCTGGGGACAGTAAAAGGCCACTCATGATCATTACATAGGTGCACCTGGTGCTGGGGACAGTAAAAGGCCACTCATGATCATTACATAGGCGCACCTGGTGCTGGGGACAGTAAAAGGCCACTCATGATCATTACATAGGTGCACCTGGTGCTGGGGACAGTAAAAGGCCAATCATGATCATTACATAGGTGCACCTGGTGCTGGGGACAGTAAAAGGCCACTCATGATCAAATGTGCACCTGGTGCTCACACAGTAAATGCCACAGATGATCTCAAGTTTTGAAGGAGAGTAAAAGGCCACTCATGATCATTACATAGAGCTGGTGCTGGGGACATTTAATGTTCATTTCTCTACTGTCTCTACCGTGTTCATTTCTAAATCCGTCGTTTTAGAGAACTTGGCAGTACATCCACCTGGCCTCACAACCTCAGACCACATGTAACCACGCCAGCTCTAGTCCCTGTTCTCCCAGCTCTAGTCCCTGTTCTCCCAGCTCCAGCCTCCTGGGGACAGTAAAAGGCCACCAGCTCTAGTCCCTGGTGCTCTCCCAGCTCTAGTCCCTGTTCTCCCAGCTCTAAAATGTCCCTGTTCTCCCAGCTCCAGCCTCCCTCTTTTGAAGACCCCCAGCTCTGAGTCCCTGTTGCTCCCAGCTCCAGCCTCCCCTCTAGACCCCCAGCTCTAAATCCCTGTTCTCCCAGCTCCAGCCTCCACCTGGCCCCACAACCTCAGACCCTGTTCTCCCAGCTCTAGCCTCCCTGACCCCCAGCTCTAGTCCCTGTTCTCCCAGCTCCAGCCTCCCCTCTGGCCCCCCAGCTCTAGTCCCTGTTCTCCCAGCTCCAGCCTCCCCTCTGGACCCCCAGCTCTAGTCCCTGTTCTCCCAGCTCTAGTCCCTGTTCTCCCAGCTCCAGCCTCCCCTCTAGACCCCCAGCTCTAGTCCCTGTTCTCCCAGCTCCAGCCTCCCCTCTGGTCCCCCAGCTCTAGTCCCTGTTCTCCCAGCTCCAGCCTCCCCTCTAGACCCCCAGCTCTAGTCCCTGTTCTCCCAGCTCCAGCCTCCCCTCTGGCCCCCCAGCTCTAGTCCCTGTTCTCCCAGCTCCAGCCTCCCCTCTGGAACCCCAGCTCTAGTCCCCGTTCTCCCAGCTCCAGCCTCCCCTCTAGAACCCCAGCTCTAGTCCCTGTTCTCCCAGCTCCAGCCTCCCCTCTGGACCCCCAGCTCTGGATCACTGTGGTCATAGTAGAGATTGGGAGTGCCTGTATCTGGCTGAGATAGTTGAGGTCTACTGTAGATACTGTACTCAGGCCAGACACTTGCATTATGAGGCAGACTTGGAAGTCTTTTCTCCATTGTCAAGTGTTACCCAACCTAAGAACATTAGGCAAACATTATAATTTCATAAATTACATTGGAATTACAAACGATCTGATTGACAGATGTATATTATTGTAATACAAAAATAGGTGCTGTTTATTGTGGCCTTTTTGTGAGATAGAACTGTGGACGATAGAGATTTATGATGTTTGTGTACCGTAAATCAGAATGTTGATTGGTTGTGTTGGTTGTGCCATTTATGAAATGAGGATGTTTGATTTGGTCTTGTTTATGTTCCATTTATGAAATGAGGATGTTTGATGTGCTTCCTCCCACAGGAGGGTGACTTCCTGGTTCGTACCCACCATGTGGAGTACTGTGACGGGGGCATCCTGGACCCTGATGATGTACTGACTGACCTGGTGGAGGACAGAGACAAGGTAAAGATCAACGTTAGGGGCTGAGTGCCAAATGGCACCTTATTCCCTATGTAGTGCACTACTTTTGGACAGAGACAAGGTAACGATCAACGTTAGGGCTGAGTGCCAAATGGCACCTTATTCCCTATGTAGTGCACTACTTTTGGACAAGGGAAGGTAACGATCAACGTTAGGGGCCGAGTGCCAAATGGCACCTTATTCCCTATGTAGTGCACTACTTTTGGACAAGGGAAGGTAACGATCAACGTTAGGGTCCGAGTGCCAAATGGCACCTTATTCCCTATGTAGTGCACTACTTTTGGACAAGGGAAGGTAACGATCAACGTTAGGGGTCAAGTGCCAAATGGCACCTTATTCCCTATGTAGTGCACTACTTTTGGACAAGGGAAGGTAACGATCAACGTTAGGGGCAGAGTGCCAAATGGCACCTTATTCCCTATGTAGTGCACTACTTTTGGACAGAGACAAGGTAACGATCAACGTTAGGCCTGAGTGCCAAATGGCACCTTATTCCCTATGTAGTGCACTACTTTTGGACAAGGGAAGGTAACGATCAACGTTAGGGGCTGAGTGCCAAATGGCACCTTATTCCCTATGTAGTGCACTACTTTTGGACAGAGACAAGGTAACGATCAACGTTAGGGCTGAGTGCCAAATGGCACCTTATTCCCTATGTAGTGCACTACTTTTGGACAAGGGAAGGTAACGATCAACGTTAGGACTGAGTGCCAAATGACACCTTATTCCCTATGTAGTGCACTACTTTTGGACAAGGGAAGGTAACGATCAACGTTAGGGGTTGAGTGCCAAATGGCACCTTATTCCCAATGTAGTGCACTACTTTTGGACAAGGGAAGGTAACGATCAACGTTAGGGGTTGAGTGCCAAATGGCACCTTATTCCCAATGTAGTGCACTACTTTTGGACAAGGGAAGGTAACGATCAACGTTAGGGCCGAGTGCCAAATGAGGCTATATACAGGGGGTACCGGTACCTGAGTCAATGTGGAGGCTATATACAGGGGGTACCGGTACAGAGTCAATGTGGAGGCTATATACAGGGGGTACCGGTACCGAGTCAATGTGGAGGCTATATACAGGTGGTACCAGTACAGAGTCAATGTGGAGGCTATATACAGGGGGTACCGGTACAGAGTCAATGTGGAGACTATATACAGGGTATTACGGTATAGAGTCAATGTGGAGGCTATATACAGGGGTACCAGTACAGAGTCAATGTGGAGACTATATACAGGGGGTACCAGTACAGAGTCAATGTGGAGGCTATATACAGGTGGTACCAGTACAGAGTCAATGTGGAGACTATATACAGGGTATTACGGTATAGAGTCAATGTGGAGACTATATACAGGGGGTACCGGTACAGAGTCAATGTGGAGACTATATACAGGGTATTACGGTATAGAGTCAATGTGGAGGCTATATACAGGGGGTACCAGTACAGAGTCAATGTGGAGACTATATACAGGGGGTACCAGTACAGAGTCAATGTGGAGGCTATATACAGGTGGTACCAGTACAGAGTCAATGTGGAGGCTATGTACAGGGGGTACCAGTACAGAGTCAATGTGGAGACTATATACAGGGGGTACCAGTACAGAGTCAATGTGGAGGCTATATACAGGGGGTACCAGTACAGAGTCAATGTGGAGACTATATACAGGGGGTACCAGTACAGAGTCAATGTGGAGGCTATATACAGGGGGTACCAGTACAGAGTCAATGTGGAGACTATATACAGGGGGTACCAGTACAGAGTCAATGTGGAGACTATATACAGGGGTACCAGTACAGAGTCAATGTGGAGGCTATATACAGGGGGTACCAGTACAGAGTCAATGTGGAGACTATATACAGGGGGTACCAGTACAGAGTCAATGTGGAGACTATATACAGGGGGTACCAGTACAGAGTCAATGTGGAGACTATATACAGGGGGTACCAGTACAGAGTCAATGTGGAGACTATATACAGGGGTACCAGTACAGAGTCAATGTGGAGACTATATACAGGGGGTACCGGTACTGAGTCAATGTGGAGGCTATATACAGGGGGTACCGGTACAGAGTCAATGTGGAGACTATATACAGGGGGTACTGGTACAGAGTCAATGTGGAGGCTATATACAGGGGTTGCTGGTACAGAGTCAATGTGGAGGCTATATACAGGGGTACCAGTACAGAGTCAATGTGGAGGCTATATACAGGGGTACTGGTACAGAGTCAATGTGGAGACTATATACAGGGGTACCAGGTACAGAGTCAATGTGGAGACTATATACAGGGGTACCAGTACAGAGTCAATGTGGAGACTATATACAGGGGGTACCAGTACAGAGTCAATGTGGAGGCTATATACAGGGGGTACCGGTACAGAGTCAATGTGGAGGCTATATACAGGGGTACCGGTATAGAGTCAATGTGGAGGCTATATACAGGGGTACTGGTACTGAGTCAATGTGGAGGCTATATACAGGGGGTACTGGTACAGAGTCAATGTGGAGGCTATATACAGGGTGTACCAGTACAGAGTCAATGTGGAGGCTATATACAGGGGTACTGGTACAGAGTCAATGTGGAGGCTATATACAGGGGTACCGGTACAGAGTCAATGTGGAGGCTATATACAGGGTGTACCGGTACAGAGTCAATGTGGAGGCTATATACAGGGGGTACTGGTACTGAGTCAATGTGGAGGCTATATACAGGGGGTACTGGTACAGAGTCAATGTGGAGGCTATATACAGGGTGTACCAGTACAGAGTCAATGTGGAGGCTATATACAGGGGGTACTGGTACAGAGTCAATGTGGAGGCTATATACAGGGGGTACCGGTACAGAGTCAATGTGGAGGCTATATACAGGGGGTACCGGTACAGAGTCAATGTGGAGGCTATATACAGGGGGTACCGGTACAGAGTCAATGTGGAGGCTATATACAGGGGTACCGGTACAGAGTCAATGTGGAGGCTATATACAGGGGGTACCAGTACAGAGTCAATGTGGAGGCTATATACAGGGGGTACCGGTACAGAGTCAATGTGGAGGCTATATACAGGGGGTACCGGTACAGAGTCAATGTGGAGGCTATAAACAGGGGGTACCGGTAGAGAGTCAATGTGGAGACTATATACAGGGGGTACCAGTACAGAGTCAATGTGGAGGCTATATACAGGGGGTACCGGTACAGAGTCAATGTGGAGGCTATATACAGGGGGTACCGGTACAGAGTCAATGTGGAGGCTATATACAGGGGGTACCGGTAGAGAGTCAATGTGGAGACTATATACAGGGGGTACCAGTACAGAGTCAATGTGGAGACTATATACAGGGGGTACCGGTAGAGAGTCAATGTGGAGACTATATACAGGGGGTACCGGTACAGAGTCAATGTGGAGACTATATACAGGGGGTACCAGTACAGAGTCAATGTGGAGACTATATACAGGGTACCAGTACAGAGTCAATGTGGAGACTATATACAGGGGGTACCAGTACAGAGTCAATGTGGAGACTATATACAGGGGTACCAGTACAGAGTCAATGTGGAGACTATATACAGGGTGTTATGGTACAGAGTCAATGTGGAGACTATATACAGGGTGTTATGGTACAGAGTCAATGTGGAGACTATATACAGGGGTACCAGTACAGAGTCAATGTGGAGACTATATACAGGGTGTTATGGTACAGAGTCAATGTGGAGACTATATACAGGGTGTACCAGTACTGAGTCAATGTGGAGGCTATATACAGGGGGTACCAGTACAGAGTCAATGTGGAGACTATATACAGGGTGTTATGGTACAGAGTCAATGTGGAGGCTATATACAGGGTGTTAGGTACAGAGTCAATGTGGAGACTATATACAGGGGGTACCAGTACAGAGTCAATGTGGAGACTATATACAGGGGGTACCAGTACAGAGTCAATGTGGAGACTATATACAGGGGGTACCAGTACAGAGTCAATGTGGAGACTATATACAGGGGGTACCAGTACAGAGTCAATGTGGAGACTATATACAGGGTGTTATGGTACAGAGTCAATGTGGAGACTATATACAGGGGGTACCAGTACAGAGTCAATGTGGAGACTATATACAGGGTGTTATGGTACAGAGTCAATGTGGAGACTATATACAGGGTGTACCAGTACTGAGTCAATGTGGAGGCTATATACAGGGGGTACCAGTACAGAGTCAATGTGGAGACTATATACAGGGTGTTATGGTACAGAGTCAATGTGGAGACTATATACAGGGTGTACCAGTACTGAGTCAATGTGGAGGCTATATACAGGGGGTACCAGTACAGAGTCAATGTGGAGACTATATACAGGGGGTACCGGTACAGAGTCAATGTGGAGACTATATACAGGGTGTTATGGTACAGAGTCAATGTGGAGGCTATATACAGGGGGTACCAGTACAGAGTCAATGTGGAGACTATATACAGGGGGTACCAGTACAGAGTCAATGTGGAGACTATATACAGGGGGTACCAGTACAGAGTCAATGTGGAGACTATATACAGGGGGTACCAGTACAGAGTCAATGTGGAGACTATATACAGGGGGTACCAGTACAGAGTCAATGTGGAGACTATATACAGGGTGTTATGGTACAGAGTCAATGTGGAGACTATATACAGGGGGTACCAGTACAGAGTCAATGTGGAGACTATATACAGGGTGTACCAGTACTGAGTCAATGTGGAGGCTATATACAGGGGGTACCAGTACAGAGTCAATGTGGAGACTATATACAGGGGGTACCAGTACAGAGTCAATGTGGAGACTATATACAGGGTGTTATGGTACAGAGTCAATGTGGAGACTATATACAGGGTGTACCAGTACTGAGTCAATGTGGAGGCTATATACAGGGGGTACTGGTACAGAGTCAATGTGGAGACTATATACAGGGTGTTATGGTACAGAGTCAATGTGGAGACTATATACAGGGGGTACCAGTACTGAGTCAATGTGGAGGCTATATACAGGGGGTACCATTACAGAGTTAATGTGGAGACTATATACAGGGGGTACCGGTTCCGAGTCAATGTACAGGTTAGTTGAGGTAAGTTATACATGTAGGTAGGGGTAAAGTGTATATGCATAGATGATAAACAGCGAGTAGCAGCAGTGTAAAAACAAAGGGGGGTGTCAATGTAAATAGTCTGGGTGGCCGGACTATTTAATGGCTGGTCCATTAACTGAAGGCTGGATCTTGATATTATCAGGTACATTGCTGGTCCACTAACTGAAGGCTGGATATTATCAGGTACATGGCTGGTCCATTAACTGAAGGCTGGATCTTGATATTATCAGGTACATTGCTGGTCCATTAACTGAAGGTTGGATATTATCAGGTACATGGCTGGTCCATTAACTGAAGGCTGGATCCTGATATTATCAGGTACATGGCTGGTCCATTAACTGAATGCTGGATCCTGATATTATCAGGTACATGGCTGGTCCATTAACTGAAGGCTGGATCCTGATATTATCAGGTACATGGCTGGTCCATTAACTGAAGGCTGGATCCTGATATTATCAGGTACATGGCTGGTCCACTAACTGAAGGCTGGATCCTGATATTATCAGGTACATGGCTGGTCCATTAACTGAAGGCTGGATCCTGATATTATCAGGTACATGGCTGGTCCATTAACTGAAGGCTGGATCCTGATATTATCAGGTACATGGCTGGTCCACTAACTGAAGGCTGGATATTATCAGGTACATGGTTGGTCCATTTGGACTGTGTTCACCGGACCGGTCCTCTGCATCGTTCATCATCGTTCATTCTATGTTGACGCATTATCTCCATTAGCAACAGACACACAGCTTTGGCTGAATGATAGACAGGTAGGCAGGCAGGCAGAAAGACACACAGCTTTGGCTGAATGATAGACAGGCAGAAAGACACACAGCTTTGGCTGAATGATAGGCAGGCAGGCAGGGAGGCAGGCAGGCAGGCAGAAAGACACACAGCTTTGGCTGAATGATAGACAGGCAGGCAGGGAGGCAGGCAGGCAGGCAGAAAGACACACAGCTTTGGCTGAATGATAGACAGGCAGGCAGGCAGGCAGGCAGGCAGGCAGGCAGAAAGACACACAGCTTTGGCTGAATGATAGACAGGCAGGCAGGCAGGCAGAAAGACACACAGCTTTGGCTGAATGATAGACAGGCAGAAAGACACACAGCTTTGGCTGAATGAT
Organism: Oncorhynchus nerka; assembly: GCF_034236695.1. Taxonomy (NCBI): domain Eukaryota; kingdom Metazoa; phylum Chordata; class Actinopteri; order Salmoniformes; family Salmonidae; genus Oncorhynchus; species Oncorhynchus nerka. The sequence continues at coordinate 84,026,385 of NC_088398.1, forward strand.
AGACAGGCAGGCAGGCAGGCAGAAAGACACACAGCTTTGGCTGAATGATAGACAGGCAGGCAGGCAGAAAGACACACAGCTTTGTCTGAATGATAGACAGGCAGGCAGGCAGAAAGACACACAGCTTTGGCTGAATGATAGACAGGCAGGCAGGCAGGCAGAAAGGCCACCCAGCAGTGTACTGAGTCTCCCTGGTGCAGTAATGTTGTCCTTTACCCAGGTTTTAAACGCAGGCAGGTGGGGAGGCGTTCGGACAGGTGGGCGGTGAGGCTCACGGGCATGCAGGTGGGGAGGCGTTTGGGCAGGCGGGCGGGGGGGCAGACAGGCATGAAGGCGGGGAGGCGTTCTGGCGGGGAGGCGGGGAACCATTGGTTCTCTGTAAGGCCATCCTTAACTGGATAACTTAATGCAATTATCCTCAGTAGAATCTCTCAGACATTAGGGATGAGTCCCAAATAGCACTCTATTCCCTTTTTTTTAGTGCACTACTTTTAATGTGTGCCCTGGACAAAAGCAGTGCACTATTTTGGAAAATAGTGTGCCATTTTGGACGAATGCCAGGAGCTCCAATCAGATCCACAGCTTTCTGTAGACTAATTTATATCAGAGGGGAGGAGGGGAGGCTCTTTTACCGTAAAAGGGATTTTTGCTGCCTGGTAAAATTGCAGAACAAACAGAACCCAGAATTCAAGTTTTTAAAAGTGGTGTTTAAAAAGTGAATTCTCATTCAACCGTTTAGGCCTAGAGGCCAGGAAGACTAATCAGAGGCCAGGAAGACTAATCAGAGGCCAGGAAGACTAATCAGAGGCCAGGAAGACTAATCAGAGGCCAGGAAGACTAATCAGAGGCCAGGAAGACTAATCAGAGGCCAGGAAGACTAATCAGAGGCCAGGAAGACTAATCAGAGGCCAGGAAGACTAATCAGAGGCCAGGAAGACTAATCAGAGGCCAGGAAGACTAATCAATATAGAGCTATGCCTTGTAGTCAGGGGATTTCTGAAGAGGAAACTACTGGGATGGGGATTTCTGAAGAGGAAACTACTGGGATGGGGATTTCTGAAGAGGAAACTCTACTCATTATCTATTAGGTACTCTGTACTCATTATCTATTAGGTACTCTGTACTCATTATCTATTAGGTACTCTGTACTCATTATGTATTAGGTACTCTGTACTCATTATGTATTAGGTACTCTGTACTCATTGTGTGTTAGGTACTCTGTACTCATTGTGTGTTAGGTACTCTGTACTCATTGTGTGTTAGGTACTCTGTACTCATTGTGTATTAGGTACTCTGTACTCATTATGCATTAGGTACTCTGTACTCATTATGTATTAGGTACTCTGTACTCATTATGTATTAGGTACTCTGTACTCATTGTGTATTAGGTACTCTGTACTCATTATGTATTAGGTACTCTGTACTCATTATGTATTAGGTACTCTGTACTCATTATGTATTAGGTACTCTGTACTCATTATCTATTAGGTACTCTGTACTCATTATGTATTAGGTACTCTGTACTCATTATGTATTAGGTACTCTGTACTCATTATGTATTAGGTACTCTGTACTCATTATGTATTAGGTACTCTGTACTCATTATGTATTAGGTACTCTGTACTCATTATGTATTAGGTACTCTGTACTCATTATGCATTAGGTACTCTGTACTCATTATGTATTAGGTACTCTGTACTCATTATGTATTAGGTACTCTGTACTCATTATGTATTAGGTACTCTGTACTCATTATGTATTAGGTACTCTGTACTCATTGTGTGTTAGGTACTCTGTACTCATTATGTATTAGGTACTCTGTACTCATTATGTATTAGGTACTCTGTACTCATTATGTATTAGGTACTCTGTACTCATTATGTATTAGGTACTCTGTACTCATTATGTATTAGGTACTCTGTACTCATTATGCATTAGGTACTCTGTACTCGTTGTGTATTAGGTACTCTGTACTCATTATCTATTAGGTACTCTGTACTCATTATGTATTAGGTACTCTGTACTCATTATGCATTAGGTACTCTGTACTCATTATCTATTAGGTACTCTGTACTCATTATGTATTAGGTACTCTGTACTCATTATGTATTAGGTACTCTGTACTCATTATGCATTAGGTACTCTGTACTCGTTGTGTATTAGGTACTCTGTACTCATTATCTATTAGGTACTCTGTACTCATTATGTATTAGGTACTCTGTACTCATTATGTATTAGGTACATTAGGTACTCTGTACTCATTATGTATTAGGTACTCTGTACTCATTATCTATTAGGTACTCTGTACTCATTGTGTGTTAGGTACTCTGTACTCATTATGTATTAGGTACTCTGTACTCATTATGTGTTAGGTACTCTCATTATGTACTCTGTACTCATTATGTATTAGGTACTCTGTACTCATTATCTATTAGGTACTCTGTACTCATTATGTATTAGGTACTCTGTACTCATTATGTATTAGGTACTCTGTACTCATTATGTATTAGGTACTCTGTACTCATTATGTATTAGGTACTCTGTACTCATTATCTATTAGGTACTCTGTACTCATTATCTATTAGGTACTCTGTACTCATTATGTATTAGGTACTCTGTACTCATTATGTATTAGGTACTCTGTACTCATTATGTATTAGGTACTCTGTACTCATTATGTATTAGGTACTCTGTACTCATTATGTATTAGGTACTCTGTACTCATTATGTATTAGGTACTCTGTACTCATTATGTATTAGGTACTCTGTACTCATTATGTATTAGGTACTCTGTACTCATTATGTATTAGGTACTCTGTACTCATTATGTATTAGGTACTCTGTACTCTCTGTACTCATTATGTATTAGGTACTCTGTACTCATTATGTATTAGGTACTCTGTACTCATTATGTATTAGGTACTCTCTACTCATTATGCATTAGGTACTCTGTACTCATTATGTATTAGGTACTCTGTACTCATTATGTATTAGGTACTCTGTACTCATTGTGTATTAGGTACTCTGTATTCATTGATGGACTGTATTAGGTACTGGACTATGTACTCATTATGTATTAGGTACTCTGTACTCATTATGTATTAGGTACTCTGTACTCATTGTGTATTAGGTACTCTGTACTCATTGTGTATTAGGTACTCTGTATTCATTGATGGACTGTATTAGGTACTGGACTATGTACTCATTTCACGGAAACATGGACAAATCTCCTCTCCCGGCACCCTGACTCTCGCTGGGTGTTTTGAGATTGTCTAGCTAGTAGCTAGTCAGACTGCACTGAATCACTGCTCTACAAATCAACTTGTATCCCAAATAGTTCTCAGTCAACAGGAGCTGACCAGAACAGTCCAGGCTGCCTACGAGAGACGTGGAGCCTGGAGCCTAGAGATGGTTGGGCCGTTGCTATGGTGACCATTATGTTACAACTCCAGCATGTTGCCGTCCACAGTGTTTGTCCAAGCTGTTGGTTCAGGATCTCTACTAGTTACCCACATTCTGCTTTTCTGCCTTTTAGTCTTGTCATTGTTTAGGGTTTATCGCTAGTTCACTGGTGCTCTGCTCCCTGCTTAGTTAGAACCACAACCTGAGACTCCCTGCTTAGTTAGAAACACAACCTGAGACTCCCTGCTTAGTTAGAAACACAACCTGATACTCCCTGCTTAGTTAGAACCTGAGACTCCCTGCTTAGTTAGAGACACAACCTGAGACTCCCTGCTTAGTTAGAAACACAACCTGATACTCCCTGCTTAGTTAGAACCTGAGACTCCCTGCTTAGTTAGAAACACAACCTGAGACTCCCTGCTTAGTTAGAACCTGAGACTCCCTGCTTAGTTAGAGACACAACCTGAGACTCCCTGCTTAGTTAGAAACACAACCTGATACTCCCTGCTTAGTTAGAAACACAACCTGAGACTCCCTGCTTAGTTAGAAACACAACAACTCCCATGAGTTAGAACTGAGACTCCCTGCTTAGTTAGAAACACAACCTGAGACTCCCTGCTTAGTTAGAGACACAACCTGAGACTCCCTGCTTAGTTAGAAACACAACCGGATACTCCCTGCTTAGTTAGAACCTGAGACTCCCTGCTTAGTTAGAGACACAACCTGAGACTCCCTGCTTAGTTAGAAACACAACCTGATACTCCCTGCTTAGTTAGAAACACAACCTGAGACTCCCTGCTTAGTTAGAAACACAACCTGAGACTCCCTGCTTAGTTAGAACCTGAGACTCCCTGCTTAGTTAGAGACACAACCTGAGACTCCCTGCTTAGTTAGAAACACAACCTGATACTCCCTGCTTAGTTAGAACCTGAGACTCCCTGCTTAGTTAGAGACACAACCTGAGACTCCCTGCTTAGTTAGAAACACAACCTGATACTCCCTGCTTAGTTAGAAACACAACCTGAGACTCCCTGCTTAGTTAGAAACACAACCTGAGACTCCCTGCTTAGTTAGAACCTGAGACTCCCTGCTTAGTTAGAACACAACCTGAGACTCCCTGCTTAGTTAGAAACACAACCTGAGACTCCCTGCTTAGTTAGAAACACAACCTGAGACTCCCTGCTTAGTTAGAAACACAACCTGAGACTCCCTGCTTAGTTAGAAACACAACCTGAGACTCCCTGCTTAGTTAGAAACACAACCTGAGACTCCCTGCTTAGTTAGAACCTGAGACTCCCTGCTTAGTTAGAACCACAACCTGAGACTCCCTGCTTAGTTAGAAACAACCTGAGACTCCCTGCTTAGTTAGAAACACAACCTGAGACTCCCTGCTTAGTTAGAAACACAACCTGAGACTCCCTGCTTAGTTAGAACCTGAGACTCCCTGCTTAGTTAGAACCACAACCTGAGACTCCCTGCTTAGTTAGAACCTGAGACTCCCTGCTTAGTTAGAAACACAACCTGAGACTCCCTGCTTAGTTAGAAACACAACCTGAGACTCCCTGCTTAGTTAGAAACACAACCTGAGACTCCCTGCTTAGTTAGAAACACAACCTAAGACTCCCTGCTTAGTTAGAAACACAACCTGAGACTCACTGCTTAGTTAGAAACACAACCTGAGACTCCCTGCTTAGTTAGAAACACAACCTGAGACTCCCTGCTTAGTTAGAAACACAACCTGAGACTCCCTGCTTAGTTAGAAACACAACCTGATACTCCCTGCTTAGTTAGAACCTGAGACTCCCTGCTTAGTTAGAAACACAACCTGAGACTCCCTGCTTAGTTAGAAACACAACCTGAGACTCCCTGCTTAGTTAGAAACACAACCTGATACTCCCTGCTTAGTTAGAACCTGAGACTCCCTGCTTAGTTAGAAACACAACCTGAGACTCCCTGCTTAGTTAGAAACACAACCTGATACTCCTGCTTAGTTAGAACCTGAGACTCCCTGCTTAGTTAGAAACACAACCTGAGACTCCCTGCTTAGTTAGAACCTGAGACTCCCTGCTTAGTTAGAAACACAACCTGAGACTCCCTGCTTAGTTAGAAACAACCTGAGACTCCCTGCTTAGTTAGAAACACAACCTGAGACTCCCTGCTTAGTTAGAAACACAACCTGAGACTCCCTGCTTAGTTACCTGAGACTCCTGCTTAGTTAGAAACACAACCTGAGACTCCCTGCTTAGTTAGAAACACAACCTGATACTCCCTGCTTAGTTAGAACCTGAGACTCCCTGCTTAGTTAGAAACACAACCTGAGACTCCCTGCTTAGTTAGAAACACAACCTGATACTCCCTGCTTAGTTAGAACCTGAGACTCCCTGCTTAGTTAGAACACAACCTGAGACTCCCTGCTTAGTTAGAAACACAACCTGAGACTCCCTGCTTAGTTAGAACCTGAGACTCCTGCTTAGTTAGAAACACAACCTGAGACTCCCTGCTTAGTTAGAAACAAACCTGAGACTCCCTGCTTAGTTAGAAACACAACCTGAGACTCCTGCTTAGTTAGAAACACAACCTGAGACTCCCTGCTTAGTTAGAAACAACCTGAGACTCCCTGCTTAGTTAGAAACACAACCTGAGACTCCCTGCTTAGTTAGAAACACAACCTGAGACTCCCTGCTTAGTTAGAACCTGAGACTCCCTGCTTAGTTAGAAACACAACCTGATACTCCCTGCTTAGTTAGAAACACAACCTGAGACTCCCTGCTTAGTTAGAAACACAACCTGATACTCCCTGCTTAGTTAGAACCTGAGACTCCCTGCTTAGTTAGAAACACAACCTGAGACTCCCTGCTTAGTTAGAAACACAACCTGATACTCCCTGCTTAGTTAGAACCTGAGACTCCCTGCTTAGAGACAACCTGAGACTCCTGCTTAGTTAGAAACACAACCTGAGACTCCCTGCTTAGTTAGAACCTGAGACTCCCTGCTTAGTTAGAAACACAACCTGAGACTCCCTGCTTAGTTTGAACCTGAGACTCCCTGCTTAGTTAGAAACCACAACCTGAGACTCCCTGCTTAGTTAGAAACACAACCTGAGACTCCTGCTGCTTAGTTAGAAACACAACCTGATACTCCTGCTTAGTTAGAACCCTGAGACTCCCTGCTTAGTTAGAAACACAACCTGAGACTCCCTGCTTAGTTAGAAACACAACCTGATACTCTCTGCTTAGTTAGAACCTGAGACTCCCTGCTTAGTTAGAAACACAACCTGAGACTCCCTGCTTAATTAGAACCTGAGACTCCCTGCTTAGTTAGAAACACAACCTGAGACTCCCTGCTTAGTTAGAAACAACCTGAGACTCCCTGCTTAGTTAGAAACACAACCTGAGACTACGTGCTTAGTTAGAAACACAACCTGAGACTCCCTGCTTAGTTAGAACCTGAGACTCCCTGCTTAGTTAGAAACACAACCTGAGACTCCCTGCTTAGTTAGAAACACAACCTGATACTCCCTGCTTAGTTAGAACCTGAGACTCCCTGCTTAGTTAGAAACACAACCTGAGACTCCCTGCTTAGTTAGAAACACAACCTGAGACTCCCTGCTTAGTTAGAACCTGAGACTCCCTGCTTAGTTAGAAACACAACCTGAGACTCCCTGCTTAGTTAGAAACACAACCTGAGACTCCCTGCTTAGTTAGAAACACAACCTGAGACTCCCTGCTTAGTTAGAAACAAACCTGAGACTCCCTGCTTAGTTAGAAACACAACCTGAGACTCCCTGCTTAGTTAGAAACACAACCTGAGACTCCCTGCTTAGTTAGAACCTGAGACTCCCTGCTTAGTTAGAAACACAACCTGAGACTCCCTGCTTAGTTAGAACCAACCTGAACTCCCTGTAGTTAGAACACAACCTGATACTCCCTGCTTAGTTAGAACCTGAGACTCCTGCTTAGTTAGAAACACAACCTGATACTCCCTGCTTAGTTAGAAACACAACCTGAGACTCCCTGCTTAGTTAGAAACACAACCTGAGACTCCTGCTTAGTTAGAACCTGAGACTCCCTGCTGACAACCTGAGACTCCCTGCTTAGTTAGAAACACAACCTGAGACTCTCCTGCTTAGTTAGAAACACAACCTGAGACTCCCTGCTTAGTTAGAAACACAACCTGAGACTCCCTGCTTAGTTAGAAACACAACCTGGAGACTCCCTGCTTAGTTAGAAACAACCTGAGACTCCCTGCTTAGTTAGAAACACAACCTGAGACTCCCTGCTTAGTTAGAAACACAACCTGAGACTCCCTGCTTAGTTAGAAACACAACCTGATACTCCCTGCTTAGTTAGAACCTGAGACTCCCTGCTTAGTTAGAAACACAACCTGAGACTCCTGCTTAGTTAGAAACACAACCTGATACTCCTGCTTAGTTAGAACCTGAGACTCCTGCTTAGTTAGAAACACAACCTGAGACTCCCTGCTTAATTAGAACCTGAGACTCCCTGCTTAGTTAGAAACACAACCTGAGACTCCCTGCTTAGTTAGAAACAACCTGAGACTCCCTGCTTAGTTAGAAACACAACCTGAGACTACGTGCTTAGTTAGAAACACAACCTGAGACTCCCTGCTTAGTTAGAACCTGAGACTCCCTGCTTAGTTAGAAACACAACCTGAGACTCCCTGCTTAGTTAGAACCTGAGACTCCCTGCTTAGTTAGAACCACAACCGGAGACTCCCTGCTTAGTTAGAACCTGAGACTCCCTGCTTAGTTAGAAACACAACCTGAGACTCCCTGCTTAGTTAGAAACACTGCCTGATACTCCCTGCTTAGTTAGAACCTGAGACTCCCTGCTTAGTTAGAAACACAACCTGAGACTCCCTGCTTAGTTAGAAACACAACCTGATACTCCCTGCTTAGTTAGAACCTGAGACTCCCTGCTTAGTTAGAACCTGAGACTCCCTGCTTAGTTAGAAACACAACCTGAGACTCCCTGCTTATTTAGAAACACAACCTGAGACTCCGTGCTTAGTTAGAAACACAACCTGAGACTCCCTGCTTAGTTAGAAACACAACCTGAGACTCCCTGCTTAGTTAGAAACACAACCTGAGACTCCCTGCTTAGTTAGAAACACAACCTGAGACTCCCTGCTTAGTTAGAAACACAACCTGAGACTCCCTGCTTAGTTAGAACCTGAGACTCCCTGCTTAGTTAGAAACACAACCTGATACTCCCTGCTTAGTTTGAACCTGAGACTCCCTGCTTAGTTAGAACCTGAGACTCCCTGCTTAGTTAGAACCTGAGACTCCCCCAATCCACGTTTTTTATTTCCTTCAGTTTTAAGAATACAGACACACATGGTGTTTAAATGCACGGTGTGCATGGTTATTACCATGCCTGGCCACTCCCACAACGCTCTACCCTGGTTAGAGGACAGTCGTATTACAAAGCCTGGCCACGCCCACAAGTGACAGGTTAATATAGGCTGGTATGTGATGTTTCCTGTTGATCTGATCTGCTTTTCTGGTGTCTGAGCACTCTGTTGTTACCATGCCTGGCCACGCCCACAAGTTAGAGGACAGTCGTATTACTGTATCTGGCCACGCCCACAACGCTCTACCCTGGTTAGAGGACAGACGTATTACCATGCCTGGCCACGCCCACAAGTTAGAGGACAGTCGTATTACCATGCCTGGCCACGCCCACAACGCTCTACCCTGGTTAGAGGACAGTCATATTACCATGCCTGGTCACGCCCACAACGCTCTACCCTGGTTAGAGGACAGTCGTATTACCATGCCTGGCCACGCCCACAACACTCTACCCTGGTTAGAGGACAGTCCATTTACCGTATCTGGTCACGCCCACTGGTCAGAGGACAGTCCTATTACCGTATCTGGCCACGCCCACAACACTCTACCCTGGTTAGAGGACAGTCCTATTACCGTATCTGGCCACGCCCACAACACTCTACCCTGGTTAGAGGACAGTCCATTTACTGTATCTGGTCACGCCCACTGGTCAGAGGACAGTCCTATTACCGTTATCTGGCCACGCCCACAACACTCTACCCTGGTTAGAGGACAGTTCTATTACTGTACCTGGCCACGCCCACTGGTTAGAGGACAGTCCTGAGAGAAAGGAGAGGTATGCAGGTTTCGTAATGTGTATATTAGAGACTGACTGGGGAGGTATGCAGGTTTCATTATGTGTATATTAGAGTAGAGACTGACTGGGGAGGTATGCAGGTTTCGTTATTTTGTAATGTGTATATTAGAGACTGACTGGGGGAGGTATGCAGGTTTCGTTATTTCGTTATGTATATTAGAGACTGACTGGGGGAGGTATGCAGGTTATGTGTATATTAGAGACTGACTGGGGAGGTATGCAGGTTATGTGTATATTAGAGTAGAGACTGGCTGGGGGAGGTATGCAGGTTTCATTATGTGTATATTAGAGACTGACTGGGGGAGGTATGCAGGTTATGTGTATATTAGAGTAGAGACTGACTGGGGGAGGTATGCAGGTTATGTGTATATTAGAGTAGAGACTGACTGGGGGAGGTATGCAGGTTATGTGTATATTAGAGACTGACTGGGGGAGGCTGACTGGGGGAGGTATGCAGGTTATGTGTATATTAGAGACTGACTTATGATATTAGAGTAGAGACTGGGGGGAGGTATGCAGGTTTCATTATGTGTATATTAGAGTAGAGACTGGCTGGGGGAGGTATGCAGGTTATGTGTATATTAGAGTAGAGACTGACTGGGGGAGGTATGCAGGTTATGTGTATATTAGAGTAGAGACTGACTGGGGGAGGTATGCAGGTTATGTGTATATTAGAGACTGACTGGGGGAGGTATGCGGGTTATGTGTATATTAGAGTAGAGACTGACTGGGGGAGGTATGCAGGTTTCATTATGTGTATATTAGAGTAGAGACTGACTGGGGGAGGTATGCAGGTTATGTGTATATTAGAGTAGAGACTGGCTGGGGGAGGTATGCAGGTTTCATTATGTGTATATTAGAGTAGAGACTGGCTGGGGGAGGTATGCAGGTTATGTGTATATTAGAGTAGAGACTGACTGGGGGAGGTATGCAGGTTATGTGTATATTAGAGTAGAGACTGACTGGGGGAGGTATGCAGGTTATGTGTATATTAGAGACTGACTGGGGAGGTATGCGGGTTATGTGTATATTAGAGAGACTGACTGGGGGAGGTATGCAGGTTTCATTATGTGTATATTAGAGTAGAGACTGACTGGGGAGGTATGCGGGTTATGTATATTAGAGTAGAGACTGACTGGGGAGGTATGCAGGTTATGTGTATATTAGAGTAGAGACTGACTGGGGGAGGTATGCAGGTTATGTGTATATTAGAGTAGAGACTGACTGGGGGAGGTATGCAGGTTATGTATATTAGAGTAGAGACTGACTGGGGGAGGTATGCAGGTTATGTGTATATTAGAGACTGGCTGGGGAGGTATGCAGGTTATGTGTATATTAGAGACTGTCTGGGGAGGTATGCAGGTTATGTGTATATTAGAGTAGAGGCTGACTGGGGGAGGTATGCAGGTTTCATTATGTGTATATTAGAGACTGACTGGGGAGGTATGCAGGTTATGTGTATATTAGAGACTGACTGGGGAGGTATGCAGGTTATGTGTATATTAGAGACTGACTGGGGAGGTATGCAGGTTATGTGTATATTAGAGACTGACTGGGGAGGTATGCAGGTTATGTGTATATTAGAGACTGACTGGGGGAGGTATGCAGGTTATGTGTATATTAGAGACTGACTGGGGGAGGTATGCAGGTTATGTGTATATTAGAGACTGACTGGGGGAGGTATGCAGGTTATGTGTATATTAGAGTAGAGACTGACTGGGGGAGGTATGCAGGTTATGTGTATATTAGAGTAGAGGCTGACTGGGGGAGGTATGCAGGTTTCATTATGTGTATATTAGAGACTGGCTGGGGGAGGTATGCAGGTTATGTGTATATTAGAGACTGACTGGGGAGGTATGCAGGTTATGTGTATATTAGAGTAGAGACTGACTGGGGGTATGCAGGATATGTGTATATTAGAGTAGAGACTGGCTGGGGAGGTATGTTTGACATTATGTGTATATTAGAGTAGAGACTGACTGGGGAGGTATGCAGGTTATGTGTATATTAGAGTAGAGACTGACTGGGGAGGTATGCAGGTTATGTGTATATTAGAGTAGAGACTGACTGGGGAGGTATGCAGGTTATGTGTATATTAGAGTAGAGACTGGCTGGGGAGGTATGCAGGTTTCATTATGTGTATATTAGAGACTGACTGGGGGGAGAGGTATGCAGGTTTCATTATGTGTATATTAGAGACTGACTGGGGGAGGTATGCAGGTTATGTGTATATTAGAGACTGACTGGGGAAGGTATGCAGGTTATGTGTATATTAGAGTAGAGACTGGCTGGGGAGGTATGCAGGTTTCATTATGTGTATATTAGAGACTGACTGGGGGAGGTATGCAGGTTTCATTATGTGTATATTAGAGACTGACTGGGGGAGGTATGCAGGTTTCATTATGTGTATATTAGAGACTGACTGGGGGAGGTATGCAGGTTATGTGTATATTAGAGTAGAGACTGGCTGGGGGAGGTATGCAGGTTTCCTTATGTGTATATTAGAGACTGACTGGGGGAGGTATGCAGGTTTCATTATGTGTATATTAGAGACTGGCTGGGGGAGGTATGCAGGTTATGTGTATATTAGAGACTGACTGGGGAAGGTATGCAGGTTATGTGTATATTAGAGTAGAGACTGGCTGGGGGAGGTATGCAGGTTTCATTATGTGTATATTAGAGACTGACTGGGGGAGGTATGCAGGTTTCATTATGTGTATATTAGATACTGACTGGGGGAGGTATGCAGGTTTCATTATGTGTATATTAGAGACTGACTGGGGGAGGTATGCAGGTTTCATTATGTGTATATTAGAGACTGACTGGGGGAGGTATGCAGGTTTCATTATGTGTATATTAGATACTGACTGGGGGAGGTATGCAGGTTTCATTATGTGTATATTAGAGACTGACTGGGGGAGGTATGCAGGTTTCATTATGTGTATATTAGAGACTGACTGGGGGAGGTATGCAGGTTATGTGTATATTAGAGTAGAGACTGGCTGGGGGAGGTATGCAGGTTTCATTATGTGTATATTAGATACTGACTGGGGGAGGTATGCAGGTTTCATTATGTGTATATTAGAGACTGACTGGGGGAGGTATGCAGGTTTCATTATGTGTATATTAGAGACTGACTGGGGGAGGTATGCAGGTTTCATTATGTGTATATTAGATACTGACTGGGGGAGGTATGCAGGTTTCATTATGTGTATATTAGAGACTGACTGGGGGAGGTATGCAGGTTATGTGTATATTAGAGACTGACTGGGGGAGGTATGCAGGTTATGTGTATATTAGAGACTGACTGGGGGAGGTATGCAGGTTATGTGTTATTAGAGACTGACTGGGGGAGGTATGCAGGTTATGTATATTAGAGACTGACTGGGGAGGTATGCAGGTTATGTGTATATTAGAGTAGAGACTGACTGGGGGAGGTATGCAGGTTATGTGTATATTAGAGTAGAGGCTGACTGGGGGAGGTATGCAGGTTTCATTATGTGTATATTAGAGACTGGCTGGGGGAGGTATGCAGGTTATGTGTATATTAGAGTAGAGACTGGCTGGGGGAGGTATGCAGGTTTCATTATGTGTATATTAGAGAGACTGACTGGGGGAGGTATGCAGGTTTCATTATGTGTATATTAGAGACTGACTGGGGAGGTATGCAGGTTTCATTATGTGTATATTAGAGACTGACTGGGGAGGTATGCAGGTTTCATTATGTGTATATTAGAGACTGACTGGGGAGGTATGCAGGTTTCATTATGTGTATATTAGGGGAGGTATGCAGGTTTCACTGACTGGGGGAGGTATGCAGGTTTCATTATGTGTATATTAGAGACTGGCTGGGGAGGTATGCAGGTTATGTGTATATTAGAGACTGACTGGGGAAGGTATGCAGGTTATGTGTATATTAGAGTAGAGACTGGCTGGGGAGGTATGCAGGTTTCATTATGTGTATATTAGAGACTGACTGGGGAGGTATGCAGGTTTCATTATGTGTATATTAGAGACTGACTGGGGGAGGTATGCAGGTTTCATTATGTGTATATTAGAGACTGACTGGGGGAGGTATGCAGGTTATGTGTATATTAGAGTAGAGACTGGCTGGGGGAGGTATGCAGGTTTCCTTATGTATATTAGAGACTGACTGGGGAGGTATGCAGGTTTCATTATGTGTATATTAGAGACTGGCTGGGGAGGTATGCAGGTTATGTGTATATTAGAGACTGACTGGGGAAGGTATGCAGGTTATGTGTATATTAGAGTAGAGACTGGCTGGGGGAGGTATGCAGGTTTCATTATGTGTATATTAGAGACTGACTGGGGGAGGTATGCAGGTTTCATTATGTGTATATTAGATACTGACTGGGGGAGGTATGCAGGTTTCATTATGTGTATATTAGAGACTGACTGGGGAGGTATGCAGGTTTCATTATGTGTATATTAGAGACTGACTGGGGGAGGTATGCAGGTTTCATTATGTGTATATTAGATACTGACTGGGGGAGGTATGCAGGTTTCATTATGTGTATATTAGAGACTGACTGGGGGAGGTATGCAGGTTTCATTATGTGTATATTAGAGACTGACTGGGGAGGTATGCAGGTTATGTATATTAGAGTAGAGACTGGCTGGGGAGGTATGCAGGTTTCCCTGACTGGGGGAGGTATGCAGTATGTGTATTAGAGACTGACTGGGGAGGTATGCAGGTTTTCATTATGTGTATATTAGAGACTGACTGGGGAGGTATGCAGGTTTCATTATGTGTATATTAGAGACTGACTGGGGAGGTATGCAGGTTATGTGTATATTAGAGACTGACTGGGGGAGGTATGCAGGTTATGTGTATATTAGAGACTGACTGGGGAGGTATGCAGGTTATGTGTATATTAGAGACTGACTGGGGAGGTATGCAGGTTATGTGTATATTAGAGACTGACTGGGGAGGTATGCAGGTTATGTGTATATTAGAGACTGACTGAGGTATGGGGGAGATGCAGGTTATTGTATATTAGAGTAGAGGCTGACTGGGGGAGGTATGCAGGTTTCATTATGTGTATATTAGAGACTGGCTGGGGGAGGTATGCAGGTTATGTGTATATTAGAGTAGAGACTGGCTGGGGGAGGTATGCAGGTTTCATTATGTGTATATTAGAGACTGACTGGGGGAGGTATGCAGGTTTCATTATGTGTATATTAGATACTGACTGGGGGAGGTATGCAGGTTTCATTATGTGTATATTAGAGACTGACTGGGGGAGGTATGCAGGTTTCATTATGTGTATATTAGAGACTGACTGGGGGAGGTATGCAGGTTTCATTATGTGTATATTAGATACTGACTGGGGGAGGTATGCAGGTTTCATTATGTGTATATTAGAGACTGACTGGGGAGGTATGCAGGTTTCATTATGTGTATATTAGAGACTGGCTGGGGAGGTATGCAGGTTATGTGTATATTAGAGACTGACTGGGGAAGGTATGCAGGTTATGTGTATTAGAGTAGAGACTGGCTGGGGAGGTATGCAGGTTTCATTATGTGTATATTAGAGACTGACTGGGGGAGGTATGCAGGTTTCATTATGTATATTAGAGACTGACTGGGGAGGTATGCAGGTTTCATTATGTGTATATTAGAGACTGACTGGGGAGGTATGCAGGTTATGTGTATATTAGAGTAGAGACTGGCTGGGGAGGTATGCAGGTTTCCTGGTGTATATTAGAGACTGACTGGGGAGGTATGCAGGTTTCATTATGTGTATATTAGAGACTGGCTGGGGAGGTATGCAGGTTATGTGTATATTAGAGACTGACTGGGGAAGGTATGCAGGTTATGTGTATATTAGAGTAGAGACTGGCTGGGGGAGGTATGCAGGTTTCATTATGTGTATATTAGAGACTGACTGGGGGAGGTATGCAGGTTTCATTATGTGTATATTAGATACTGACTGGGGAGGTATGCAGGTTTCATTATGTGTATATTAGAGACTGACTGGGGAGGTATGCAGGTTTCATTATGTGTATATTAGAGACTGACTGGGGAGGTATGCAGGTTTCATTATGTGTATATTAGATACTGACTGGGGGAGGTATGCAGGTTTCATTATGTGTATATTAGAGACTGACTGGGGGAGGTATGCAGGTTTCATTATGTGTATATTAGAGACTGACTGGGGAGGTATGCAGGTTATGTGTATATTAGAGTAGAGACTGGCTGGGGGAGGTATGCAGGTTTCCTTATGTGTATATTAGAGACTGACTGGGGGAGGTATGCAGGTTTCATTATGTGTATATTAGAGACTGACTGGGGGAGGTATGCAGGTTTCATTATGTGTATATTAGAGACTGACTGGGGGAGGTATGCAGGTTTCATTATGTGTATATTAGAGACTGACTGGGGGAGGTATGCAGGTTATGTGTATATTAGAGACTGACTGGGGGAGGTATGCAGGTTATGTGTATATTAGAGTAGAGACAGGCTGGGGGAGGTATGCAGGTTATGTGTATATTAGAGTAGAGACTGGCTGGGGGAGGTATGCAGGTTTCATTATGTGTATATTAGAGACTGACTGGGGGAGGTATGCATGTTTCATTATGTGTATATTAGAGTAGAGACAGGCTGGGGGAGGTATGCAGGTTATGTGTATATTAGAGACTGACTGGGGGAGGTATGCAGGTTATGTGTATATTAGAGTAGAGACTGGCTGGGGGAGGTATGCAGGTTTCATTATGTGTATATTAGAGTAGAGACTGACTGGGGAGGTATGCAGGTTTCATTATGTGTATATTAGAGTAGAGACTGGCTGGGGGAGGTA
The DNA here is from genome assembly GCF_034236695.1 of Oncorhynchus nerka. NCBI lineage: Eukaryota > Metazoa > Chordata > Actinopteri > Salmoniformes > Salmonidae > Oncorhynchus > Oncorhynchus nerka. Next base: position 84,042,775 of record NC_088398.1, read on the forward strand.
TGCAGGTTTCATTATGTGTATATTAGAGTAGAGACTGGCTGGGGGAGGTATGCAGGTTTCATTATGTGTATATTAGAGTAGAGACTGGCTGGGGGAGGTATGCAGGTTTCATTATGTGTATAATAGAGACTGACAATTCCTGACATTTAATCCCAAATTCCCTGTTTTAGGTCAGTTAGGATTACCACTTTATTTTAAGAATGTGAAATGTCAGAATAATATTAGAGAGAATGATTTATTTCAGCTTTTATTTCTTTCATCACATTCCCAGTGGGTCAGAAGTTTACATACACTCAATTAGTATTTGGTAGCATTGCCTTTAAATTATTTAACTTTGGTCAAATGTTTCAGGTAGCCTTCCACAAGCTTCTCACAATAAGTTGAGTGAATTGTGGCCCATTCCTCCTGACAGAGCTGGTGTAACTGAGTCAGGTTTGTGGGCCTCCTTGCTCGCACACGCTTTTTCAGTTCTGCCACAAATTTTCTATAGGATTGAGGTCAGGGCTTTGTGATGGCCGCTCCAATACCTTGACTTTGTTGTCCTTAAGCCATTTTGTTACAACTTTGGAAGCATGGGGGCAGGGTGGCCTAGTGGTTAGAGCGTTGGACTAGTAACCGAAAGGTTGCAAATTCAAATCCCCGAGATGACAAGGTACAAAATCTGTCGTTCTGCCCCTGAACAGGCAGTTAACCCACTGTTCCTAGGCCGTCATTGAAAATAAGAATTTGTTCTTAACTGACTTGCCTAGTAAAATAAAGGAAAAATAAAAAAAATAAAAATATGCTTGGGGTCATTGTCCATTTGGAAGACCCCCATTTGCGACCAGACTTTAACTTCCTGACTGATGTCTTGAGATTGCTTCAATATATCCACATCATTTTCCACCCTCGTGATGCCATCTATTTTGTAAAGTGCACCAGTACCTCCTGCAGCAAAGCACCCCCACAACATGACGCTGCCACCCCCGTGCTTCACGGTTGGGATGGTGTTCTTCAGTTTACAAGCGTCCCCCTTTCTCCTCCAAACATAACGATGGTCATTCTGGCCAAACAATTCATTTTTGTTTCATCAGACCAGAGGCCATTTCTCCAGAAAGTACGATCTTTTGTCCCCATGTGCAGTTGCAAACCCCAGTCTGGCTTTTTTAATGGTGGTTTTGGAGCAGTGGCTTCTTCCTTGCTGAGCAGCCTTTCAAGTTATAGTTTGTTAACAAGAAATTTGTGCAGTGGTTCTAAAACAACTTTTAATGACTCCAACCTAAGTGTATGTAAACTTCCGACTTCAACTGTATATAGACCATTGTCCCATGGGCCCTGGTCAAAAGCAGTGGCCTACTGAGAAAATAGGGTGCCATTTGGGACACATTACCAATTAGGGGACGAAACATATCAAATGTGGTAATAATAGGGGCACACCGCTATGTAGGGCACGGGGCGCTATGTAGGGACACGTGCGCTGATGTAGGGACACGGGGCGCTATGTAGGGACACGGGCGCTATGTAGGGGCACGGGCGCTATGTAGGGACACGTGGCGCTATGTAGGGACACGTGGCGCTATGTAGGGACACGGGCCGCTATGTAGGGGCACGGGGCGCTATGTAGGGACACGGGCGCTATGTAGGGACACGGGGCGCTATGTAGGGACACGGGCGCTATGTAGGGGCACGGGCACACCTATGTAGGGAACGGGGTGCTATGTAGGGGCACAGGCGCTATGTGGGCACGGGGTGCTATGTAGGGACACGGGCCGCTATGTAGGGACATGGGGGCGCTATGTAGGGACACTGGTGCTATGTAACGGCACGGGGCGCTATGTAGGGACACGGGTGCTATGTAGGGCACGGCCGGTATGTGTGAGGCACGGGGCCGCTATGTAGGGGCACGGGCGCTATGTAGGGGCACGGCGCGCCTATGTAGGGACACGTGGCGCTATGTAGGGACACGTGGCGCTATGTAGGGACACGGGGCACTATGTAGGGACACGGGGCGCTATGTAGGGACACTGGGCGCTATGTAGGGACACGTGACGCTATGTAGGGACACGGGGCGCTATGTAGGGACACGTGACGCTGATGTAGGGACACGTGACGCTATGTAGGGACACGTGACCCTCTGTAGGGACACGTGACGCTATGTACGGACACGGGGCCACTATGTAGGGCACGGGCCGCTATGTAGGGGCACGGGCCCTATGTAGGGGCACGGCGCACTATGTAGGGACACGTGGCGCTGATGTAGGGACACGGGGCGCTATGTAGGGACACGGGGCGCTATGTAGGGAAACGGGTCGCTATGTAGGGGCACGGGCGCTATGTAGGGACACAGGGCGCTATGTAGGGACACCAATCACTATGTAGGGACACGGGGCACTATGTAGGGACACGGGCGCTATGTAGGGACACGGGGCACTATGTAGCCCGGCCACTATGTAGGGACACACCGCTATGTAGGGACACGGGGCACTATGTAGGACACGGGGCACTATGTAGGGACACGGGGCGCTATGTAGGGTTTGGGGCACTATGTAGGGACACGGGGCACTATGTGGGACACGGGGCACCCTGTAGGGACACGGGGCACTATGTAGGGACACAGGCCGCTATGTGGGACACGGGCCACTATGTAGGGACACGGGGCACTATGTAGGGACACGGGGCACTATGTAGGGACACGGGGCGCTATGTAGGGACACGGGGCACTATGTAGGGACACGGGGCACTATGTAGGGACACGGCCCTGCCTGATGTAGGGACACGGGGCACTATGTAGGGACACGGGGCACTATGTAGGGACACGGGGCACTAGCCCTGACCGGGGCACTATGTAGGGACACGGGCCGCTATGTAGGGATACGGCTGCTATGTAGGGACACGGGGCGCTATGTAGGGACACGGGCGCTGTAGGGACACGGGGCCGCTATGTAGGGACACGGGCCGCTATGTAGGGACACGGGCCACTATGTAGGGACACGGGGCCGCTATGTGGGACACGGGGCACTATGTAGGGACACGGGGCGCTATGTAGGGACATACAATGACTCCATGTTGATATTGTAGTGAATGATTTTTGACGCTTTTCTGTCGTCTAGAGTTAAGCCTACTCACAGCCACTGTAGGTGTGTGTGTGTGTGTGTGTCCACATAAAAAAGTATTGATGGATTGATTTTCATCACCATTGTGTTCCTGGTACAGTTACAGTGTTTAGGCTACACCACATTAAATGAACGACAACAGCCCCAAGCCCCCTGTTTCTTGAAAAGGTTACTGTGTATTAGAAGTAGTGAAAACCCAGGGTTGGTTGTTTTGAGTAATGTTGATGTGTTCAGAAGGTTAATTAACACCTGCAGTCATTCACCATGGAACGGACACACCCTCTCTACCGAACCAATCACGTCACACAGCCCTGCCTGATGTGTGACTGTAACGGACACACCCTCTCTACCGAACCAATCACGTCGCACAGCCCTGCCTGATGTGTGACTGTAACGGACACACCCTCTCTACCGAACCAATCACGTCACACAGCCTTGCCTGATGTGTGACTGTAACGGACACACCCTCTCTACCGAACCAATCACGTCACACAGCCCTGCCTGATGTGTGACTGTAACGGACACACCCTCTCTACTGAACCAATCACGTCACACAGCCCTGCCTAATGTGTGACTGCTAACGGACACACCCTCTCTACCGAACCAATCACGTCACACAGCCCTGCCTGATGTGTGACTGTAACGGACACACCCTCTCTACTGAACCAATCACGTCACACAGCCCTGCCTAATGTGTGACTGCTAACGGACACACCCTCTCTACCGAACCAATCACGTCACACAGCCCTGCCTGATGTGTGACTGTAACGGACACACCCTCTCTACCGAACCAATCACGTCGCACAGCCCTGCCTGATGTGTGACTGTAACGGACACACCCTCTCTACCGAACCAATCACGTCACACAGCCCTGCCTGATGTGTGACTGTAACGGACACACCCTCTCTACCGAACCAATCACGTCGCACAGCCCTGCCTGATGTGTGACTGTAACGGACACACCCTCTCTACCGAACCAATCACGTCACACAGCCCTGCCTGATGTGTGACTGTAACGGACACACCCTCTCTACCGAACCAATCACGTCTCACAGCCCTGCCTGATGTGTGACTGTAACGGACACACCCTCTCTACCGAACCAATCACGTCGCACAGCCCTGCCTGATGTGTGACTGTAACGGACACACCCTCTCTACCGAACCAATCACGTCGCACAGCCCTGCCTGATGTGTGACTGTAACGGACACACCCACTCTACCGAACCAATCACGTCACACAGCCCTGCCTAATGTGTGACTGTAACGGACACACCCTCTCTACCGAACCAATCACGTCACACAGCCCTGCCTAATGTGTGACTGTAACGGACACACCCTCTCTACCGAACCAATCACATCACACAGCCCTGCCTGATGTGTGACTGTAACGGACACACCCTCTCTACCGAACCAATCACGTCACACAGCCCTGCCTGATGTGTGACTGTAACGGACACACCCTCTCTACCGAACCAATCACGTCACACAGCCCTGCCTAATGTGTGACTGTAACGGACACACCCTCTCTACCGAACCAATCACGTCACACAGCCCTGCCTGATGTGTGACTGTAACGGACACACCTCTCTACCGAACCAATCACGTCACACAGCCCTGCCTGATGTGTGACTGTAACGGACACACCCTCTCTACCGAACCAATCACGTCACACAGCCCTGCCTGATGTGTGACTGTAACGGACACACCCTCTCTACCGAACCAATCACGTCACACAGCCCTGCCTGATGTGTGACTGTAACGGACACACCCTCTCTACCGAACCAATCACGTCACACAGCCCTGCCTAATGTGTGACTGTAACGGACACACACTCTCTACCGAACCAATCACGTCACACAGCCCTGCCTGATGTGTGACTGTAACGGACACACCCTCTCTACCGAACCAATCACGTCACACAGCCCTGCCTAATGTGTGACTGGAAAGGCTCCCAAACACTTTTATGAGACCACATTTCTGCAAAGGTTTTTTTTCCTTCTGAAGTTCGTGTAGACCAACAAAAAAAAAATTATTGAGGCAATGCCGAAGTCTGTAGCCGAAGTCTACGCCCAAAATATTGAGGCAATGCCGAAGTCTGTAGCCGAAGTCTACGCCCAGTCGTCCAACCAAACCTAAGCCACCACCCCCCCAATATATATATAGAATATAACCAATGAGGAGATGGCACCTGCTACTATAAACCAATGAGGAGATGGCACCTGCTTCTATAAACCAATGAGGAGATGGCACCTGCTTCTATAAACCAATGAGGAGATGGCACCTGCTACTATAAACCAATGAGGAGATGGCACCTGCTTCTATAAACCAATGAGGAGATGGCACCTGCTACTATAAACCAATGAGGAGATGGCACCTGCTACTATAAACCAATGAGGAGATGGCACCTGCTTCTATAAACCAATGAGGAGATGGCACCTGCTTCTATAAACCAATGAGGAGATGGCACCTGCTTCTATAAACCAATGAGGAGATGGCACCTGCTTCTATAAACCAATGAGGAGATGGCACCTGCTTCTATAAACCAATGAGGAGATGGCACCTGCTTCTATAAACCAATGAGGAGATGGCACCTGCTTCTATAAACCAATGAGGAGATGGCACCTGCTTCTATAAACCAATGAGGAGATGGCACCTGCTTCTATAAACCAATGAGGAGACGGCACCTGCTTCTATAAACCAATGAGGAGACGGCACCTGCTTCTATAAACCAATGAGGAGAAGGCACCTGCTTCTATAAACCAATGAGGAGATGGCACCTGCTTCTATAAACCAATGAGGAGATGGCACCTGCTTCTATAAACCAATGAGGAGATGGCACCTGCTACTATAAACCAATGAGGAGATGGCACCTGCTACTATAAACCAATGAGGAGATGGCACCTGCTTCTATAAACCAATGAGGAGATGGCACCTGCTTCTATAAACCAATGAGGAGATGGCACCTGCTTCTATAAACCAATGAGGAGATGGCACCTGCTTCTATAAACCAATGAGGAGATGGCACCTGCTTCTATAAACCAATGAGGAGATGGCACCTGCTTCTATAAACCAATGAGGAGATGGCACCTGCTTCTATAAACCAATGAGGAGATGGCACCTGCTTCTATAAACCAATGAGGAGATGGCACCTGCTTCTATAAACCAATGAGGAGACGGCACCTGCTTCTATAAACCAATGAGGAGACGGCACCTGCTTCTATAAACCAATGAGGAGAAGGCACCTGCTTCTATAAACCAATGAGGAGATGGCACCTGCTTCTATAAACCAATGAGGAGACGGCACCTGCTTCTATAAACCAATGAGGAGACGGCACCTGCTTCTATAAACCAATGAGGAGATGGCACCTGCTTCTATAAACCAATGAGGAGATGGCACCTGCTTCTATAAACCAATGAGGAGATGGCACCTGCTTCTATAAACCAATGAGGAGACGGGAGAGGCAGGACTTGCAGCGCGCTCTGCGTCAGAAATAGAAAGGACTTCTATTGCAGCCCTTGGCACCATACTTACAGTGCCTTGCGAAAGTATTCGGCCCCCTTGAACTTTGCGACCTTTTGCCACATTTCAGGCTTCAAACATAAAGATATAAAACTGTATTTTTTTTGTGAAGAATCAACAACAAGTGGGACACAATCATGAAGTGGAACGACATTTATTGGCTACTTCAAACTTTTTTAACAAATAAAAAACTGAAAAATTGGGCTTGCAAGGGGGCCGAATACTTTCGCAAGGCACTGTAGGTGCCGATAAGATATGTATAGCGATTTGATACTGTGATTTTACTGCGATTCGATGTTCCAAACATATTGCTCACCATATGTCTGCTGCAGAGGCACAAGAGAGAAATGAGAAAACTAGTTTTGATCAGTCATGGAAATCAAAGTACTCAAAATAAATTGGTTCTTTATTTAAAAAGAAGATTGAGAACAAACTATGAAAGAAAGAAAAAAACACGAGTTTTGGTGCAGGTATAGCCAACTAGCATAAAAGTAATGTTTCGATACTGTCTATGATATATTATCCAAAATAATATCCTGATACGATACTGTACCGATTACCCCCCTCGCTAGAGTCGGTTAACTCATACAACCCGGCCCATAGACCCCGTAGTCTGGGCTGGTTCTAGAGTCGGTTAACTCATACAACCCGGCCCATAGACCCCGTAGTCTGGGCTGGTTCTAGAGTCGGTTAACTCATACAACCCGGCCCATAGACCCCGTAGTCTGGGCTGGTTCTAGAGTCGGTTAACTCATACAACCCGGCCCATAGACCCCGTAGTCTGGGCTGGTTCTAGAGTCGGTTAACTCATACAACCCGGCCCATAGACCCCGTAGTCTGGGCTGGTTCTAGAGTCGGTTAACTCATACAACCCGGCCCATAGACCCCGTAGTCTGGGCTGGTTCTAGAGTCGGTTAACTCATACAACCCGGCCCATAGACCCCGTAGTCTGGGCTGGTTCTAGAGTCGGTTAACTCATACAACCCGGCCCATAGACCCCGTAGTCTGGGCTGGTTCTAGAGTCGGTTAACTCATACAACCCGGCCCATAGACCCCGTAGTCTGGGCTGGTTCTAGAGTCGGTTAACTCATACAACCCGGCCCATAGACCCCGTAGTCTGGGCTGGTTCTAGAGTCGGTTAACTCATACAACCCGGCCCATAGACCCCGTAGTCTGGGCTGGTTCCTTCCCACTCACCCAGAATGAAAGCTGCCTACCTGCCACCACCAATCTATTGTCTTGAGCTATCGGTCAGTTTGGACAGGTCACTCAGTCTAGCCTATAAATCTGATGATTTCCTCAGATGCAGTCATTTGTGACCGTCCCTTAACAAGAAATAGAGTGTTTTTTTAAAGAATCGTGACCCTTTGCTCTGCTGTGTGGTCTGCTGGTCTGTTCACTTTAATTTATAACCGCTCTGAGGGGATCTGGATGGGTATTGACTGGCCTCCCGTGGTGCTGTTATTGGCTGAGTCCCAAATAGGGCTCTGGTCTATAGTAGTGTACTATATAGGGAATAGGGCTCTGGTCCTATAGTAGTGTACTATATAGGGAATAGGGCTCTGGTCCTATAGTACTGCACTATATAGGGAATAGGGCTCTGGTCCTATAGTAGTGCGCTATATAGGGAATAGGGCTCTGGTCTATAGTAGTGCACTATATAGGGAATAGGGCTCTGGTCCTATAGTAGTGCACGATATAGAGAATAGGGCTCTGGTCTATAGTAGTGTACTATATAGGGAATAGGGCTCTGGTCCTATAGTAGTGTACTATATAGGGAATAGGGCTCTGGTCCTATAGTAGTGCACTATATAGAGAATAGGGCTCTGGTCTATAGTAGTGTACTATATAGGGAATAGGGCTCTGGTCCTATAGTAGTGCACTATATAGAGAATAGGGCTCTGGTCTAAAGTAGTGCACTATATAGGGCTCTGGTCTATAGCAGTGTACTATATAGGGAATAGGGCTCTGGTCCTATAGTAGTGCACTATATAGAGAATAGGGCTCTGGTCTAAAGTAGTGCACTATATAGGGAATAGGGCTCTGGTCTAAAGTAGTGCACTATATAGGGAATAGGGCTCTGGTCTAAAGTAGTGCACTATATAGGGAATAGGGCTCTGGTCTAAAGTAGTGCACTATATAGAGAATAGGGTTCTGGTCTATAGTAGTGCACTATATAGGGTATAGGGCTCTGGTCTATAGTAGTGCACTATATAGGGAATAGGGCTCTGGTCCTATAGTAGTGCACTATATAGAGAATAGGTCTCTGGTCTAAATTAGTGCATTATATAGGGAATAGGGCTCTGGTCTATAGTAGTGCACTATATAGGGAATAGGGCTCTGGTCTATAGTAGTGCATTATATAGGGAATAGGGCTCTGGTCTATAGTAGTGCACTATATAGGGAATAGGGCTCTGGTCTATAGTAGTGCACTATATAGGGAATAGGGCTCTGGTTAAAAGTAGTGCACTATATAGGGAATAGGGCTCTGGTCTATAGTAGTGCACTATATAGGGAATAGGGCTCTGGTCTATAGAAGTGTACTATATAGGGAATAGGTCTCTGGTCTATAGTAGTACCACTATATAGGGAATAGGGCTCTGGTCTATAGTAGTACCACTATATAGGGAATAGGGCTCTGGTCTAAAGTAGTGCACTATATAGGGAATAGGGCTCTGGTCTAAAGTAGTGCACTATATAGAGAATAGGGTTCTGGTCTATAGTAGTGCACTATATAGGGTATAGGGCTCTGGTCTATAGTAGTGCACTATATAGGGAATAGGGCTCTGGTCCTATAGTAGTGCACTATATAGAGAATAGGTCTCTGGTCTAAATTAGTGCATTATATAGGGAATAGGGCTCTGGTCTATAGTAGTGCACTATATAGGGAATAGGGCTCTGGTCTATAGTAGTGCACTATATAGGGAATAGGGCTCTGGTCTATAGTAGTGCACTATATAGGGAATAGGGCTCTGGTCTATAGTAGTGCACTATATAGGGAATAGGGCTCTGGTTAAAAGTAGTGCACTATATAGGGAATAGGGCTCTGGTCTATAGTAGTGCACTATATAGGGAATAGGGCTCTGGTCTATAGAAGTGTACTATATAGGGAATAGGTCTCTGGTCTATAGTAGTACCACTATATAGGGAATAGGGCTCTGGTCTATAGTAGTACCACTATATAGGGAATAGGGCTCTGGTCTATAGTAGTGCACTATATAGGGAATAGGGCTCTGGTCTATAGTAGTACCACTATATAGGGAATAGGGCTCTGGTCTATAGTAGTGCACTATATAGGGAATAGGGCTCTGGTCTATAGTAGTACCACTATATAGGGAATAGGGCTCTGGTCTATAGCAGTGCACTATATAGACAAGGACAAGGACTGGGGTGGAGTCTGGAACTGCAATAACGGAACAAGTATGACGTGGTCACGGGTTGAGTAGGCTGGGAGATGGAGGGGGAGGGGACAGTACAGAGGGGAGGAGGGGACAGTACAGAGGGGGAGGAGGGGACAGTACAGAGGGGAGGAGGACAGTACAGAGGGGAGGAGGGGACAGTACAGAGGGGAGGAGGGGACAGTACAGAGGGGGAGGAGGGGACAGTACAGAGGGGAGGGGACAGTACAGAGAGGGGAGGAGGGGACAGTACAGAGGGGGAGGGGACAGTACAGAGGGGAGGAGGGGACAGTGTGGAGGGGGAGGAGGGGACAGTGTGGAGGGGGAGGAGGGAACAGTGTGGAGGGGAGGAGGGGACAGTACAGAGGGGGAGGAGGGGACAGTACAGAGGGGAGGAGGGGACAGTACAGAGGGGAGGAGGGGACAGTACAGAGGGGGAGGAGGGGACAGTACAGAGGGGGAGGGGACAGTACAGAGAGGGAGGAGGGGACAGTACAGAGGGGAGGGGACAGTACAGAGGGGGAGGAGGGGACAGTGTGGAGGGGGAGGAGGGGACAGTGTGGAGGGGAGGAGGGAACAGTGTGGAGGGGAGGAGGGGACAGTACAGAGGGGGAGGAGGGGACAGTGTGGAGGAGGAGGAGGGGACAGTACTGTGGAGGAGGAGGGGACAGTGTGGAGAAGGAGGGGACAGTGCTGTGGAGGAGGAGGGGACAGTACTGTGGAGGAGGAGGGGACAGTACTGTGGAGGAGGAGGGGACAGTACTGTGGAGGAGGAGGGACAGTACTGTGGAGGAGGAGGGGACAGTGTGGAGAAGGAGGGGACAGTGCTGTGGAGGAGGAGGGGACAGTATGGAGAAGGAGGGGGGACAGTACTGTGGAGGAGGAGGGGACAGTGTGGAGAAGGAGGGGACAGTACTGTGGAGGAGGAGGGGACAGTGTGGAGAAGGAGGGGACAGTGCTGTGGAGGAGGAGGGGACAGTGTGGAGAAGGAGGGGACAGTGCTGTGGAGGAGGAGGGGACAGTGTGGAGGAGGGGGCAGTACTGTGGGGAGGAGGGGACAGTGCTGTGGAGGAGGGGGGGACAGTGCTGTGGAGGAGGAGGGGGACAGTACTGTGGAGGGGGACAGTACTGTGGAGGAGGGGGGACAGTGCTGTGGAGGAGGGGGCAGTACTGTGGAGGGGGACTGTGCTGTGGAGGAGGGGGGCAGTACTGTGGAGGAGGAGGGGACAGTACTGTGGAGGGGGGACAGTGCTGTGGAGGAGGAGGGGGGCAGTACTGTGGGGGAGGAGGGGACAGTGCTGTGGAGGAGGGGGGCAGTACTGTGGGGAGGGGGACAGTGCTGTGGAGGAGGAGGGGGGGACAGTACTGTGGAGGAGGAGGGGGACAGTACTGTGGAGGGGGACTGTGCTGTGGAGGAGGGGGCAGTACTGTGGAGGGGGGACTGTGCTGTGGAGGAGGGGGGGACAGTACTGTGGAGGGGGACTGTGCTGTGGAGGAGGGGGACAGTACTGTGGAGGGGGCAGTACTGTGGGGGAGGAGGGGACAGTACTGTGGAGGAGGGGGGACAGTACTGTGGAGGGGGGCAGTACTGTGGGGAGGAGGGGACAGTACTGTGGAGGAGGGGGGACAGTACTGTGGAGGAGGGGGGGACAGTGCTGTGGAGGAGGGGGCAGTACTGTGGGGGA
>NC_088398.1:84059469-84071969 GCF_034236695.1 Oncorhynchus nerka
GAACTGAACTATCTGACTGAACTGATCCTGACCGAACTGATCCTACTGAACTGATCCTGACCAGATCCTGACTGAACTGATCTGATCCTGACCGTAGTCTGATCCTGACAACTGAACTGATCCTGACTGAACTGATCCTGACTGAACTGATCCTGACTGAACTGATCCTGACCAACTGATCCTGACTGAACTGATCCTGACTGAACTGATCCTGACTGAAATGAACTGATCCTGACCTAACTGATCCTGACCAACTGAACTGATCCTGACCGAACTGATCCTGACCCGAACTGATCCTGACCGAACTGATCCTGACTGAACTGATCCTGACTGTAATCTCCTGACTGAACTGATCCTTATCTAGTAGTCTACCAGACATACAGTATCTTATCTAGTAGTCTACCAGACATACAGTATCTTATCTAGTAGTCTCTATCAGACATACAGTATCTTATCTAGTAGTCTACCAGACATACAGTATCTTATCTAGTAGTCTACCAGACATACAGTATCTTATCTAGTAGTCTCTACCAGACATACAGTATCTTATCTAGTAGTCTCTACCAGACATACAGTATCTTATCTAGTAGTCTACCAGACATACAGTATCTTATCTAGTAGTCTACCAGACATACAGTATCTTATCTAGTAGTCTACCAGACATACAGTATCTTATCTAGTAGTCTACCAGACATACAGTATCTTATCTAGTAGTCTACCAGACATACAGTATCTTATCTAGTAGTCTACCAGACATACAGTATCTTATCTAGTAGTCTCTACCAGACATACAGTATCTTATCTAGTAGTCTACCAGACATACAGTATCTTATCTAGTAGGGTCTCTACCAGACATACAGTATCTTATCTAGTATGGTCTCTACCAGACATACAGTATCTTATCTAGTAGTCTACCAGACATACAGTATCTTATCTAGTAGTCTCTACCAGACATACAGTATCTTATCTAGTAGTCTACCAGACATACAGTATCTTATCTAGTAGTCTACCAGACATACAGTATCTTATCTAGTAGTCTCTACCAGACATACAGTATCTTATCTAGTAGTCTACCAGACATACAGTATCTTATCTAGTAGTCTCTACCAGACATACATTCTTATCTAGTAGTCTACCAGACATACAGTATATTATCTAGTAGTCTCTACCAGACATTTCAGTATCTTATCTAGTAGGGTCATCTACCAGACATACAGCAGTATCTTATCTAGTAATTTCAGACATAACAGTATCTTATCTAGTAGTCTCTACAGACATACATTCTAGGTCTAAGGGCTCATTTCAGTTATAACAGCAGTATTATAGGGTAGGTCTAAGGGCTCATTTCAGTTATAACAGCAGTATTATAGGTCTAAGGGCTCATTTAAGTTATAACAGCAGTATTATAGGGTAGGTCTAAGGGCTAATTTCAGTTATAACAGCAGTATTATAGGGTAGACCTAAGGGCTCATTTCAGTTATAGCAGCAGTGTTATAGGTCTAAGGGCTCATTTCAGTTATAACATCAGTATTATAGGGTAGACCTAAAGGCTCATTTCAGTTATAACAGCATTATTACAGGTCTAAGGGCTCATTTCAGTTATAACATCAGTATTATAGGGTAGACCTAAGGGCTCATTTCAGTTATAACATCAGTATTATAGGGTAGACCTAAAGGCTCATTTCAGTTATAACAGCAGTATTATAGGGTAGACCTAAGGGCTCATTTCAGTTATAACAGCAGTATTATAGGGTAGACCTAAAGGCTCATTTCAGTTATAACAGCAGTATTATAGGGTAGACCTAAAGGCTCATTTCAGTTATAACAGCAGTATTATAGGGTAGACCTAAAGGCTCATTTCAGTTATAACAGCAGTGTTATAGGGTAGACCTAAGGGCTCATTTCAGTAATAACAGCAGTATTATAGGGTAGACCTAAAGGCTCATTTCAGTAATAACAGCAGTATTATAGGGTAGACCTAAGGGCTCATTTCAGTTATAACAGCAGTATTATAGGGTAGGTGATGAATGGCTGTTGTGTTGATGATGATGATGATGGTACTTTACCTTACACTAGGTGATGATGATGATGATGATGATGGTACTTTACCTTACACTAGGTGATGATGATGATGATGATGATGGTACTTTACCTTACACTAGGTGATGATGATGATGATGATGATGGTACTTTACCTTACACTAGGTGATGATGATGATGATGGTACTTTACCTTACACTAGGTGATGATGATGATGATGATGATGATGATGGTACTTTACCTTACACTAGGTGATGATGATGATGATGGTACTTTACCTTACACTAGGTGATGATGATGATGATGATGATGGTACTTTACCTTACACTAGGTGATGATGATGATGATGGTACTTTACCTTACACTAGGTGATGATGATGATGATGGTACTTTACCTTACACTAGGTGATGATGATGATGATGATGATGGTACTTTACCTTACGCTAGGTGATGATGAATATTCCTGTAATTGTGCATCACTGTCCTGAGGACGAGGTAGTCGTACCTCTACTTGTTGTTGTGTGTACAGTATAACCGGCCCAGGCATTATGCCAGTTAACAGGCATGGTCCGTATGTTGATCATCTGGTACAACAGACAATCTGCCTCCAGGATGTTGATCTGTTTATAGGCTAAACATCTGTTGGAATCTGGCTGTATCAAAAAATAAAATAAAAGTTTCATGTTCTATTGTCTAATTTATGTTACCAACTTCATCGGGTCGTTAAGAGGCTTGTGGTTTTTCCACCTGGACCTCGCCAATGCACATAGAGCTGGAGATACGCAGGGAGGAGCTCGCGTCCATCTCAATGAAGGTCAGAGATGGTGTGTGCTTGTACCATGAATCTGCAGAGGTCAGTGAGGTCATGAGGCGGCTGGGGGGTCAATAGGGGGGTAAGAGGTCTGTTCCCCACCTCTAGACAAACCGTAGCTGATGGTGCTGTGTTCAACATGGAGGAGAGTGATGGTGTTGTGTTATACGTGGAGGAGGGTGATGGTGTTGTGGAGGAGGGTGATGGTGCTGTGTTGAACATGGAGGAGGGTGATGGTGCTGTGGAGGAGGGTGATGGTGCTGTGTTGAACATGGAGGAGGATGGTGAGGAGGGTGATGGTGCTGTGGAGGAGGTGATGTGCTGTGGAGGAGGGTGATGGGTGCTGTGGAGGAGGGTGATGGTGCTGTGTTGAACATGGAGGAGGGTGATGGTGCTGTGTTGTACATGGAGGAGGGTGATGGTGCTGTGTTGTACGTGGAGGAGGGTGATGGTGTTGTGGAGGGTGATGGTGCTGTGTTGTACATGGAGGAGGGTGATGGTGCTGTGTTGAACATGGAGGAGGGTGATGGTGCTGTGTTGTAGGTGTTGTTGAACATGAGGAGGGTGGATGGTGCTGCTGTGATGGTGCTGTGTTGAACATGGAGGAGGGTGATGGTGCTGTGGAGGAGGGTGATGGTGTTGTGGAGGAGGGTGATGGTGCTGTGGAGGAGGGTGATGGTGCTGTGTTGTGATGGTGCTGTGTTGTACATGGAGGAGGGTGATGGTGCTGTGTTGAACATGGAGGAGGGTGATGGTGCTGTGTTGTGTATGGAGGAGGGTGATGGTGCATGGGAGGAGGGTGATGGTGCTGTGGAGGAGGGTGATGGTGCTGTGGAGGAGGGTGATGGTGCTGTGTTGTACATGGAGGGGGGTGATGGTGCTGTGTTGAACATGGAGGAGGGTGATGGTGCTGTGTTGAACATGGAGGAGGGTGATGGTGCTGTGTTGAACATGGAGGAGGGTGATGGTGTGATGGTGCTGTGTTGAACATGGAGGAGGGTGATGGTGTTGTGGAGGAGGGTGAAGGAGCTGTGTTGAACATGGAGGAGGGTGATGGTGCTGTGGAGGAGGGGGTGATGGTGCTGTGTTGAACATGGAGGAGGGTGATGGTGCTGTGTTGTACATGGAGGAGGGTGATGGTGCTGTGTTGGGAGGAGGGTGATGGTGCTGTGTTGTACATGGAGGAGGGTGATGGTGCTGTGTTGTACATGGAGGAGGGTGATGGTGCTGTGTGATGGTGCATGTGAGGAGGGTGATGGTGCTGTGTTGAACATGGAGGAGGGTGATGGTGCTGTGTTGAACATGGAGGGGGTGATGGTGCTGTGGAACATGGAGGAGGGTGATGGTGCTGTGTTGTGGAGGAGGGTGATGGTGTTGTGGAGGAGGGTGATGGTGCTGTGTTGTACATGGAGGAGGGTGATGGTGCTGTGGAGGAGGGTGATGGTGCTGTGTTGTACATGGAGGAGGGTGATGGTGCTGTGTTGAACATGGAGGATGATGGTGCTGTGTTGAACATGGAGGAGGGTGTTGTGGAGGAGGTGATGGTGTTGTGTTGTACGTGGAGGAGGGTGATGGTGCTGTGTTGTACATGGGTGATGGTGCTGTGTTGTACATGGAGGAGGTGTGATGGTGCTGTGTTGTACATGGAGGAGGGTGATGGTGCTGTGGAGGAGGGTGATGAACATGAAGGAGGGTGATGGTGCTGTGGAGGAGGGTGATGGTGCTGTGTTATACGAGGAGGGTGATGGTGCTGTGTTGTACATGGAGGAGGGTGATGGTGCTGTGTTGAGGAGGAGGGTGATGGTGCTGTGTTGTACGTGGAGGAGGGTGATGGTGCTGTGTTGTACATGGAGGAGGGTGATGGTGCTGTGGAGGAGGGTGATGGTGCTGTGTTGTGTATGGAGGAGGGTGATGGTGCTGTGGAGGAGGGGTGATGTGCTGTGGAGGAGGGTGATGGTGCTGTGTTAGGACTGGTTATACGTGGAGGGTGATGGTGCTGTGTTGTACATGGAGGAGGTGCTGACATGGAGGAGGGTGATGGTGCTGTGTTGTACATGAAGGAGGGTGATGGTGCTGCGTTGAACATGGAGGAGGTGATGGTGCTGTGTTGAACATGGAGGAGGGTGATGGTGCTGTGTTGTGTATGGAGGAGGGTGATGGTGCTGTGTTGAACATGGTGGAGGGTGATGGTGCTGTGTTGAACATGGAGGAGGGTGATGGTGCTGTGGAGGAGGGTGATGGTGCTGTGTTGTATGGAGGATGATGAGGAGGGTGATGGTGCTGTGTTGAACATGGTGGAGGATGGTGCTGTGTTGAACATGGTGGAGGGTGATGTGTTGTACATGGAGGAGGGTGATGGTGCTGTGTTGAGTTCTGGAGGAGGGTGATGGTGCTGTGTTGTGTATGGAGGAGGGTGATGGTGCTGTGTTGTACATGGAGGGGTGATGGTGCTGTGTTGAACATGGTGGAGGGTGATGGTGCTGTGTTGAACATGGAGGAGGGTGATGGTGCTGTGGAGGAGGGTGATGGTGCTGTGTTGAACATGGTGGAGGGTGATGGTGTTGAACATGGAGGAGGGTGATGGTGCTGTGTACAGGAGGGTGACTGTGTTGAACATGGAGGAGGGTGATGGTGCTGTGGATGGGTGCTGTTGGAAAAACAGAGTGAATGGTGTCTGAACATGGAGTGATGGTGCTGTGTTGAACTGGAGGAGGGTGATGGTGCTGTGTTGTGTATGGAGGAGGGGTGATGGTGCTGTGTTGAACATGGAGGAGGGTGATGGTGCTGTGTTGTGTATGGAGGAGGGTGATGGTGCTGTGTTGTGTATGGAGGAGGGTGATGGTGCTGTGTTGTACATGGAGGAGGGTGATGGTGCTGTGTTGAACATGGAGGAGGGTGATGGTGCTGTGTTGAACATGGAGGAGGGTGATGGTGCTGTGGAGGAGGGTGATGGTGCTGTGTTGAACATGGAGGAGGGTGATGGTGCTGTGGAGGAGGGTGATGGTGCTGTGTTGTACATGGAGGAGGGTGATGGTGCTGTGTTGAACATGGAGGAGGGTGATGGTGCTGTGGAGGAGGGTGATGGTGCTGTGTTGAACATGGTGGAGGGTGATGTTGTTGAACATGTAGGAGGGTGATGGTGCTGTGTTGAACATGGTGGAGGATGATGGTGCTGTGGAGGAGGGTGATGGTGCTGTGTTGTGTATGGAGGAGGGTGATGGTGCTGTGGAGGAGGGTGATGGTGCTGTGTTGAACATGGTGGAGGGTGATGGTGCTGTGGAGGAGGGTGATGGTGCTGTGTTGAACATGGTGGAGGGTGATGGTGCTGTGGAGGAGGGTGATGGTGTTGTGGAGGAGGGTGATGGTGCTGTGGAGGAGGGTGATGGTGCTGTGTTGTACATGGAGGAGGGTGATGGTGCTGTGTTGAACATGGTGGAGGATGATGGTGCTGTGTTGTGTATGGAGGAGGGTGATGGTGCTGTGTTGTACATGGAGGAGGGTGATGGTGCTGTGGAGGAGGGTGATGGTGCTGTGGAGGAGGGTGATGGTGCTGTGGAGGAGGGTGATGGTGCTGTGGAGGAGGGTGAGGGGGATCCGAAGGCTCAGTGACGACATTATGGGCTACCCTCCTCCACAGCACCATCACCCTCCTCCACACGACCACCATTACAGCTCCTCACAGCTCAGACATCGGGCCAACCGAGTCACGAAGAGCCAGCAGTGGTCTGCATGACCTGCCCTTCCTCCTCCACCCTGGTCCATGATCCTTATAGTTCTCATCATCATCACCTGTTTCTCTTCAGCCTTCCCCAGCTCCACCAGGAAACACAACACACACACACACACACACACACACACACACACACACACACACACACACACACACACACACACATGAACAGAATTCCTCTTCCTGAACTCTGTACAGACTGTAACTCGATGGTCGGACAGCTGATTGGTTGAAAAACAGAGTGTAATGGGTCTGTATGGAAGCCTTGTCAGACTGGCGTTGTGTAATTACTCTTAACATTGAAGTCCTTTGTTTCTCTCAATGTCTCTCTTGTCTCTCAGGCTGCCTTCCACATAGGGACCCTATCCCCTGTATAGTGCGCTACTTCAGGCCACTACCTATAGGGATTTAGGGCATTAGGGTACGATTTGGAACGCAGGCAGAAGTGCTGGCTGCCTGCTGCTGTCACAGTGACGGAGCTGGGCTTTGAGATGGCTGAATAAAAAAAAACTCTTAAGTCTTGTTTAAAAAAAAAAAACAACACTTTGTATAAATGACAGGCAAACAAAAGCTGGATCGTTGGATAAAGGGGTTGTGAGGGCTGTGGCGAGACCTCCCTGATCATTCAGAAACGGGAGAGAGAGACAGGAGAGAGGGGGAGACAGGAGGGCGAGAGAGAGAGAGTTATTCAGGGAGAGAAGGAGATAGAGAGAGACAGGAGAGAGGGGAGACAGGAGAGAGGGGGAGACAGGAGGGTGAGAGAGAGAGTTATTCAGGGAGAGAAGGAGATAGAGAGAGACAGGAGAGAGGGGAGACAGGAGAGAGGGGAGACAGGAGGGTGAGAGAGAGAGAGTTATTCAGGGAGAGAAGGAGATAGAGAGAGACAGGAGAGAGGGGGAGACAGGAGAGAGGGGGAGACAGGAGGGTGAGAGAGAGAGAGAGTTATTCAGGGAGAGAAGGAGATAGAGAGAGACAGGAGAGAGGGGAGACAGGAGGAGGGGAGACAGGAGGGTGAGAGAGAGAGAGTTATTCAGGGAGAGAAGGAGATAGAGAGAGACAGGAGAGAGGGGGAGACAGGAGAGAGGGGGAGACAGGAGGGTGAGAGAGAGAGAGAGTTATTCAGGGAGAGAAGGAGATAGAGAGAGACAGGAGAGAGGGGGAGACAGGAGGGTGAGAGAGAGAGAGTTATTCAGGGAGAGAAGGAGATAGAGGGGGAGACAGGAGGGTGAGAGAGAGAGAGAGTTATTCAGGGAGAGAAGGAGATAGAGAGAGACAGGAGAGAGGGGGAGACAGGAGGGTGAGAGAGAGAGAGTTATTCAGGGAGAGAAGGAGATAGAGGGGGAGACAGGAGGGTGAGAGAGAGAGAGAGTTATTCAGGGAGAGAAGGAGATAGAGAGAGACAAAGGAGCGAAGGAGAGAGAGGAGGGGTTGAAGAGATGAATGGCTGCAGCTACCATCTTACATCCAGGGCACTGAGACACGGCCAAGACGCAAACATTGTAACTTGTGCATGAGCTGCACACACACACACACACAGGCGTACGTACCACACGTGTGTGTGTGTATGTGTGTGTGTGTGTGTGTGGTGTGTGTGTGTATGTGTGTATGTATGTACGTACGTGTGTGTGTGTGTGTGTGTGTGTGTGTGTGTGTGTGTGTGTGTGTGTGTGTTGTGTATGTGTGTGTGTGTGTATGTGTTAAGACATCAGTGTTTTGCTAAGCTGCCATTGACCCCAGCCAGAGCTAGGTGGTGCTGTCTATCTATCCACGGCGAGGTATGTATTATTTTATGACAGGCTCAAGATATTCTTTGTGCCTGTCTTTCAGGATCAGACAATTCTTTCTCTCTTTTTCCAATTTCACTTTTCTCTTATGAGAGTTCTGTCAAGTACAAGAGAGAGCCACACAGAGCAGAGAAGAGGAAGAGGAGGAGGGAGAGGAGATAAATAAAAAAGCGAGACAAATGGGAGGAGAGGGAGAAGAGGGCAGAGAGAGGGGGAGAGGGCAGAGAGGGGGAGAGGGCAGAGAGGGAGGAGGGCAGAGTAGGAGAGGGCAGAGAGGTAGGAGAGGGCAGAGAGGGGGAGAGGGAAGAGAGGTAGGAGAGGGCAGAGAGGGGGAGAGGGCAGAGAGGGGAGAGGGGGCAGAGAGGGGGGGGAGGGCAGAGAGGGGAGGAGAGGGCAGAGAGGTAGGAGAGGGGCAGAGAGGGGGAGAGGGCAGAGGGGGAGGGCAGAGAGGTAGGAGAGGGGGAGAGAGGGCAGGGGGAGAGGGCAGAGGGCAGAGAGGGCAGAGGGCAGAGAGGGGAGAGGGCAGTGGGCAGAGAGGGAGAGGAGGAGAGGGCAGAGAGGGGGAGAGGGCAGAGAGGTAGGAGAGGGGCAGAGAGGGGGAGAGGGCAGAGAGGGGGAGAGGGCAGAGAGGGGAGGAGAGGGCAGAGAGGGGAGGAGAGGGGCAGAGAGGGGGCAGAGAGGGCAGAGAGAGGGGGGAGAGGGCAGAGAGGGGAGGAGAGAGGGGCAGAGAGGGGAGAGGGCAGAGAGGTAGGAGAGGGCAGAGGGGGGGAGAGGTCAGAGAGGGGAGGAGAGAGGTCAGAGAGGGGAGGAGAGGGCAGAGGGGGGAGAGGGGCAGAGAGGAGGAGAGGGCAGAGAGGTAGGAGAGGGCAGAGAGGGGGAGAGGTCAGAGGAGGGGAGAGGTCAGAGAGGGGAGGAGAGGGGGAGAGGTCAGAGAGGGCAGAGGAGAGGGGAGAGGAGAGGGGATGAGAGGGCAGAGAGTGGGGAGAGGGCAGAGAGGAGAGGGGATGAGAGGGAGGAGGAGAGGGCAGAGAGGGGGAGGGGATGAGAGGGCAGAGAGGGAGGAGAGGGCAGAGAGGTGAGGAGAGGGCAGAGAGGGGGGAGAGGTCAGAGAGGGAGGTGAATAAGGGGAGGAGAGAGAATCCAATTTGTAAGTCGCTCTGGATAAGAGCGTCTGCTAAATGACTTAAATGTAAATGTAAACACGTCTCACCTCCTTTGTCGTCTAAACCTGATAACTATATAGTGCAAAGTATTCAGACATCTTCACTTTTTCCACATTGTGTTACGTTACAGCCTTATTCTAAATGAACAAGGATGATCAATGGAAACAGGATGGACCTGAAATGTTCTTCCCTGAGCTCAATTTCAAGTCTCATAGCAAAGGGTCTGAATACTTATGTAAGTAAAGGGTCTGAATACTTATCTAAGTAAAGGGTCTGAATACTTATCTAAGTAAAGGGTCTGAATACTTATCTAAGTAAAGGGTCTGAATACTTATCTAAGTAAAGGGTCTGAATACTTATCTAAGTAAAGGGTCTGAATACTTATGTAAGTAAAGGGTCTGAATACTTATCTAAGTAAAGGGTCTGAATACTTATCTAAGTAAAGGGTCTGAATACTTATCTAAGTAAAGGGTCTGAATACTTATCTAAGTAAAGGGTCTGAATACTTATCTAAGTAAAGGGTCTGAATACTTATCTAAGTAAAGGGTCTGAATACTTATCTAAGTAAAGGGTCTGAATACTTATCTAAGTAAAGGGTCTGAATACTTATCTAAGTAAAGGGTCTGAATACTTATGTAAGTAAAGGGTCTGAATACTTATGTAAGTAAAGGGTCTGAATACTTATCTAAGTAAAGGGTCTGAATACTTATGTAAGTAAAGGGTCTGAATACTTATGTAAGTAACGTATTTCTGTTTTAGTTTTTTTAATGAATTTACAAAAATGTTTAAAAAAAAGAAGATTTTTTTGCTTTGTCATTATGGGGTATTGTGATGTCATTAAAGGGTATTGTGATGTCATTAAAGGGTATTGTGATGTCATTATGGGGTATTGTGATGTCATTATGGGGTATTGTGATGTCATTATGGGGTATTGTGATGTCATTATGGGGTATTGTGATGTCATTATGGGGTATTGTGATGTCATTATGGGGTATTGTGATGTCATTAAAGGGTATTGTGATGTCATTATGGGGTATTGTGATGTCATTATGGGGTATTGTGATGTCATTATGGGGTATTGTGATGTCATTAAAGGGTATTGTGATGTCATTATGGGGTATTGTGATGTCATTAAAGGGGTATTGTGATGTCATTATGGGGTATTGTGATGTCATCAGGTTTCATGTTGGGTTTTACAAGGAGGTAAGACGTGTTTTTAATTCTAAGCTTGTTAGCATTGCTAGCTAGGGGTCTGAATACTTTCCGAATGCACTGTAGCATCCTTAACTAGCATTGGAAAAAGTCAATCCGTTCTTCCCTAATTTAACATCTCTCCCTAATTTAACATCTCTCCCTAATTTAACATCTCTCCCTAATTTAACATCTCTCCCTAATTTAACATCTCTCCCTAATTTAACATCTCTCCCTAATTTAACATCTCTCCCTAATTTAACATCTCTCCCTAATTTAACATCTCTCCCTAATTTAACATCTCTCCCTAATTTCTGAATGTTGTTTGGAACGGCAGGTAGCCTGTTCTTCAGAGGGGAACGGCAGGTAGCCTGTTCTTCAGAGGGGAACGGCAGGTAGCCTGTTCTTCAGAGGGGAACGGCAGGTAGCCCTGTTCTTCAGAGGGGAACGGCAGGTAGCCTGTTCTTCAGAGGGGAACGGCAGGTAGCCTGTTCTTCAGAGGGTACGTGAGGTAGCCTGTTCTTCAGAGTTTACAACGGCAGGTAGCCTGTTCTTCAGAGGGGAACGGCAGGTAGCCCTGTTCTTCAGAGGGGAATACGGCAGGTAGCCTGTTCTTCAGAGGGAACGGCAGGTAGCCCTGTTCTTCAGAGGGGACATCGGCAGGTAGCCCTGTTCTTCAGAGGGGAACGGCAGGTAGCCTGTTCTTCAGAGGGGAACGGCAGGTAGCCTGTTCTTCAGAGGGGAACGGCAGGTAGCCTGTTCTTCAGAGGGGAACGGCAGGTAGCCTGTTCTTCAGAGGGGAACGGCAGGTAGCCTGTTCTTCAGAGGGGAACGGCAGGTAGCCTGTTCTTCAGAGGGGAACGGCAGGTAGCCTGTTCTTCAGAGGGGAACGGCAGGTAGCCTGTTCTTCAGAGGGGAACGGCAGGTAGCCCTGTTCTTCAGAGGGGAACGGCAGGTAGCCTGTTCTTCAGAGGGGAACGGCAGGTAGCCTGTTCTTCAGAGGGGAACGGCAGGTAGCCTGTTCTTCAGAGGGGAACGGCAGGTAGCCCTGTTCTTCAGAGGGGAACGGCAGGTAGCCCTGTTCTTCAGAGGGGAACGGCAGGTAGCCCTGTTCTTCAGAGGGGAACGGCAGGTAGCCCTGTTCTTCAGAGGGGAACGGCAGGTAGCCTGTTCTTCAGAGGGGAACGGCAGGTAGCCTGTTCTTCAGAGGGGAACGGCAGGTAGCCTGTTCTTCAGAGGGGAACGGCAGGTAGCCTGTTCTTCAGAGGGGAACGGCAGGTAGCCTGTTCTTCAGAGGGGAACGGCAGGTAGCCTGTTCTTCAGAGGAACACGGCAGGTAGCCTGTTCTTCAGAGGGGAACGGCAGGTAGCCTGTTCTTCAGAGGGGAACGGCAGGTAGCCTGTTCTTCAGAGGGAACGGCAGGTAGCCTGTTCTTCAGAGGGGAACGGCAGGTAGCCTGTTCTTCAGAGGAACACGGCAGGTAGCCTGTTCTTCAGAGGGGAACGGCAGGTAGCCTGTTCTTCAGAGGGGAACGGCAGGTAGCCTGTTCTTCAGAGGGGAACGGCAGGTAGCCTGTTCTTCAGAGGGGAACGGCAGGTAGCCTGTTCTTCAGAGGGGAACGGCAGGTAGCCTGTTCTTCAGAGGGGAACGGCAGGTAGCCTGTTCTTCAGAGGGGAACGGCAGGTAGCCTGTTCTTCAGAGGGAACGGCAGGTAGCCTGTTCTTCAGAGGGGAACGGCAGGTAGCCTGTTCTTCAGAGGGGAACGGCAGGTAGCCTGTTC
>NC_088398.1:84076969-84086200 GCF_034236695.1 Oncorhynchus nerka
GCTATCTATCTATACCCTTCCATCTCTCTCTCTCTCTCGCTATCTATCTATCTATCTATCTATCTATCTATCTATCTATCTATCTATCTATCTATCTATCTATCTATCTATCTATCTATCTATCTATCTATCTATCTATACCCTCCCATCTCTCTCTCTCTCCCTATCTATCTATCTATCTATCTATCTATACCCTCCCATCTCTCTCTCTCTCTCTCTCCCTATCCTATCTATACCCTCCCATCTCTCTCTCTCTCTCCCTCGCTATCTATCTATACCCTTCCATCTCTCTCTCTCTCTCTCTCTCTCTCTCTCTCTCTCTCTCTCTCGCTATCTATCTATCTATCTATCTATCTATCTATCTATCTATCTATCTATCTATCTATCTATCTATCTATCTATCTATCTATCTATCTATCTATCTATCTATCTATCTATCTATACCCTCCCATCTCTCTCTCTCTCCCTCGCTAGCTCGCTCTTTCTTTGCTGTGAAAGATGTGAGTTTGTGTTCTCGAAGTAGACTAGGGCAACTACTTTCCTCGCAAAAATACTGAATCTTAGCGGTCGAGTAGTCGATTCCTAGCGGAATCTAAGCTTGACACCGAGAGTTGACGGGAAAGGAGTTGAGGAATCGATTATTTTGGAATAGACTCCCCAACTCTACCAAAAGCTTGGCGGGATCCAGGGAACATGAACAGTTTTGTGGGTTCCTGGGAGAGGGATGATGGAGAGGCGAAGGAGAGCTATAGCTGTATCGATTGTTCTTATGGCCCTACAATATGACACACGGAGATAGCAGTGTCCCCCTCCTCTTATGGCCCTACAATATGACACACGGAGATAGCAGTGTCCCCC
The DNA here is from genome assembly GCF_034236695.1 of Oncorhynchus nerka. NCBI lineage: Eukaryota > Metazoa > Chordata > Actinopteri > Salmoniformes > Salmonidae > Oncorhynchus > Oncorhynchus nerka. The sequence goes on from NC_088398.1 coordinate 84,077,828, forward strand.
TCCTCTTATGGCCCTACAATATGACACACGGAGATAGCAGTGTCCCCCTCTTATGACAGGTGGCTTTCACAGAATATCACTTTTTCCTAATTCTGTTCACTACTCGATGAGAGTTTGAGAAATAGGCTACATATGACGAAAACACGAGCTCCCCAACCCAAAAAAACTGTCTTCTGGCAAACAGAAACTTAATCAAACCCAGTTCAGAACTATTGCCTTTTTGAGTGAACTTTCTAGATGCTTTTCGTCCAACGCTTGTTGCTTTGAAACAATCAGAAAACACAAAACCAACATTTGAAAACTGAAAACAAAGTATATTTTGGCTCCTTTTAAAACGGTAGACTCATCGACTAATGGGCGGGTTTGACCTTGGACAAACAGGGTCAGCTGTTACAAAGTTCAATGTGTGGCCAACTGTTACTAGAGATCCACAGTATACGACATCTGTATTTAGCCAAGCCTCAACACAATTGATTCAAACTAATCCCCTAATTTTGGTATCCATAATACCTAGGATAGGATAAAGTAATCCTTCTCACCCCCCCCCCCCTTACTAGATTTAGATGCACTATTGTAAAGTGGCTGTTCCACTGGATGTCATAAGGTGAATGCACCAATTTGTAAGTCGCTCTGGATAAGAGCGTCTGCTAAATGACTTAAATGTAAATGTAAATGTGGGGACTTCATCGTTAAGAGGCCGTTGTCTACTAGTTGTCTCGAACCCCTTGACTGTTTTTACACATTTTGTTACGTTACAACCTTATTCTAAAATTGATTAAATAGTTTTTTCCCTCACCAATCAACACACAATACCCCATAATTTCATCACAATACCCCATAATGACATCACAATACCCCATAATTTCATCACAATACCCCATAATGACATCACAATACCCCATAATGACATCACAATACCCCATAATGATGAAGTAAAAACAGGTTCTTACATTTTTGCAATTTATTAAAAAAACAAATGTAAATATCACATTAACATAAGTATTCAGACCCTTTTCTCAGTACTTTGTTGAAGCACCTTTGGCAGCGATTACAGCCTCCAGTCTTCTTGGGTATGACTCTACAAGCTTGGTACACCTGTATTTGGGGAGTTTCTCCCATTCTTCTCCGCAGATCCTCTAAAGCTCTGTCAGGTTGGATGGGGAGCGTTGCTGCACAGCTATTTTCAAGTCTCCAGAAATGTTTGGGATCTGGTTCAAGTCCGGGCCCTGACTGGCACGGTCAAAGAGATTCAGAGAGTTGTCCCGAAGCCACTCCTGCGTTGTTTTGGCTGTGTGATTAGGGTGTTTGTCCTGTTGGAAGGTTACCCTTCACCCCAGTCTGAGGTCCCAAGCCACGGCTAGAGGAAGGGTATCCATCTGTCTTCTTCAACACCACGGGTAAGGGAAGGGTATCCATCTGTCCTCTTCCAACACCACGGGTAAGGGAAGGGTATCCATCTGTCCTCTTCAACACCACGGGTAGAGTAAGGGTATCCATCTGTCTTCTTCCCACACCACGGGTAGAGTAAGGGTATTTATCTGTCTTCTTCAACACCACGGGTAAGGGAAGGGTATCCATCTGTCCTCTTCCAACACCACGGCTAGAGGAAGGGTATCCATCTGCCCTCTTCAACACCACGGGTAAGGGAAGGGTATCCATCTGTCTTCTTCAACACCACGGGTAAGGGAAGGCTATCCATCTGTCTTCTTCAACACCACGGGTAAGGGAAGGGTATCCATCTGTCTTCTTCAACACCACGGGTAAGGGAAGGGTATCCATCTGTCTTCTTCAACACCACGGGTAAGGGAAGGGTATCCATCTGTCTTCTTCAACACCACGGGTAAGGGAAGGGTATCCATCTGTCCTTTTCCAACACCACGGCTAGAGGAAGGGTATCCATCTGTCCTCTTCCAACACCATGGGTAAGGGAAGGCTATCCATCTGCCCTCTTCCAACACCATGGGTAAGGGAAGGGTATCTATCTGCCCTCTTCCAACACCACGGGTAAGGGAAGGCTATCCATCTGCCCTCTTCCAACACCACGGGTAAGGGAAGGGTATCTATCTGCCCTCTTCCCACACCACGGGTAAGGGAAGGGTATCCATCTGTCTTCTTCAACACCACGGGTAAGGGAAGGGTATCCATCTGTCCTCTTCAACACCACAGGTAAGGGAAGGGTATCCATCTGTCTTCTTCAACACCACGGGTAAGGGAAGGGTATCCATCTGTCCTCTTCAACACCACGGGTAAGGGAAGGGTATCCATCTGTCTTCTTCAACACCACGGGTAAGGGAAGGGTATCCATCTGTCCTCTTCAACACCACGGGTAAGGGAAGGGTATCCATCTGTCCTCTTCCCACACCACGGGTAAGGGAAGGGTATCCATCTGCCCTCTTCAACACCACAGGTAAGGGAAGGGTATCCATCTGTCCTCTTCCAACACCACGGCTAGAGTAAGGGTATCCATCTGTCCTCTTCAACACCACGGGTAAGGGAAGGGTATCCATCTGTCTTCTTCCCACACCACGGGTAAGGGAAGGGTATCCATCTGTCCTCTTCAACACCACGGGTAAGGGAAGGGTATCTATCTGTCCTCTTCAACAGCACGGGTAAGGGAAGGGTATCCATCTGTCCTCTTCCCACACCACGGGTAAGGGAAGGCTATCCATCTGTCCTCTTCCCACACCACGGGTAAGGGAAGGGCATCCATCTGCCCTCTTCCAACACCACGGGTAAGGGGAGGGTATCCATCTGTCTTCTTCAACACCACGGGTAAGGGGAGGGTATCCATCTGTCCTCTTCCAACACCACGGGTAAGGGAAGGGTATCCATCTTTCCTCTTCCAACACCACGGGTAAGGGAAGGGTATCCATCTGTCTTCTTCAACACCACGGGTAAGGGAAGGCTATCCATCTGTCTTCTTCAACACCACGGGTAAGGGAAGGGCATCCATCTGCCCTCTTCCCACACCACGGGTAAGGGGAGGGTATCTCATCTGTCTTCTTCAACACCACGGGTAAGGGAAGGGTATCCATCTGTCTTCTTCAACACCACGGGTAAGGGAAGGCTATCCATCTGTCTTCTTCAACACCACGGGTAAGGGAAGGCTATCCATCTGTCTTCTTCAACACCACGGGTAAGGGAAGGGTATCCATCTGTCCTCTTCCAACACCACGGGTAAGGGAAGGGTATCCATCTGTCCTCTTCCAACACCACGGGTAAGGGAAGGGTATCCATCTGTCCTCTTCAACACCACGGGTAAGGGAAGGGTATCCATCTGTCCTCTTCAACACCACGGGTAAGGGAAGGGTATCCATCTGTCTTCTTCAACACCACGGGTAAGGGAAGGGTATCCATCTGTCTTCTTCAACACCACGGGTAAGGGAAGGGTATCCATCTGTCTTCTTCAACACCACGGGTAAGGGAAGGGTATCCATCTGCCCTAACGCTAACGTGCTACTGAACAGTGAAACTAGCATATTGATATTAAAAGACCGCAACGTATTCATCTAAACATATGTGTTTAGGCAAATCATTAGTTAGCCAGCTAGCGATCACATTAATTGTGTAAAAATATGCTAGCTAATGTTTCATTCTAACCCATTTAACATGACATTGCTAACTAGGCATCAATTAGCTAACACAATTAAGTTTATCAGGAAGTTTAATACATTGGACACTCATCGGACAACTTTGGTAGGTAGCTGGGTAGGTAGTTAGGTAGCTGGGTAGGTAGTTAGGTAGCTAGCTAGGTAGCTGGGTAGGTAGGTAGGTAGCTGGGTAGGTAGTTAGGTAGCTGGGTAGGTAGTTAGGTAGCTGGGTAGGTAGTTAGGTAGCTGGGTAGTAGTTAGGTAGCTGGCTAGGTAGCTGGGTGAGTAGTTAGGTAGCTGGGTAGGTAGTTAGGTAGCTAGCTAGGTAGCTGGGTAGGTAGTTAGGTAGCTGGGTAGGTAGTTAGGTAGCTAGCTAGGTAGCTGGGTAGGTAGGTAGGTAGCTGGGTAGGTAGTTAGGTAGCTAGCTAGCTGGGTAGGTAGTTAGGTAGCTGGGTAGGTAGTTAGGTAGCTGGGTAGGTAGTTAGGTAGCTAGCTAGGTAGCTGGGTAGGTAGTTAGGTAGCTGGGTAGGTAGTTAGGTAGCTAGCTAGGTAGCTGGGTAGGTAGTTAGGTAGCTGGGTAGGTAGTTAGGTAGCTAGCTAGGTAGCTGGGTAGGTAGGTAGGTAGCTGGGTAGGTAGTTAGGTAGCTAGCTAGCTAGCTGGGTAGGTAGTTAGGTAGCTGGGTAGGTAGTTAGGTAGCTGGGTAGGTAGTTAGGTAGCTAGCTAGGTAGCTGTGTAGGTAGTTAGGTAGCTGGGTAGGTAGTTAGGTAGGTAGCTGGGTAGGTAGTTAGGTAGCTGGGTAGGTAGTTAGGTAGCTAGCTAGGTAGCTGGGTAGGTAGGTAGGTAGCTGGGTAGGTAGGTAGGTAGCTAGCTAGGTAGTTGGGTAGGTAGTTAGGTAGCTAGCTAGGTAGCTGGGTAGGTAGGTAGGTAGCTGGGTAGGTAGGTAGGTAGCTAGCTAGGTAGGTAGCTGGGTAGCTAGATAGCTTGGTTTACGTTTTCCAACAGATTTCTAATCCCCCTTAATGGTCGTCAACGGTTACTGGTCTTTGAACTCATGTGTTCACCCGAAACGGCTTCTGGTAAACTGTTTGCCACGATAAATATTGTTTCTCCAGGTTTTTCACCGAATCCGATATATAATCTTTTTAAACTGTTTGCCACTTTCTACAATGTATATCTTTGTTGTTGCTAAAGGTCTGCCGCAGATTCACCACTAGTGTCAAACTTCTAGCAAAATCTTTAGTGGCTATTTAGTTTGCTGCAATTTTTTGTTGTTGTTGTAAGGCCTGTCTTTTATCGAAACCAGTTAGCAAACCTCTTCACTCCCTGTAGAGTTAGAGAAATACACGTGTCATTGAGCAAGACGTTTCTACTTGGCTCTGTTTTATAGCCTACTTGTTATTTAGAAAAGCCTCCCTGTGCTTCCCAGTCTTTATCCAGCTGTAACAGCAGAACAGCCTTTGTGGTGTTTTTGCTGACGGTGTAAAACCTAAGCACCCTGATTCATGCCACATTTATGTTAATGTAGTCTGGAGGGGGAACACTCCAACAGCCAATGGGTGTGTCCCAAATGGCACTCTATTCCGTATATGTAGGCCAGTGCACTAGGTCGTTAAATAGGGGACCATTTGGGATGAGTCCAGCATTGCCTAGGCATATTTAGAAGTTTGCAGGCAGCCAAACAGACAGCCCCTGAGCTACCTGTAAGACAGACAGACAGACAGACAGACAGACAGACAGACATACCCTCGACTGCCTTTAAGACAGCCAAGCAGACAGACAGACAGCCCCTCGGCTACCTGTAAGACAGACAGACAGACAGACAGACAGACATACCCTCGACTGCCTTTAAGACAGCAAAACAAACAGACAGACAGCCAAACAGACAGATAGCCAGCCAAACAAACAGCCTCTCAGCTACCTGTAAGACAGCCAAACAAACAGACAGACAGCCAAACAGACAGACAGACAGCCAAACAAACAGCCTCTCAGCTACCTGTAAGACAGACAGACAGCCAAACAGACAGACAGCCAGCCAAGCAGACAGCCTCTCAGCTGCAAGTAAGACAGCCAAACAACCAGACAGACAGACAGCCAAACAGACAGACAGCCAAGCAAACAGCCCCTCGGCTACCTGTAAGAATGAATGAATGACTGGAAAGGGCCCCGTTAAGTCAAAAATAGAGCCAGGGGGAAAACTTTATCATGGAGGTTACCCTACCGACCGGTCATGGGTACTGGCGACAAAGCACTTTGTAACCTGGGGAATGGGAGAGACATCTCTGGAGACGGCTCATTTGGCGGCTCATTTAAACCACATAGACTCTGCATGAGGGATAATAATGTTGTCGTGTCCAACCCTGCTCGTTCCATCGACTCCGCTACCGACAACTAGTCACCTATAGAGCCCATAACCTACCTACCTAGAGCCCATCACCTATAGAGCCCATAACCTATAGAGCCCATCACCTATAGAGCCCATCACCTATAGAGCCCATCACCTATAGAACCCATAACCTATAGAGCCCATAACCTATAGAGCCCATAACCTATAGAACCCATAACCTATAGAGCCCATAACCTATAGAGCCCATAACCTATAGAGCCCATCACCTATAGAACCCATAACCTATAGAGCCCATAACCTATAGAGCCCATAACCTATAGAACCCATAACCTATAGAGCCCATAACCTATAGAGCCCATAACCTATAGAGCCCATAACCTATAGATCTCAATCCAAAATTAAATGTAACTATCTCGCAACAAAGCCTCCTTCACTCATGCTGCTAAACATACACTCGTAAAACTGACCATCGTACCTTGACTTCGGCAATGTCATTTAGAAAATAGCCTCTAACACTCAACAAATTGGATGCAGTCTATCACAGTGCCATCTGTTTTGTCACCAAATCCCCATACACTACCCACCACTGCAACCTTGTATGCTCTCGTTGGCTGGTCCTCGCTACATATTCGTTGGCAGACCCACTGGCTCCAGGTCATCTATAAGTCTTTGCTAGGTAAAGCTCTGCCTTATCTCAGCTCACTGGTCACCATGGCAGCACCCACCCGTAGCACACGCACCAGCAGGTATATTTCACTGGTCACCATTACAACACCCACCCGTAGCACGCGATCCAGCAGGTATATTTCACTGGTCACCATAGCAACACCCACCCGTAGCACGCGATCCGATCCAGCAGGTATATCTAATTGGTCATCCCCAAAGCCAACACCTCCTTTGGCCACCTTTCCTTCCAGTTCTCTGCTGCCAATGACTGGAACAAATTGCAAAAAAATCACTTAAGCTGGAGACTTATATCTCCCTCTCTAACTTTAAGCACCTGCTGTCAGAGCAGCTTACCGATCACTGCACCTGTACACAGCCCATCTGTAAATAGCCCACCCAAATACCTCATCCCCATATTGCTATTTATTTTTCTTGCTCTGCTAAATTAACTACTGTAGCCCACAGCCATATGGCATAGCCGGACAATGCAGAGTAGGCTGTTCTATTCTTCTGAAATACATTTTCTTCACATCGTGCTTCTTCAGACCAGTCTAAAATAAATGATGGATTTATTGTGAAGGTGTAGGTTATATTACATGGATTTATTAGACTTTTTTTAAATGTAGATGTTTCAAAGGTCTGCATCAGTGGCTTGCCAGGAGATGCTAAATGTTCTTGGTTATCTACATGAACCCTTGTATAAATTATGAATCAGCAACATACAAATTGGCTTTAATTATTTATTTACTAACTAACGAAATAATCACAGAAATACGTAACAAACAAACAGTAGATATTGGTTACTAACCATGATAGGAAAGAGTCCCTAGTGGGCTAAGCTGATATGACGGCTTGGTAGACAAAGGGAAGTGGGACTGAGAAAGAGCCGGAAAGACAAAATGGATTCATTTACACACAGTCTATAATTTTATTCATTGAAATGCTAATCCTTTGTCCATGAACGGGCCGCTCAATAGAAAAGAAATTGCAAGTACGTATTTACGCCCGGATGTTGTTGCCGTCTTCTCTGTTGGAATCCGGTTCGTCTGCTAGAGATCAGCGTCTCTCTGGTTGCGTTTCCCCCGAAGAGCAAATGATTTCCTTGTTGTTAGAATGGATTCTTCAGAGTACCCTAAGGAAAATGTTCTCATAGAATAGATGTTTTGGCGGTTGTCTGTATTCTTGTCCTAAGTTTACGGAAAATGAAACTTTATGTCCACTTGTGAGAATATGGGAAGGATCTGTGGACACTTAAGGGACCGTTGTGTTTCATTTGGTGACCTCACAAAGGACAGGAAACAGTTGTGTTTCATTTGGTGACCTCACAAAGGACAGAAAACAGTTGTGTTTCATTTGGTGACCTCACAAAGGACAGGAAACAGTTGTGTTTCATTTGGTGACCTCACAAAGGACAGAAAACAGTTGTGTTTCATTTGGTGACCTCACAAAGGACAGAAAACAGTTGTGTTTCATTTGGTGACCTCACAAAGGACAGAAAACAGTTGTGTTTCATTTGGTGACCTCACAAAGGACAGGAAACAGTTGTGTTTCATTTGGTGACCTCACAAAGGACAGGAAACAGTTGTGTTTCATTTGGTGACCTCACAAAGGACAGAAAACAGTTGTGTTTCATTTGGTGACCTCACAAAGGACAGAAAACAGTTGTGTTTCATTTGGTGACCTCACAAAAGGACAGAAAATAGTTGTGTTTCATTTGGTGACCTCACAAAGGACAGAAAAACAGTTGTGTTTCATTTGGTGACCTCACAAAG
>NC_088398.1:84086700-84116700 GCF_034236695.1 Oncorhynchus nerka
TGGAGACTATATACAGGGTGTTATGGTACAGAGTCAATGTGGAGACTATATACAGGGGGTACCAGTACTGAGTCAATGTGGAGGCTATATACAGGGGGTACCATTACAGAGTTAATGTGGAGACTATATACAGGGGGTACCGGTTCCGAGTCAATGTACAGGTTAGTTGAGGTAAGTTATACATGTAGGTAGGGGTAAAGTGTATATGCATAGATGATAAACAGCGAGTAGCAGCAGTGTAAAAACAAAGGGGGGTGTCAATGTAAATAGTCTGGGTGGCCGGACTATTTAATGGCTGGTCCATTAACTGAAGGCTGGATCTTGATATTATCAGGTACATTGCTGGTCCACTAACTGAAGGCTGGATATTATCAGGTACATGGCTGGTCCATTAACTGAAGGCTGGGATCTTGATATTATCAGGTACATTGCTGGTCCATTAACTGAAGGTTGGATATTATCAGGTACATGGCTGGTCCATTAACTGAAGGCTGGATCCTGATATTATCAGGTACATGGCTGGTCCATTAACTGAATGCTGGATCCTGATATTATCAGGTAAGGCGGCTGGTCCATTAACTGAAGGCTGGATCCTGATATTATCAGGTACATGGCTGGTCCATTAACTGGGTTAAAGCTTGACCCCATATCAGGTACATGGCTGGTCCACTAACTGAAGGCTGATCCTGGATATTATCAGGTACATGGCTGGTCCATTAACTGAAGGCTGGATCCTGATATTATCAGGTACATGGCTGGTCCATTAACTGAAGGCTGGATCCTGATATTATCAGGTACATGGCTGGTCCACTAACTGAAGGCTGGATATTATCAGGTACATGGTTGGTCCATTTGGACTGTGTTCACCGGACCGGTCCTCTGCATCGTTCATCATCGTTCATTCTATGTTGACGCTTTATCTCCATTAGCAACAGACACACAGCTTTGGCTGAATGATAGACAGGTAGGCAGGCAGGCAGAAAGACACACAGCTTTGGCTGAATGATAGACAGGCAGAAAGACACACAGCTTTGGCTGAATGATAGGCAGGCAGGCAGGCAGAAAGACACACAGCTTTGGCTGAATGATAGACAGGCAGGCAGGGAGGCAGGCAGGCAGGCAGAAAGACACACAGCTTTGGCTGAATGATAGACAGGCAGGCAGGGAGGCAGGCAGGCAGGCAGAAAGACACACAGCTTTGGCTGAATGATAGACAGGCAGGCAGGCAGGCAGGCAGGCAGGCAGGCAGGCAGGCAGGCAGGCAGAAAGACACACAGCTTTGGCTGAATGATAGACAGGCAGGCAGGCAGGCAGGCAGGCAGAAAGACACACAGCTTTGGCTGAATGATAGACAGGCAGGCAGGCAGAAAGACACACAGCTTTGGCTGAATGATAGACAGGCAGGCAGGCAGAAAGACACACAGCTTTGTCTGAATGATAGACAGGCAGGCAGGCAGAAAGACACACAGCTTTGGCTGAATGATAGACAGGCAGGCAGGCAGAAAGACACACAGCTTTGGCTGAATGATAGACAGGCAGGCAGGCAGGCAGGCAGGCAGAAAGACACACAGCTTTGGCTGAATGATAGACAGGCAGGCAGGCAGAAAGACACACAACTTTGGCTGAATGATAGACAGGCAGGCAGGCAGAAAGACACACAGCTTTGTCTGAATGATAGACAGGCAGGCAGGCAGAAAGACACACAGCTTTGGCTGAATGATAGACAGGCAGGCAGGCAGGCAGAAAGGCCACCCAGCAGTGTACTGAGTCTCCCTGGTGCAGTAATGTTGTCCTTTACCCAGGTTTTAAACGCAGGCAGGTGGGGAGGCGTTCGGACAGGTGGGCGGTGAGGCTCACGGGCATGCAGGTGGGGAGGCGTTTGGGCAGGCGGGCGGGGGGGCAGACAGGCATGAAGGCGGGGAGGCGTTCTGGCGGGGAGGCGGGGAACCATTGGTTCTCTGTAAGGCCATCCTTAACTGGATAACTTAATGCAATTATCCTCAGTAGAATCTCTCAGACATTAGGGATGAGTCCCAAATAGCACTCTATTCCCTTTTTTTTAGTGCACTACTTTTAATGTGTGCCCTGGACAAAAGCAGTGCACTATTTTGGAAAATAGTGTGCCATTTTGGACGAATGCTGGTGGAGCTCCAATCAGATCCACAGCTTTCTGTAGACTAATTTATATCAGAGGGGAGGAGGGGAGGCTCTTTTACCGTAAAAGGGATTTTTGCTGCCTGGTAAAATTGCAGAACAAACAGAACCCAGAATTCAAGTTTTTTAAAAGTGGTGTTTAAAAAGTGAATTCTCATTCAACCGTTTAGGCCTAGAGGCCAGGAAGACTAATCAGAGGCCAGGAAGACTAATCAGAGGCCAGGAAGACTAATCAGAGGCCAGGAAGACTAATCAGAGGCCAGGAAGACTAATCAGAGGCCAGGAAGACTAATCAGAGGCCAGGAAGACTAATCAGAGGCCAGGAAGACTAATCAGAGGCCAGGAAGACTAATCAGAGGCCAGGAAGACTAATCAGAGGCCAGGAAGACTAATCAATATAGAGCTATGCCTTGTAGTCAGGGGATTTCTGAAGAGGAAACTACTGGGATGGGGATTTCTGAAGAGGAAACTACTGGGATGGGGATTTCTTAAGAGGAAACTCTACTCATTATCCATTAGGTACTCTGTACTCATTATGTATTAGGTACTCTGTACTCATTGTGTATTAGGTACTCTGTACTCATTATGTATTAGGTACTCTGTACTCATTGTGTGTTAGGTACTCTGTACTCATTGTGTGTTAGGTACTCTGTACTCATTGTGTGTTAGGTACTCTGTACCCATTATGCATTAGGTACTCTGTACTCATTGTGTGTTAGTACTCTGTACTCATTATGTATTAGGTATTAGGTACTCTGTACTCATTATGTATTAGGTACTCTGTACTCATTATGTATTAGGTACTCTGTACTCATTATGTATTAGGTACTCTGTACTCATTGTGTGTTAGGTACTCTGTACTCATTATGTATTAGGTACTCTGTACTCATTATGTATTAGGTACTCTGTACTCATTATGTATTAGGTACTCTGTACTCATTATGTATTAGGTACTCTGTACTCATTATGTATTAGGTACTCTGTACTCATTATGTATTAGGTACTCTGTACTCATTATGTATTAGGTACTCTGTACTCATTGTGTATTAGGTACTCTGTACTCATTATGTATTAGGTACTCTGTACTCATTATGCATTAGGTACTCTGTACTCATTATGCATTAGGTACTCTGTACTCATTATGTAATAGGTACTCTGTACTCATTATGTAATAGGTACTCTGTACTCATTATGTATTAGGTACTCTGTACCATTATGTATTAGGTACTCTGTACCATTATGTATTAGGTACTCTGTACTCATTATGTATTAGGTACTCTGTACTCATTATGCATTAGGTACTCTGTACTATTATGTATTAGGTACTCTGTACTCATTATGTATTAGGTACTCCACTCATTGTGTATTAGGTACCTGTACTCATTGATGGACTGTATTTACTGGGTACTCATTATGTATTAGGTACTCTGTACTCATTATGTATTAGGTACCTGTACCATTATGTAATAGGTACTCTGTACTCATTATGTATTAGGTACCTGTACTCATTATGTATTAGGTACCTGTACTCATTATGCATTAGGTACTCTGTACTCATTATCTATTAGGTACCTGTACTCATTATGTATTAGGTACTCTGTACTCATTATGTATTATGTAATAGGTACTCTGTACTCATTATGCATTAGGTACCTGTACTCCATTGTGTATTAGGTACTCTGTACTATTGTGTGTTAGGTACCTGTAATTGTGTGTTAGGTATGTATTAGGTACTCTGTACTCATTGTGTGTTAGGTATGCACTCATTATGTATTAGGTACTCTGTACTCATTATGCATTAGGTACTCTGTACTCATTTATCTATTAGGGTAATGGGCTAGGTACTCTGTACTCATTATGTATTAGGTACCTGTACCATTATGCATTAGGTACTCTGTACTCATTATGTATTAGGTACTCTGTACTCATTATCTATTAGGTACTCTGTACTCATTATGTATTAGGTACCTGTAATTATTATCTATTAGGTACCTGTACTCATTATGTATTAGGTACTCTGTACTCATTATGTATTAGGTACTCTGTACATTATCTATTAGGTACTCTGTACTCATTAGGTACTCTGTACTCATTATCTATTAGGTACTCTGTACTATTATGTATTAGGTACTCTGTACCATTAGTGTAATAGGTAATTTGTACTCATTATGTATTAGGTACCTGTGACCATTGTGTATTAGGTACTCTGTACTCATTATGTATTAGGTACTCTGTACTCATTATGTATTAGGTACTCTGTACTCATTGTGTGTTAGGTACCTGTACTCATTATGTATTAGGTACCTGTACTCATTATGCATTAGGTACTCTGTACTTATTATGTATTAGGTACCTGTACTCATTATGTATTAGGTACTCTGTACTCATTATCTATTAGGGTACTCATTATGTACTCATTATCTATTAGGTACTCTCTACTTATTATGTATTAGGTACTCTGTACTCATTATGTATTAGGTACTCATTATGTATTGTACTACCATTATGTATTAGGTACTCTGTACTCATTATGTTAGGTACTCTTGTACTCATATGTATTAGGTACTCTGTAATTTATTATGTTAGGTACTTGTACTATTATGCATTAGGTAATTTGCACTGTTGTGTATTAGGTAATTTCTGTACTCATTATCTATTAGGTACTCTGTACTATTATGTATTAGGTAATTTGTACTATTATATTAGGTACTCTGTACCTATTGATGGACTGTATTAGGTACTCTGTACTCATTATGTATTAGGTACTCTGTACTCATTATGTATTAGGTACTCATTGTACTCGTTATGTATTAGGTACTCTGTACTCCCATTATGTATTAGGTACTCTACTCATTATGTAATAGGTACTCTCTACTCATTATGCCATTAGGTACTCTGTACCATTATGTATTAGGTACTCTAAACTCATTATCTATTAGGTACTCTGTACACTCATTATGTATTAGGTACTCTGTACTCATTTGTGTTAGGTACTCTGTACTCATTATGTATTGGACTGTACTCATTATCTATTGGACTATGTACTGTTATGTAATAGGTACTCTGTACTCATTATGTATTAGGTACTCTGTACTCATTATGTATTAGGGTACTCTGTACTCATTATGTAATAGGCACTCTGTACTCATTATCTATTAGGTACTCTGTACTCATTATCCATTAGGTACTCTGTACTCATTATGTATTAGGGTACTCTGTACACTTATGTATTAGGTACTCACTCATTATGTAATAGGTACTGTACTCATTATGTATTAGGTACTCTGTACTTATTTGTATTGGGGTACTCTGTACTCATTATGTAATAGGTACTCTGTACTCATTATGTGTTAGGTACTCTGTACTCATTATGTATTAGGTAATTGTACTCATTATGTATTAGGTACTCTGTACTCATTATGTATTAGGTACTTGTACTCATTATGTATTAGGTACTCTGTACTCATTATGTATTAGGTACTCTGTACTCATTATCTATTAGGTACTCTGTACTCATTATGTATTAGGTACTCTGTACTCATTGTGTATTAGGTACTCTGTACTCATTATGTATTAGGTACTCTGTACTCATTATGTATTAGGTACTCTGTACTCATTATGTATTAGGTACTCTGTACTCATTATGTATTAGGTACTCTGTACTCATTGATGGACTGTATTAGGTACTGGACTATGTACTCATTTCACGGAAACATGGACAAATCTCCTCTCCCGGCACCCTGACTCTCGCTGGGTGTTTTGAGATTGTCTAGCTAGTAGCTAGTCAGACTGCACTGAATCACTGCTCTACAAATCAACTTGTATCCCAAATAGTTCTCAGTCAACAGGAGCTGACCAGAACAGTCCAGGCTGCCTACGAGAGACGTGGAGCCTGGAGCCTAGAGATGGTTGGGCCGTTGCTATGGTGACCATTATGTTACAACTCCAGTATGTTGCCGTCCACAGTGTTTGTCCAAGCTGTTGGTTCAGGATCTCTACTAGTTACCCACATTCTGCTTTTCTGCCTTTTAGTCTTGTCATTGTTTAGGGTTTATCCTTCTTCACTGGTGCTCTGCTCCCTGCTTAGTTAGAACCACAACCTGAGACTCCTGCTTAGTTAGAAACACAACCTGAGACTCCCTGCTTAGTTAGAAACACAACCTGATACTCCCTGCTTAGTTAGAACCTGAGACTCCCTGCTTAGTTAGAGACACAACCTGAGACTCCCTGCTTAGTTAGAAACACAACCTGATACTCCCTGCTTAGTTAGAACCTGAGACTCCTGCTTAGTTAGAAACACAACCTGAGACTCCTGCTTAGTTAGAACCTGAGACTCCTGCTTAGTTAGAGACACAACCTGAGACTCCCTGCTTAGTTAGAAACACAACCTGATACTCCCTGCTTAGTTAGAAACACAACCTGAGACTCCCTGCTTAGTTAGAAACACAACCTGATACTCCCTGCTTAGTTAGAACCTGAGACTCCCTGCTTAGTTAGAAACACAACCTGAGACTCCCTGCTTAGTTAGAACCTGAGACTCCCTGCTTAGTTAGAGACACAACCTGAGACTCCCTGCTTAGTTAGAAACACAACCTGATACTCCCTGCTTAGTTAGAACCTGAGACTCCCTGCTTAGTTAGAGACACAACCTCAGACTCCCTGCTTAGTTAGAAACACAACCTGATACTCCCTGCTTAGTTAGAAACACAACCTGAGACTCCCTGCTTAGTTAGAAACACAACCTGAGACTCCCTGCTTAGTTAGAACCTGAGACTCCCTGCTTAGTTAGAGACACAACCTGAGACTCCCTGCTTAGTTAGAAACACAACCTGATACTCCCTGCTTAGTTATAAACACAACCTGAGACTCCCTTAGTTAGAAACACAACCTGAGACTCCCTGCTTAGTTAGAACCTGAGACTCCCTGCTTAGTTAGAGACACAACCTGAGACTCCCTGCTTAGTTAGAAACACAACCTGATACTCCCTGCTTAGTTAGAACCTGAGACTCCCTGCTTAGTTAGAGACACAACCTGAGACTCCCTGCTTAGTTAGAAACACAACCTGATACTCCCTGCTTAGTTAGAAACACAACCTGAGACTCCCTGCTTAGTTAGAAACACAACCTGAGACTCCCTGCTTAGTTAGAACCTGAGACTCCCTGCTTAGTTAGAGACACAACCTGAGACTCCCTGCTTAGTTAGGAACACAACCTGATACTCCCTGCTTAGTTAGAACCTGAGACTCCCTGCTTAGAGACACAACCTGAGACTCCCTGCTTAGTTAGAAACACAACCTGATACTCCCTGCTTAGTTAGAAACACAACCTGAGACTCCCTGCTTAGTTAGAAACACAACCTGAGATTCCCTGCTTAGTTTGAACCTGAGACTCCCTGCTTAGTTAGAACCACAACCTGAGACTCCCTGCTTAGTTAGAAACAACCTGAGACTCCCTGCTTAGTTAGAAACACAACCTGAGACTCCCTGCTTAGTTAGAAACACAACCTGAGACTCCCTGCTTAGTTAGAAACACAACCTGAGACTCCCTGCTTAGTTAGAAACACAACCTGAGACTCCCTGCTTAGTTAGAACCTGAGACTCCCTGCTTAGTTAGAACCACAACCTGAGACTCCCTGCTTAGTTAGAAACAACCTGAGACTCCCTGCTTAGTTAGAAACACAACCTGAGACTCCCTGCTTAGTTAGAAACACAACCTGAGACTCCCTGCTTAGTTAGAACCTGAGACTCCCTGCTTAGTTAGAACCACAACCTGAGACTCCCTGCTTAGTTAGAACCTGAGACTCCCTGCTTAGTTAGAAACACAACCTGAGACTCCCTGCTTAGTTAGAAACACAACCTGAGACTCCCTGCTTAGTTAGAAACACAACCTGAGACTCCCTGCTTAGTTAGAAACACAACCTAAGACTACCTGCTTAGTTAGAAACACAACCTGAGACTCCCTGCTTAGTTAGAAACACAACCTGAGACTCCCTGCTTAGTTAGAAACACAACCTGAGACTCCCTGCTTAGTTAGAAACACAACCTGAGACTCCCTGCTTAGTTAGAAACACAACCTGATACTCCCTGCTTAGTTAGAAACACAACCTGAGACTCCCTGCTTAGTTAGAAACACAACCTGAGACTCCCTGCTTAGTTAGAACCTGAGACTCCCTGCTTAGTTAGAGACACAACCTGAGACTCCCTGCTTAGTTAGAAACACAACCTGATACTCCCTGCTTAGTTAGAACCTGAGACTCCCTGCTTAGAGACACAACCTGAGACTCCCTGCTTAGTTAGAAACACAACCTGATACTCCCTGCTTAGTTAGAAACACAACCTGAGACTCCCTGCTTAGTTAGAAACACAACCTGAGATTCCCTGCTTAGTTTGAACCTGAGACTCCCTGCTTAGTTAGAACCACAACCTGAGACTCCCTGCTTAGTTAGAAACAACCTGAGACTCCCTGCTTAGTTAGAAACACAACCTGAGACTCCCTGCTTAGTTAGAAACACAACCTGAGACTCCCTGCTTAGTTAGAAACACAACCTGAGACTCCCTGCTTAGTTAGAAACACAACCTGAGACTCCTGCTTAGTTAGAACCTGAGACTCCCTGCTTAGTTAGAAACCACAACCTGAGACTCCCTGCTTAGTTAGAAACAACCTGAGACTCCTGCTTAGTTAGAACACAACCTGAGACTCCCTGCTTAGTTAGAAACACAACCTGAGACTCCCTGCTTAGTTAGAACCTGAGACTCCCTGCTTAGTTAGAACCACAACCTGAGACTCCCTGCTTAGTTAGAACCTGAGACTCCCTGCTTAGTTAGAAACACAACCTGAGACTCCCTGCTTAGTTAGAAACACAACCTGAGACTCCCTGCTTAGTTAGAAACACAACCTGAGACTCCCTGCTTAGTTAGAAACACAACCTAAGACTACCTGCTTAGTTAGAAACACAACCTGAGACTCCCTGCTTAGTTAGAAACACAACCTGAGACTCCCTGCTTAGTTAGAAACACAACCTGAGACTCCCTGCTTAGTTAGAAACACAACCTGAGACTCCCTGCTTAGTTAGAAACACAACCTGATACTCCCTGCTTAGTTAGAACCTGAGACTCCCTGCTTAGTTAGAAACACAACCTGATACTCCCTGCTTAGTTAGAAACACAACCTGAGACTCCCTGCTTAGTTAGAAACACAACCTGATACTCCCTGCTTAGTTAGAACCTGAGACTCCCTGCTTAGTTAGAAACACAACCTGAGACTCCCTGCTTAGTTAGAAACACAACCTGATACTCCCTGCTTAGTTAGAACCTGAGACTCCCTGCTTAGTTAGAAACACAACCTGAGATTCCCTGCTTAGTTTGAACCTGAGACTCCCTGCTTAGTTAGAACCACAACCTGAGACTCCCTGCTTAGTTAGAAACAACCTGAGACTCCCTGCTTAGTTAGAAACACAACCTGAGACTCCCTGCTTAGTTAGAAACACAACCTGAGACTCCCTGCTTAGTTAGAAACACAACCTGAGACTCCCTGCTTAGTTAGAAACACAACCTGAGACTCCCTGCTTAGTTAGAACCTGAGACTCCCTGCTTAGTTAGAACCACAACCTGAGACTCCCTGCTTAGTTAGAAACAACCTGAGACTCCCTGCTTAGTTAGAAACACAACCTGAGACTCCCTGCTTAGTTAGAAACACAACCTGAGACTCCCTGCTTAGTTAGAACCTGAGACTCCCTGCTTAGTTAGAACCACAACCTGAGACTCCCTGCTTAGTTAGAACCTGAGACTCCCTGCTTAGTTAGAAACACAACCTGAGACTCCCTGCTTAGTTAGAAACACAACCTGAGACTCCCTGCTTAGTTAGAAACACAACCTGAGACTCCCTGCTTAGTTAGAAACACAACCTAAGACTCCCTGCTTAGTTAGAAACACAACCTGAGACTCCCTGCTTAGTTAGAAACACAACCTGAGACTCCCTGCTTAGTTAGAAACACAACCTGAGACTCCCTGCTTAGTTAGAAACACAACCTGAGACTCCCTGCTTAGTTAGAACCTGAGACTCCCTGCTTAGTTAGAACCACAACCTGAGACTCCCTGCTTAGTTAGAAACAACCTGAGACTCCCTGCTTAGTTAGAAACACAACCTGAGACTCCCTGCTTAGTTAGAAACACACAACCTGAGACTCCTGCTTAGTTAGAACCTGAGACTCCCTGCTTAGTTAGAACCACAACCTGAGACTCCCTGCTTAGTTAGAACCTGAGACTCCTGCTTAGTTAGAAACACAACCTGAGACTCCCTGCTTAGTTAGAAACACAACCTGAGACTCCCTGCTTAGTTAGAAACACAACCTGAGACTCCTGCTTAGTTAGAAACACAACCTAAGACTCCTGCTTAGTTAGAAACACAACCTGAGACTCCCTGCTTAGTTAGAAACACAACCTGAGACTCCCTGCTTAGTTAGAAACACAACCTGAGACTCCCTGCTTAGTTAGAAACACAACCTGAGACTCCCTGCTTAGTTAGAAACACAACCTGATACTCCCTGCTTAGTTAGAACCTGAGACTCCCTGCTTAGTTAGAAACACAACCTGATACTCCCTGCTTAGTTAGAAACACAACCTGAGACTCCCTGCTTAGTTAGAAACACAACCTGATACTCCCTGCTTAGTTAGAACCTGAGACTCCCTGCTTAGTTAGAAACACAACCTGAGACTCCCTGCTTAGTTAGAAACACAACCTGATACTCCCTGCTTAGTTAGAACCTGAGACTCCCTGCTTAGTTAGAAACACAACCTGAGACTCCCTGCTTAGTTAGAACCTGAGACTCCCTGCTTAGTTAGAAACACAACCCGAGACTCCCTGCTTAGTTAGAAACAACCTGAGACTCCCTGCTTAGTTAGAAACACAACCTGAGACTCCGTGCTTAGTTAGAAACACAACCTGAGACTCCCTGCTTAGTTAGAACCTGAGACTCCCTGCTTAGTTAGAAACACAACCTGAGACTCCCTGCTTAGTTCGAAACACAACCTGATACTCCCTGCTTAGTTAGAACCTGAGACTCCCTGCTTAGTTAGAAACACAACCTGATACTCCCTGCTTAGTTAGAAACACAACCTGATACTCCCTGCTTAGTTAGAACCTGAGACTCCCTGCTTAGTTAGAAACACAACCTGAGACTCCCTGCTTAGTTAGAAACACAACCTGATACTCCCTGCTTAGTTAGAACCTGAGACTCCCTGCTTAGTTAGAAACACAACCTGAGACTCCCTGCTTAGTTAGAAACAACCTGAGACTCCCTGCTTAGTTAGAAACACAACCTGAGACTCCGTGCTTAGTTAGAAACACAACCTGAGACTCCCTGCTTAGTTAGAAACACAACCTGAGACTCCCTGCTTAGTTAGAAACACAACCTGAGACTCCCTGCTTAGTTAGAAACACAACCTGAGACTCCCTGCTTAGTTAGAAACACAACCTGAGACTCCCTGCTTAGTTAGAACCACAACCTGAGACTCCCTGCTTAGTTAGAACCTGAGACTCCCTGCTTAGTTAGAAACACAACCTGAGACTCCCTGCTTAGTTAGAACCACAACCTGAGACACCCTGCTTAGTTAGAACCTGAGACTCCCTGCTTAGTTAGAAACACAACCTGAGACTCCCTGCTTAGTTAGAACCTGAGACTCCCTGCTTAGTTAGAAACACAACCTGATACTCCCTGCTTAGTTTGAACCTGAGACTCCCTGCTTAGTTAGAACCTGAGACTCCCTGCTTAGTTAGAACCTGAGACTCCCCCAATCCACGTTTTTTATTTCCTTCAGTTTTAAGAATACAGACACACATGGTGTTTAAATGCACGGTGTGCATGGTTATTACCATGCCTGGCCACTCCCACAACGCTCTACCCTGGTTAGAGGACAGTCGTATTACAAAGCCTGGCCACGCCCACAAGTGACAGGTTAATATAGGCTGGTATGTGATGTTTCCTGTTGATCTGATCTGCTTTTCTGGTGTCTGAGCACTCTGTTGTTACCATGCCTGGCCACGCCCACAAGTTAGAGGACAGTCGTATTACTGTATCTGGCCACGCCCACAACGCTCTACCCTGGTTAGAGGACAGTCGTATTACCATGCCTGGCCACGCCCACAAGTTAGAGGACAGTCGTATTACCATGCCTGGCCACGCCCACAACGCTCTACCCTGGTTAGAGGACAGTCGTATTACCATGCCTGGCCACGCCCACAACACTCTACCCTGGTTAGAGGACAGTCCATTTACCGTATCTGGTCACGCCCACTGGTCAGAGGACAGTCCTATTACCGTATCTGGCCACGCCCACAACACTCTACCCTGGTTAGAGGACAGTCCTATTACCGTATCTGGCCACGCCCACAACACTCTACCCTGGTTAGAGGACAGTCCATTTACTGTATCTGGTCACGCCCACTGGTCAGAGGACAGTCCTATTACCGTATCTGGCCACGCCCACAACACTCTACCCTGGTTAGAGGACAGTTCTATTACTGTACCTGGCCACGCCCACTGGTTAGAGGACAGTCCTATGAGAGAAGGAGAGGTATGCAGGTTTCGTAATGTGTATATTAGAGACTGACTGGGGGAGGTATGCAGGTTTCATTATGTGTATATTAGAGTAGAGACTGACTGGGGGAGGTATGCAGGTTTCGTTATTTTGTAATGTGTATATTAGAGACTGACTGGGGGAGGTATGCAGGTTTCGTTATTTCGTTATGTATATTAGAGACTGACTGGGGGAGGTATGCAGGTTATGTGTATATTAGAGACTGACTGGGGGAGGTATGCAGGTTATGTGTATATTAGAGTAGAGACTGGCTGGGGGAGGTATGCAGGTTTCATTATGTGTATATTAGAGACTGACTGGGGGAGGTATGCAGGTTATGTGTATATTAGAGTAGAGACTGACTGGGGGAGGTATGCAGGTTATGTGTATATTAGAGACTGACTGGGGGAGGTATGCAGGTTATGTGTATATTAGAGACTGACTGGGGGAGGTATGCAGGTTATGTGTATATTAGAGACTGACTGGGGGAGGTATGCAGGTTATGTGTATATTAGAGACTGACTGGGGAAGGTATGCAGGTTATGTGTATATTAGAATAGAGACTGACTGTGGGAGGTATGCAGGTTATGTGTATATTAGAGTAGAGACTGGCTGGGGGAGGTATGCAGGTTTCATTATGTGTATATTAGAGTAGAGACTGGCTGGGGGAGGTATGCAGGTTATGTGTATATTAGAGTAGAGACTGACTGGGGGAGGTATGCAGGTTATGTGTATATTAGAGACTGGCTGGGGGAGGTATGCGGGTTATGTGTATATTAGAGTAGAGACTGACTGGGGGAGGTATGCAGGTTATGTGTATATTAGAGTAGAGACTGACTGGGGGAGGTATGCAGGTTATGTGTATATTAGAGTAGAGACTGACTGGGGGAGGTATGCAGGTTATGTGTATATTAGAGTAGAGACTGGCTGGGGGAGGTATGCAGGTTATGTATATTAGAGTAGAGACTGACTGGGGGAGGTATGCAGGTTATGTGTATATTAGAGACTGACTGGGGAGGTATGCAGGTTATGTGTATATTAGAGACTGGCTGGGGAGGTATGCAGGTTATGTGTATATTAGAGACTGACTGGGGGAGGTATGCAGGTTTCATTATGTGTATATTAGAGACTGACTGGGGGAGGTATGCAGGTTATGTGTATATTAGAGTAGAGGCTGACTGGGGGAGGTATGCAGGTTTCATTATGTGTATATTAGAGACTGACTGGGGGAGGTATGCAGGTTATGTGTATATTAGAGACTGACTGGGGGAGGTATGCAGGTTATGTGTATATTAGAGACTGACTGGGGGAGGTATGCAGGTTATGTGTATATTAGAGACTGACTGGGGGAGGTATGCAGGTTATGTGTATATTAGAGTAGAGACTGACTGGGGGAGGTATGCAGGTTATGTGTATATTAGATTAGACTGGCTGGGGGAGGTATGCAGGTTTCATTATGTGTATATTAGAGACTGACTGGGGGAGGTATGCAGGTTTCATTATGTGTATATTAGAGACTGACTGGGGGAGGTATGCAGGTTATGTGTATATTAGAGTAGAGACTGACTGGGGGAGGTATGCAGGTTATGTGTATATTAGAGTAGAGACTGACTGGGGGAGGTATGCAGGTTATGTGTATATTAGAGTAGAGACTGACTGGGGGAGGTATGCAGGTTATGTGTATATTAGAGTAGAGACTGGCTGGGGGAGGTATGCAGGTTTCATTATGTGTATATTAGAGACTGACTGGGGGAGGTATGCAGGTTTCATTATGTGTATATTAGAGACTGGCTGGGGGAGGTATGCAGGTTATGTGTATATTAGAGACTGACTGGGGAAGGTATGCAGGTTATGTGTATATTAGAGTAGAGACTGGCTGGGGGAGGTATGCAGGTTTCATTATGTGTATATTAGAGACTGACTGGGGGAGGTATGCAGGTTATGTGTATATTAGAGTAGAGACTGGCTGGGGGAGGTATGCAGGTTTCATGATGTGTATATTAGAGACTGACTGGGGGAGGTATGCAGGTTTCATTATGTGTATATTAGAGACTGACTGGGGGAGGTATGCAGGTTTCATTATGTGTATATTAGAGACTGACTGGGGGAGGTATGCAGGTTATGTGTATATTAGAGTAGAGACTGGCTGGGGGAGGTATGCAGGTTTCCTTATGTGTATATTAGAGACTGACTGGGGGAGGTATGCAGGTTTCATTATGTATATATTAGAGACTGACTGGGGGAGGTATGCAGGTTTCATTATGTGTATATTAGAGACTGACTGGGGGAGGTATGCAGGTTTCATTATGTGTATATTAGAGACTGACTGGGGGAGGTATGCAGGTTATGTGTATATTAGAGTAGAGACAGGCTGGGGGAGGTATGCAGGTTATGTGTATATTAGAGTAGAGACTGGCTGGGGGAGGTATGCAGGTTTCATTATGTGTATATTAGAGACTGACTGGGGGAGGTATGCATGTTTCATTATGTGTATATTAGAGTAGAGACTGACTGGGGGAGGTATGCATGTTTCATTATGTGTATATTAGAGTAGAGACAGGCTGGGGGAGGTATGCAGGTTATGTGTATATTAGAGACTGACTGGGGGAGGTATGCAGGTTTCATTATGTGTATATTAGAGACTGACTGGGGGAGGTATGCATGTTTCATTATGTGTATATTAGAGTAGAGACTGACTGGGGGAGGTATGCATGTTTCATTATGTGTATATTAGAGTAGAGACTGACTGGGGGAGGTATGCAGGTTATGTGTATATTAGAGTAGAGACTGGCTGGGGGAGGTATGCAGGTTTCATTATGTGTATATTAGAGTAGAGACTGACTGGGGGAGGTATGCAGGTTTCATTATGTGTATATTAGAGTAGAGACTGGCTGGGGGAGGTATGCAGGTTTCATTATGTGTATATTAGAGTAGAGACTGGCTGGGGGAGGTATGCAGGTTTCATTATGTGTATATTAGAGTAGAGACTGGCTGGGGGAGGTATGCAGGTTTCATTATGTGTATAATAGAGACTGACAATTCCTGACATTTAATCCCAAATTCCCTGTTTTAGGTCAGTTAGGATTACCACTTTATTTTAAGAATGTGAAATGTCAGAATAATATTAGAGAGAATTATTTATTTCAGCTTTTATTTCTTTCATCACATTCCCAGTGGGTCAGAAGTTTACATACACTCAATTAGTATTTGGTAGCATTGCCTTTAAATTATTTAACTTTGGTCAAATGTTTCAGGTAGCCTTCCACAAGCTTCCCACAATAAGTTGAGTGAATTGTGGCCCATTCCTCCCGACAGAGCTGGTGTAACTGAGTCAGGTTTGTGGGCCTCCTTGCTCGCACACGCTTTTTCAGTTCTGCCACAAATTTTCTATAGGATTGAGGTCAGGGCTTTGTGATGGCCGCTCCAATACCTTGACTTTGTTGTCCTTAAGCCATTTTGTTACAACTTTGGAAGTACGGGGCGCAGGGTGGCCTAGTGGTTAGAGCGTTGGACTAGTAACCGAAAGGTTGCAAGTTCAAATCCCCGAGCCGACAAGGTACAAAATCTGTCGTTCTGCCCCTGAACAGGCAGTTAACCCACTGTTCCCAGGCCGTCATTGAAAATAAGAATTTGTTCTTAACTGACTTGCCTAGTTAAATAAAGGAAAAATAAAAAAAATAAAAATATGCTTGGGGTCATTGTCCATTTGGAAGACCCCCATTTGCGACCAGACTTTAACTTCCTGACTGATGTCTTGAGATTGCTTCAATATATCCACATCATTTTCCACCCTCGTGATGCCATCTATTTTGTAAAGTGCACCAGTACCTCCTGCAGCAAAGCACCCCCACAACATGACGCTGCCACCCCCGTGCTTCACGGTTGGGATGGTGTTCTTCAGTTTACAAGCGTCCCCCTTTCTCCTCCAAACATAACGATGGTCATTCTGGCCAAACAATTCCGTTTTTTGTTTCATCAGACCAGAGGCCATTTCTCCAGAAAGTACGATCTTTGTCCCCATGTGCAGTTGCAAACCGTAGTCTGGCTTTTTTTAATGGTGGTTTTGGAGCAGTGGCTTCTTCCTTGCTGAGCTGCCTTTCAAGTTATAGTTTGTTAACAAGAAATTTGTGCAGTGGTTCTAAAACAACTTTTAATGACTCCAACCTAAGTGTATGTAAACTTCCGACTTCAACTGTATATAGACCATTGTCCCATGGGCCCTGGTCAAAAGCAGTGGCCTACTGAGAAAATAGGGTGCCATTTGGGACACATTACCAATTAGGGGACGAAACATATCAAATGTGGTAATAATAGGGGCACGGGGCGCTATGTAGGGGCACGGGGCGCTATGTAGGGACACGTGACGCTATGTAGGGACACGGGGCGCTATGTAGGGACACGGGGCGCTATGTAGGGGCACGGGGCGCTATGTAGGGACACGTGGCGCTATGTAGGGACACGTGGCG
Organism: Oncorhynchus nerka; assembly: GCF_034236695.1. Taxonomy (NCBI): domain Eukaryota; kingdom Metazoa; phylum Chordata; class Actinopteri; order Salmoniformes; family Salmonidae; genus Oncorhynchus; species Oncorhynchus nerka. The sequence continues at coordinate 84,103,894 of NC_088398.1, forward strand.
CTATGTAGGGACACGGGCCGCTATGTAGGGGCACGGGGCGCTATGTAGGGACACGGGGCGCTATGTAGGGACACGGGGCGCTATGTAGGGACACGGGGCGCTATGTAGGGGCACGGGCCGCTATGTAGGGGCACGGGGTGCTATGTAGGGGCACGGGGCGCTATGTAGGGGCACGGGGTGCTATGTAGGGACACGGGCCGCTATGTAGGGACATGGGGGCGCTATGTAGGGACACTGGTGCTATGTAGGGGCACGGGGCGCTATGTAGGGACACGGGGTGCTATGTAGGGGCACGGGCCGGTATGTGTAGGCACGGGGCCGCTATGTAGGGGCACGGGGCGCTATGTAGGGGCACGGCGCGCTATGTAGGGACACGTGGCGCTATGTAGGGACACGTGGCGCTATGTAGGGACACGGGGCACTATGTAGGGACACGGGGCGCTATGTAGGGACACGGGGCGCTATGTAGGGACACGTGACGCTATGTAGGGACACGGGGCGCTATGTAGGGACACGTGACGCTATGTAGGGACACGTGACGCTATGTAGGGACACGTGACGCTATGTAGGGACACGTGACGCTATGTAGGGACACGGGGCCACTATGTAGGGGCACGGGCCGCTATGTAGGGGCACGGGCCGCTATGTAGGGGCACGGGCCGCTATGTAGGGGCACGGCGCACTATGTAGGGACACGTGGCGCTATGTAGGGACACGGGGCGCTATGTAGGGACACGGGGCGCTATGTAGGGAAACGGGGTCGCTATGTAGGGGCACGGGGCGCTATGTAGGGACACAGGGCGCTATGTAGGGACACGGGGGCACTATGTAGGGACACGGGGCACTATGTAGGGACACGGGGCGCTATGTAGGGACACGGGGCACTATGTAGGGACACGGGCCACTATGTAGGGACACGGGGGCGCTATGTAGGGACACGGGGGCACTATGTAGGGACACGGGGCACTATGTAGGGACACGGGGCGCTATGTAGGGACACGTGACGCTATGTAGGGACACGGGGCGCTATGTAGGGACACGTGACGCTATGTAGGGACACGTGACGCTATGTAGGGACACGTGACGCTATGTAGGGACACGTGACGCTATGTAGGGACACGGGGCCACTATGTAGGGGCACGGGCCGCTATGTAGGGGCAGGGGCACGGGCCGCTATGTAGGGGCACGGGCACTATGTAGGGACACGTGGCGCTATGTAGGGACACGGGCGCTATGTAGGGACACGGGCGCTATGTAGGGAAACGGGGTCGCTATGTAGGGGCACGGGGCGCTATGTAGGGACACAGGGCGCTATGTAGGGACACGGGGGCACTATGTAGGGACACGGGGCACTATGTAGGGACACGGGGCGCTATGTAGGGACACGGGGCACTATGTAGGGACACGGGCCACTATGTAGGGACACGGGGGCGCTATGTAGGGACACGGGGGCACTATGTAGGGACACGGGGCACTATGTAGGGACACGGGGCACTATGTAGGGACACGGGGCGCTATGTAGGGACACGGGGCACTATGTAGGGACACGGGGCACTATGTAGGGACACGGGGCACTATGTAGGGACACGGGGGCACTATGTAGGGACACGGGGCACTATGTAGGGACACGGGGCCGCTATGTAGGGACACGGGCCACTATGTAGGGACACGGGGGCACTATGTAGGGACACGGGGCACTATGTAGGGACACGGGGCGCTATGTAGGGACACGGGGCACTATGTAGGGACACGGGGCACTATGTAGGGACACGGGGCCGCTATGTAGGGACACGGGGCACTATGTAGGGACACGGGGCACTATGTAGGGACACGGGGCACTATGTAGGGACACGGGGCACTATGTAGGGACACGGGCCGCTATGTAGGGATACGGGCTGCTATGTAGGGACACGGGGCGCTATGTAGGGACACGGGCGCTATGTAGGGACACGGGGCCGCTATGTAGGGACACGGGGCCGCTATGTAGGGACACGGGCCACTATGTAGGGACACGGGGCCGCTATGTAGGGACACGGGGCACTATGTAGGGACACGGGGGCGCTATGTAGGGACATACAATGACTCCATGTTGATATTGTAGTGAATGATTTTGACGCTTTTCTGTCGTCTAGAGTTAAGCCTACTCACAGCCACTGTAGGTGTGTGTGTGTGTGTGTGTCCACATAAAAAAGTATTGATGGATTGATTTTCATCACCATTGTGTTCCTGGTACAGTTACAGTGTTTAGGCTACACCACATTAAATGAACGACAACAGCCCCAAGCCCCCTGTTTCTTGAAAAGGTTACTGTGTATTAGAAGTAGTGAAAACCCAGGGTTGGTTGTTTTGAGTAATGTTGATGTGTTCAGAAGGTTAATTAACACCTGCAGTCATTCACCATGGAACGGACACACCCTCTCTACCGAACCAATCACGTCACACAGCCCTGCCTGATGTGTGACTGTAACGGACACACCCTCTCTACCGAACCAATCACGTCGCACAGCCCTGCCTGATGTGTGACTGTAACGGACACACCCTCTCTACCGAACCAATCACGTCACACAGCCTTGCCTGATGTGTGACTGTAACGGACACACCCTCTCTACCGAACCAATCACGTCACACAGCCCTGCCTGATGTGTGACTGTAACGGACACACCCTCTCTACTGAACCAATCACGTCACACAGCCCTGCCTAATGTGTGACTGCTAACGGACACACCCTCTCTACCGAACCAATCACGTCACACAGCCCTGCCTGATGTGTGACTGTAACGGACACACCCTCTCTACTGAACCAATCACGTCACACAGCCCTGCCTAATGTGTGACTGCTAACGGACACACCCTCTCTACCGAACCAATCACGTCACACAGCCCTGCCTGATGTGTGACTGTAACGGACACACCCTCTCTACCCGAACCAATGTCGCACAGCCCTGCCTGATGTGTGACTGTAACGGACACACCCTCTCTACCCGAACCAATCACGTCACACAGCCCTGCCTGATGTGTGATAACGACACACCCTCTCTACCGAACCAATCACGTCGCACAGCCCTGCCTGATGTGTGACTGTAACGGACACACCCTCTCTACCGAACCAATCACGTCACACAGCCCTGCCTGATGTGTGACTGTAACGGACACACCCTCTCTATCGAACCAATCACGTCTCACAGCCCTGCCTGATGTGTGACTGTAACGGACACACCCTCTCTACCGAACCAATCACGTCACACAGCCCTGCCTAATGTGTGACTGTAACGGACACACCCTCTCTACCGAACCAATCACGTCAGCACAGCCCTGCCTGATGTGTGACTGTAACGGACACACCCTCTCTACCGAACCAATCACGCACAGCCCTGCCTGATGTGACTGTAACGGACACACCCTCTCACCGAACCAATCACGTCGCACAGCCCTGCCTGATGTGTGACTGTAACGGACACACCCTCTCTACCGAACCAATCACGTCACACAGCCCTGCCTAATGTGTGACTGTAACGGACACACCTCTCTACCGAACCAATCACGTCACACAGCCCTGCCTAATGTGTGACTGTAACGGACACACCCTCTCTGAACCAATCACATCACACAGCCCTGCCTGATGTGTGACTGTAACGGACACACCCTCTCTACCGAACCAATCACGCCACACAGCCCTGCCTGATGTGTGACACGACACACCCTCTCTAACAACCAATCAGTCACACAGCCCTGCCTAATGTGTGACTGTAACGGGAACCAATCACGTCACACAGCCCTGCCTGATGTGTGACTGTAACGGACACACCCTCTCTACCGAACCAATCACGTCACACAGCCCTGCCTGATGTGTGACTGTAACGGACACACCCTCTCTACCGAACCAATCACGTCGCACAGCCCTGCCTGATGTGTGACTGTAACGGACACACCCTCTCTACCGAACCAATCACGCCACACAGCCCTGCCTGATGTGTGACTGTAAGACACACCCTCTCTACCGAACCAATCACGTCGCACAGCCCTGCCTGATGTGTGACTGTAACGGACACACCCTCTCTACCGAACCAATCACGCCACACAGCCCTGCCTGATGTGTGACTGTAACGGACACACCCTCTCTACCGAACCAATCACGCCTCACAGCCCTGCCTGATGTGTGACTGTAACGGACACCCTCTCTACCGAACCAATCACGTCACACAGCCCTGCCTAATGTGTGACTGTAACGGACACACCCTCTCTACCGAACCAATCACGTCGCACAGCCCTGCCTGATGTGTGACTGTAACGGACACACCCACGAACCAATCACGTCGCACAGCCCTGCCTGATGTGTGACTGTAACGGACACACCCTCTCCCGAACCAATCACGTCGCACAGCCCTGCCTGATGTGTGACTGTAACGGACACACCCTCTCTACCGAACCAATCACGTCACACAGCCCTGCCTAATGTGTGACTGTAACGACACACCCTCTCTGAACCAATCACGTCACACAGCCCTGCCTAATGTGTGACTGTAACGGACACACCCTCTCTACCGAACCAATCACGCCACACAGCCCTGCCTGATGTGTGACTGTAACGGACACACCCTCTCTACCAACCAATCACGTCACACAGCCCTGCCTAATGTGTGACTGTAACGGACACACCCTCTCTACCGAGCCAATCACGCCACACAGCCCTGCCTGATGTGTGACTGTAACGGACACACCCTCTCTACCGAACCAATCACGCTCACACAGCCCTGCCTGATGTGTGACTGTAACGGACACACCCTCTCACGAAACCAATCACGTCGCACAGCCCTGCCTGATGTGTGACTGTAACGGACACACCCTCTCTACCGAACCAATCACGTCACACAGCCCTGCCTGATGTGTGACTGTAACGGACACACCCTCTCTACCGAACCAATCACGTCGCACAGCCCTGCCTGATGTGTGACTGTAACGGACACACCCTCTCTACCGAACCAATCACGTCACACAGCCCTGCCTGATGTGTGACTGTAACGGACACCCTCTCTACCGAACCAATCACGTCTCACAGCCCTGCCTGATGTGTGACTGTAACGGACACACCCTCTCACCGAACCAATCACGTCACACAGCCCTGCCTAATGTGTGACTGTAACGGACACACCTCTCTACCGAACCAATCACGCCGCACAGCCCTGCCTGATGTGTGACTGTAACGGACACACCCTCTCTACCGAACCAATCACGTCGCACAGCCCTGCCTGATGTGTGACTGTAACGGACACACCCTCTCTACCGAACCAATCACGTCGCACAGCCCTGCCTGATGTGTGACTGTAACGGACACACCCTCTCTACCGAACCAATCACGTCACACAGCCCTGCCTAATGTGTGACTGTAACGACACACCTCTCTACCGAACCAATCACGTCACACAGCCCTGCCTAATGTGTGACTGTAACGGACACACCCTCTCTACCGAACCAATCACATCACACAGCCCTGCCTGATGTGTGACTGTAACGGACACACCCTCTCTACCGAACCAATCACGTCACACAGCCCTGCCTGATGTGTGACTGTAACGGACACACCCTCTCTACCGAACCAATCACGTCACACAGCCCTGCCTAATGTGTGACTGTAACGGACACACCCTCTCTACCGAACCAATCACGTCACACAGCCCTGCCTGATGTGTGACTGTAACGGACACACCCTCTCTACCGAACCAATCACGTCACACAGCCCTGCCTGATGTGTGACTGTAACGGACACACCCTCTCTACCGAACCAATCACGTCACACAGCCCTGCCTGATGTGTGACTGTAACGGACACACCCTCTCTACCGAACCAATCACGCCACACAGCCCTGCCTGATGTGTGACTGTAACGGACACACCTCTCTACCGAACCAATCACGCCACACAGCCCTGCCTAATGTGTGACTGTAACGGACACACACTCTCTACCGAACCTATCACGTCACACAGCCCTGCCTGATGTGTGACTGTAACGGACACACCCTCTCTACCGAACCAATCACGTCACACAGCCCTGCCTAATGTGTGACTGGAAAGGCTCCCAAACACTTTTATGAGACCACATTTCTGCAAAGGTTTTTTTTCCTTCTGAAGTTCGTGTAGACCAACAAAAAAAAAATTATTGAGGCAATGCCGAAGTCTGTAGCCGAAGTCTACGCCCAAAATATTGAGGCAATGCCGAAGTCTGTAGCCGAAGTCTACGCCCAGTCGTCCAACCAAACCTAAGCCACCACCCCCCCAATATATATATAGAATATAACCAATGAGGAGATGGCACCTGCTACTATAAACCAATGAGGAGATGGCACCTGCTTCTATAAACCAATGAGGAGATGGCACCTGCTTCTATAAACCAATGAGGAGATGGCACCTGCTACTATAAACCAATGAGGAGATGGCACCTGCTTCTATAAACCAATGAGGAGATGGCACCTGCTACTATAAACCAATGAGGAGATGGCACCTGCTACTATAAACCAATGAGGAGATGGCACCTGCTTCTATAAACCAATGAGGAGATGGCACCTGCTTCTATAAACCAATGAGGAGATGGCACCTGCTTCTATAAACCAATGAGGAGATGGCACCTGCTTCTATAAACCAATGAGGAGATGGCACCTGCTTCTATAAACCAATGAGGAGATGGCACCTGCTTCTATAAACCAATGAGGAGATGGCACCTGCTTCTATAAACCAATGAGGAGATGGCACCTGCTTCTATAAACCAATGAGGAGATGGCACCTGCTTCTATAAACCAATGAGGAGACGGCACCTGCTTCTATAAACCAATGAGAGACGGCACCTGCTTCTATAAACCAATGAGGAGAAGGCACCTGCTTCTATAAACCAATGAGGAGATGGCACCTGATGGCACCTTACTATAAACCAATGAGGAGATGGCACCTGCTACTATAAACCAATGAGGAGATGGCACCTGCTACTATAAACCAATGAGGAGATGGCACCTGCTACTATAAACCAATGAGGAGATGGCACCTGCTACTATAAACCAATGAGGAGATGGCACCTGCTTCTATAAACCAATGAGGAGATGGCACCTGCTTCTATAAACCAATGAGGAGATGGCACCTGCTTCTATAAACCAATGAGGAGATGGCACCTGCTTCTATAAACCAATGAGGAGATGGCACCTGCTTCTATAAACCAATGAGGAGATGGCACCTGCTTCTATAAACCAATGAGGAGATGGCACCTGCTTCTATAAACCAATGAGGAGATGGCACCTGCTTCTATAAACCAATGAGGAGATGGCACCTGCTTCTATAAACCAATGAGGAGACGGCACCTGCTTCTATAAACCAATGAGGAGACGGCACCTGCTTCTATAAACCAATGAGGAGAAGGCACCTGCTTCTATAAACCAATGAGGAGACGTCACCTGCTTCTATAAACCAATGAGGAGACGGCACCTGCTTCTATAAACCAATGAGGAGACGGCACCTGCTTCTATAAACCAATGAGGAGATGGCACCTGCTTCTATAAACCAATGAGGAGATGGCACCTGCTTCTATAAACCAATGAGGAGATGGCACCTGCTTCTATAAACCAATGAGGAGACGGGAGAGGCAGGACTTGCAGCGCGCTCTGCGTCAGAAATAGAAAGGACTTCTATTGCAGCCCTTGGCACCATACTTACAGTGCCTTGCGAAAGTATTCGGCCCCCTTGAACTTTGCGACCTTTTGCCACATTTCAGGCTTCAAACATAAAGATATAAAACTGTATTTTTTTTGTGAAGAATCAACAACAAGTGGGACACAATCATGAAGTGGAACGACATTTATTGGCTACTTCAAACTTTTTAACAAATAAAAACTGAAAAATTGGGCTTGCAAGGGGGCCGAATACTTTCGCAAGGCACTGTAGGTGCCGATAAGATATGTATAGCGATTTGATACTGTGATTTTACTGCGATTCGATGTTCCAAACATATTGCTCACCATATGTCTGCTGCAGAGGCACAAGAGAGAAATGAGAAAACTAGTTTTGATCAGTCATGGAAATCAAAGTACTCAAAATAAATTGGTTCTTTATTTAAAAAGAAGATTGAGAACAAACTATGAAAGAAAGAAAAAAAACACGAGTTTGGTGCAGGTATAGCCAACTAGCATAAAAGTAATGTTTCGATACTGTCTATGATATATTATCCAAAATAATATCCTGATACGATACTGTACCGATTACCCCCCTCGCTAGAGTCGGTTAACTCATACAACCCGGCCCATAGACCCCGTAGTCTGGGCTGGTTCTAGAGTCGGTTAACTCATACAACCCAGCCCATAGACCCCGTAGTCTGGGCTGGTTCTAGAGTCGGTTAACTCATACAACCCGGCCCATAGACCCCGTAGTCTGGGCTGGTTCTAGAGTCGGTTAACTCATACAACCCGGCCCATAGACCCGTAGTCTGGGCTGGTTCTAGAGTCGGTTAACTCATACAACCCGGCCCATAGACCCCGTAGTCTGGGCTGGTTCTAGAGTCGGTTAACTCATACAACCCGGCCCATAGACCCCGTAGTCTGGGCTGGTTCTAGAGTCGGTTAACTCATACAACCCGGCCCATAGACCCCGTAGTCTGGGCTGGTTCTAGAGTCGGTTAACTCACACAACCCGGCCCATAGACCCCGTAGTCTGGGCTGGTTCTGAGTCGGTTAACTCATACAACCCGGCCCATAGCCCCGTAGTCTGGGCTGGTTCTAGAGTCGGTTAACTCATACAACCCGGCCCATAGACCCGTAGTCTGGGCTGGTTCTAGAGTCGGTTAACTCATACAACCCGGCCCATAGACCCCGTAGTCTGGGCTGGTTCTTCCCACTAACCCAGAACAACCCGGCCCATAGACCACCAATCTATTGTCTTGAGCTATCGGTCAACCCGGCCCATAGACCCCAGGTCTGGGCTGGTCTAGCCTATAAATCTGATGATTTCCCGATGCCCATAGACCCCGTAGTCTGGGCTGGTTTTAAAGAAGTCCCTTTGCTCTGCAACTGCTGGTCCCTTTAATTTAGACCCTTTGTAGTCTGGGCTGGTTCCGTGGTGCCCACTGACCCAGAATGGCTGCCCTACCTGCCACCACCAATCTATTGTCTATATAGGCTATCGGTCAGTTTGGACTATAGGGAATAGGGCTCTGGCCTATAAATCCTGATGATTTCCTCAGATGCAGTCATTTGAATGACCGTCCCTTAATATAGAAATAGTGCTCTTTTTTAAAGAATCGTGACCCTTTGCTCTGCTGTGTGGTCTGCTGGTCTGTTCACTTTAACTTTATAGAGAATGAGGGATCTGGATGGGTATTGACTAGGGCCTCCTATAGTAGTGTACTATATAGAATTGGCTGAGTCCCAAATATAGAGGCTCTGGTCTATAGTAGTGTACTATATAGGGAATAGGGCTCTGGTCCTATAGTAGTGCACTATATAGGGAATAGGGCTCTGGTCCAAAAGTACTGCACTATATAGGGAATAGGGCTCTGGTCCTATAGTAGTGCACTATATAGGGAATAGGGCTCTGGTCTATAGTAGTGCACTATATAGGAATAGGGCTCTGGTCCTATAGTAGTGCACTATATAGAGAATAGGGCTCTGGTCTATAGTAGTGTACTATATAGGGAATAGGGCTCTGGTCCTATAGTAGTGTACTATATAGGGAATAGGGCTCTGGTCCTATAGTAGTGCACTATATAGAGAGGGAATAGGGCTCTGGTCTATAGTAGTGTACTATATAGGAATAGGGCTCTGGTCTATAGTAGTGCATTATATAGAGAATAGGGCTCTGGTCTAAAGTAGTGCACTATATAGGGCTCTGGTCTATAGCAGTGTACTATATAGGGAATAGGGCTCTGGTCCTATAGTAGTGCACTATATAGAGAATAGGGCTCTGGTCTAAAGAAGTGTACTATATAGGGAATAGGGCTCTGGTCTAAAGTAGTACCACTATATAGGGAATAGGGCTCTGGTCTAAGTAGTACCACTATATAGGAATAGGGCTCTGGTCTAAAGTAGTGCACTATATAGAGAATAGGGTTCTGGTCTAAAGTAGTGCACTATATAGAGAATAGGGCTCTGGTCTATAGTAGTGCACTATATATAGGGAATAGGGCTCTGGTCCTATAGTAGTGCACTATATAGAGAATAGGTCTCTGGTCTAAATTAGTGCATATATAGGGAATAGGGCTCTGGTCTATAGTAGTGCACTATATAGGAATAGGGCTCTGGTCTATAGTAGTGCATTATATAGGGAATAGGGCTCTGGTCTATAGTAGTGCACTATATAGGGAATAGGGCTCTGGTCTATAGTAGTGCACTATATAGGGAATAGGGCTCTGGTCTATAGTAGTGCACTATATAGGGAATAGGGCTCTGGTTAAAAGTAGTGCACTATATAGGGAATAGGGGCTCTGGTCTATAGTAGTGCACTATATAGGGAATAGGGCTCTGGTCTATAGAAGTGTACTATATAGGGAATAGGTCTCTGGTCTATAGTAGTACCACTATATAGGGAATAGGGCTCTGGTCTATAGTAGTACCACTATATAGGGAATAGGGCTCTGGTCTATAGTAGTGCACTATAGGGAATAGGGCTCTGGTCTATAGTAGTACCACTATATAGGGAATAGGGCTCTGGTCTATAGTAGTGCACTATATAGGGAATAGGGCTCTGGTCTATAGTAGTACCACTATATAGGGAATAGGGCTCTGGTCTATAGCAGTGCACTATATAGACAAGGACAAGGACTGGGGTGGAGTCTGGAACTGCAATAACGGAACAAGTATGACGTGGTCACGGGTTGAGTAGGCTGGGAGATGGAGGGGAGGGGACAGTACAGAGGAGGAGGGGACAGTACAGAGGGGGAGGAGGGGACAGTACAGAGGGGGGAGGAGGGGACAGTACACAGGGGAGGAGGGGACAGTACAGAGGGGGAGGAGGGGACAGTACAGAGGGGGAGGACAGTACAGAGAGGGGAGGAGGGGACAGTACAGAGGGGGAGGGGACAGTACAGAGGGGGAGGAGGGACAGTGTGGAGGGGGGAGGAGGGGACAGTGTGGAGGGGGAGGAGGGGGAACAGTGTGGGGGAGGAGGGGACAGTACAGAGGGGGAGGAGGGGACAGTGAGGACAGTACAGGAGGAGGAGGGGACAGTACTGTGGAGGAGGGGACAGTGTGGAGAAGGGAGGGGACAGTGCTGTGGAGGAGGAGGGGACAGTACTGTGGAGGAGGAGGGGACAGTACTGTGGAGGAGGAGGGGACAGTACTGTGGAGGAGGAGGGGACAGTACTGTGGAGGAGGAGGGGACAGTGTGGAGAAGGAGGGGACAGTGCTGTGGAGGAGGAGGGGGACAGTATGGAGAAGGAGGGGGGACAGTACTGTGGAGGAGGAGGGGACAGTGTGGAGAAGGAGGGGACAGTACTGTGGAGGAGGAGGGGACAGTGTGGAGAAGGAGGGGACAGTGCTGTGGAGGAGGAGGGGACAGTGTGGAGAAGGAGGGGACAGTGCTGTGGAGGAGGAGGGGACAGTGTGGAGGAGGGGGGGCAGTACTGTGGGGGAGGAGGGGACAGTGCTGTGGAGGAGGGGGGGCAGTGCTGTGGAGGAGGAGGGGGACAGTACTGTGGAGGGGGGACAGTACTGTGGAGGAGGGGGGGACAGTGCTGTGGAGGAGGGGGGCAGTACTGTGGAGGGGGGACTGTGCTGTGGAGGAGGGGGGGCAGTACTGTGGAGGAGGAGGGGGGGACAGTACTGTGGAGGGGGACAGTGCTGTGGAGGAGGAGGGGGGCAGTACTGTGGGGGAGGAGGGGACAGTGCTGTGGAGGAGGGGGGGCAGTACTGTGGGGGAGGGGGACAGTGCTGTGGAGGAGGAGGGGGGACAGTACTGTGGAGGAGGAGGGGGACAGTACTGTGGAGGGGGGACTGTGCTGTGGAGGAGGGGGCAGTACTGTGGAGGGGGACTGTGCTGTGGAGGAGGGGGACAGTACTGTGGAGGGGGACTGTGCTGTGGAGGAGGGGGGACAGTACTGTGGAGGGGGCAGTACTGTGGGGGAGGAGGGGACAGTACTGTGGAGGAGGGGGACAGTACTGTGGAGGGGGCAGTACTGTGGGGAGGAGGGGACAGTACTGTGGAGGAGGGGGACAGTACTGTGGAGGAGGGGGACAGTGCTGTGGAGGAGGGGGGCAGTACTGTGGGGGAAGGGGGACAGTACTGTGGAGGAGGGGGGACAGTGTGGAGGAGGAGGGGACAGTGTGGAGGAGGAGGGGACAGTACTGTGGAGGAGGGGGCAGTGTGGAGGAGGAGAAGAGGGGACACTAGAGGAGGAGGGGAAAGAGGGGACAGTAGAGGAGGAGGAGGGGAAAGGGGACACTAGAGGAGGAGGAGGGGAAAGAGGGGACACTAGAGGAGGAGGGAAAGAGGGGACAGTAGAGGAGGAGGGGAAAGAGGGGACAGTAGAGGAGGAGGGGAAAGAGGGGACACTAGAGGAGGAGGGGAAAGAGGGGACACTAGAGGAGGAGGGAAAGAGGGGACACTAGAGGAGGAGGGGGAAAGAGGGACACTAGAGGAGGAGGGGAAAGAGGGGACACTAGAGGAGGAGGAGGGAAAGAGGGGACACTAGAGGAGGAGGGAAAGAGGGGACAGTAGAGGAGGAGGAGAAAGAGGGGACAGTAGAGGAGGAGGAGGGAAAGAGGGGACACTAGAGGAGGAAATTCAAAACAATGTTTTAAGTAGTTGAACATGTTATTACTTTCAACCTCGTGAAAGTGACATG
>NC_088398.1:84121700-84126088 GCF_034236695.1 Oncorhynchus nerka
ATAACAGCAGTATTATAGGGTAGGTCTAAGGGCTAATTTCAGTTATAACAGCAGTATTATAGGGTAGACCTAAGGGCTAATTTCAGTTATAGCAGCAGTATTATAGGTCTAAGGGCTCATTTCAGTTATAACATCAGTATTATAGGGTAGACCTAAGGGCTCATTTCAGTTATAACAGCATTATTACAGGTCTAAGGGCTCATTTCAGTTATAACATCAGTATTATAGGGTAGACCTAAGGGCTCATTTCAGTTATAACATCAGTATTATAGGGTAGACCTAAAGGCTCATTTCAGTTATAACAGCAGTGTTATAGGGTAGACCTAAGGGCTCATTTCAGTTATAACATCAGTATTATAGGGTAGACCTAAAGGCTCATTTCAGTTATAACAGCCGTATTATAGGGTAGACCTAAGGGCTCATTTCAGTAATAACAGCAGTATTATAGGGTAGACCTAAAGGCTCATTTCAGTTATAACAGCAGTATTATAGGGTAGACCTAAAGGCTCATTTCAGTTATAACAGCAGTATTATAGGGTAGACCTAAAGGCTCATTTCAGTTATAACAGCAGTATTATAGGGTAGACCTAAAGGCTCATTTCAGTTATAACAGCAGTATTATAGGGTAGACCTAAAGGCTCATTTCAGTTATAACAGCAGTGTTATAGGGTAGACCTAAGGGCTCATTTCAGTAATAACAGCAGTATTATAGGGTAGACCTAAAGGCTCATTTCAGTAATAACAGCAGTATTATAGGGTAGACCTAAGGGCTCATTTCAGTTATAACAGCAGTATTATAGGGTAGGTGATGAATGGCTGTTGTGTTGATGATGATGATGATGGTACTTTACCTTACACTAGGTGATGATGATGATGATGATGGTACTTTACCTTACACTAGGTGATGATGATGATGATGATGATGGTACTTTACCTTACACTAGGTGATGATGATGATGATGATGATGGTACTTTACCTTACACTAGGTGATGATGATGATGATGGTACTTTACCTTACACTAGGTGATGATGATGATGATGATGATGATGATGGTACTTTACCTTACACTAGGTGATGATGATGATGATGGTACTTTACCTTACACTAGGTGATGATGATGATGATGATGATGGTACTTTACCTTACACTAGGTGATGATGATGATGGTACTTTACCTTACACTAGGTGATGATGATGATGATGGTACTTTACCTTACACTAGGTGATGATGATGATGATGATGATGGTACTTTACCTTACGCTAGGTGATGATGAATATTCCTGTAATTGTGCATCACTGTCCTGAGGACGAGGTAGTCGTACCTCTACTTGTTGTTGTGTGTACAGTATAACCGGCCCAGGCATTATGCCAGTTAACAGGCATGGTCCGTATGTTGATCATCTGGTACAACAGACAATCTGCCTCCAGGATGTTGATCTGTTTATAGGCTAAACATCTGTTGGAATCTGGCTGTATCAAAAAATAAAATAAAAGTTTCATGTTCTATTGTCTAATTTATGTTACCAACTTCATCGGGTCGTTAAGAGGCTTGTGGTTTTTCCACCTGGACCTCGCCAATGCACATAGAGCTGGAGATACGCAGGGAGGAGCTCGCGTCCATCTCAATGAAGGTCAGAGATGGTGTGTGCTTGTACCATGAATCTGCAGAGGTCAGTGAGGTCATGAGGCGGCTGGGGGGTCAATAGGGGGTAAGAGGTCTGTTCCCCACCTCTAGACAAACCGTAGCTGATGGTGCTGTGTTCAACATGGAGGAGGGTGATGGTGTTGTGTTATACGTGGAGGAGGGTGATGGTGTTGTGTTATACGTGGAGGAGGGTGATGGTGTTGTGGAGGAGGGTGATGGTGCTGTGGAGGAGGGTGATGGTGCTGTGGAGGAGGGTGATGGTGCTGTGTTGAACATGGAGGAGGGTGATGGTGCTGTGTTGTACATGGAGGAGGGTGATGGTGCTGTGTTGTACGTGGAGGAGGGTGATGGTGTTGTGGAGGAGGGTGATGGTGCTGTGGAGGAGGGTGATGGTGCTGTGGAGGAGGGTGATGGTGCTGTGGAGGAGGGTGATGGTGCTGTGTTGAACATGGAGGAGGGTGATGGTGCTGTGTTGAACATGGAGGAGGGTGATGGTGCTGTGTTGTACATGGAGGAGGGTGATGGTGCTGTGTTGTACGTGGAGGAGGGTGATGGTGTTGTGGAGGAGGGTGATGGTGCTGTGTTGTACATGGAGGAGGGTGATGGTGCTGTGTTGAACATGGAGGAGGGTGATGGTGCTGTGTTGTACATGGTGGAGGGTGATGTTGTTGAACATGTAGGAGGGTGATGGTGCTGTGTTGTACATGGAGGAGTATGATGTTGCTGTGTTGAACATGGAGGAGGGTGATGGTGCTGTGGAGGAGGGTGATGGTGCTGTGTTGAACATGGAGGAGGGTGATGGTGCTGTGGAGGAGGGTGATGGTGTTGTGGAGGAGGGTGATGGTGCTGTGGAGGAGGGTGATGGTGCTGTGTTGTACATGGAGGAGGGTGATGGTGCTGTGTTGTACATGGAGGAGGGTGATGGTGCTGTGTTGAACATGGAGGAGGGTGATGGTGCTGTGTTGTGTATGGAGGAGGGTGATGGTGCTGTGTTGTACATGGAGGAGGGTGATGGTGCTGTGGAGGAGGGTGATGGTGCTGTGGAGGAGGGTGATGGTGCTGTGTTATACATGGAGGAGGGTGATGGTGCTGTGTTGAACATGGAGGAGGGTGATGGTGCTGTGTTGAACATGGAGGAGGGTGATGGTGTTGTGGAGGAGGGTGAAGGAGCTGTGTTGAACATGGAGGAGGGTGATGGTGTTGTGGAGGAGGGTGAAGGAGCTGTGTTGAACATGGAGGAGGGTGATGGTGTTGTGGAGGAGGGTGAAGGAGCTGTGTTGAACATGGAGGAGGGTGATGGTGCTGTGTTGTATATGGAGGAGGGTGATGGTGCTGTGTTGAACATGGAGGAGGGTGATGGTGCTGTGTTGTACATGGAGGAGGGTGATGGTGCTGTGTTGAACATGGAGGAGGGTGATGGTGTTGTGGAGGAGGGTGAAGGAGCTGTGTTGTACATGGAGGAGGGTGATGGTGTTGTGGAGGAGGGTGAAGGAGCTGTGTTGTACATGGAGGAGGGTGATGGTGCTGTGGAGGAGGGTGATGGTGCTGTGTTGAACATGGAGGAGGGTGATGGTGCTGTGTTGAACATGGAGGAGGGTGATGGTGCTGTGTTGAACATGGAGGAGGGTGATGGTGCTGTGGAGGAGGGTGATGGTGCTGTGTTGTACATGGAGGAGGGTGATGGTGCTGTGGAGGAGGGTGATGGTGCTGTGTTGTACATGGAGGAGGGTGATGGTGCTGTGTTGTACATGGAGGAGGGTGATGGTGCTGTGGAGGAGGGTGATGGTGCTGTGTTGTACATGGAGGAGGGTGATGGTGCTGTGTTGAACATGGAGGAGGGTGATGGTGCTGTGTTGAACATGGAGGAGGGTGATGGTGTTGTGGAGGAGGGTGATGGTGTTGTGTTGTACGTGGAGGAGGGTGATGGTGCTGTGTTGTACATGGGTGATGGTGCTGTGTTGTACATGGAGGAGGGTGATGGTGCTGTGGAGAAGGGTGATGGTGCTGTGTTGTACATGGAGGAGGGTGATGGTGCTGTGGAGGAGGGTGATGGTGCTGTGTTGTACATGAAGGAGGGTGATGGTGCTGTGGAGGAGGGTGATGGTGCTGTGTTATACGTGGAGGAGGGTGATGGTGCTGTGTTGTACATGGAGGAGGGTGATGGTGCTGTGTTGTGTATGGAGGAGGGTGATGGTGCTGTGGAGGAGGGTGATGGTGCTGTGTTATACGTGGAGGAGGGTGATGGTGCTGTGTTGTACATGGAGGAGGGTGATGGTGCTGCGTTGAACATGGAGGAGGGTGATGGTGCTGTGTTGTTAACATGGAGGTGATGGTGATGGTGCTGATGGTGCTGTGTGTATGGAGGAGGGTGATGGTGCTGTGGACATGAAGGAGGGTGATGGTGCTGTGTTATGGAAACTGTGTTGTGGAGGAGGGTGATGGTGCTGTGTTAGGGTGATGGTGCTGTGTTGATGGTGGAGGGTGATGGTGCTGTGTGTTGTACATGGAGGAGGGTGATGGTGCTGTGTTTGTATACATGGAGGAGTGATGGTGCTGTGTTGAACATGGAGGGTGATGGTGCTGTGTTGATGGTGCTGGTGTTGAACATGGAGGAGGGTGATGGTGCTGTGTTGAACATGGAGGAGGGTGATGGTGCTGTGTTGTGTATGGAGGAGGGTGATGGTGCTGTGTTGAACATGGAGGAGGGTGATGGTGCTGTGTTGAACATGGAGGAGGGTGA
>NC_088398.1:84133688-84196188 GCF_034236695.1 Oncorhynchus nerka
AGAGAGTATTACAGGTAATTGCCTGGTTCTATTCTGGGCCTCAGATTGTAAAGCACCTAGCTAGTGGAATCATAGAGTCACAGTCACAGGGCTGGGAGGGGGGTTTAGCTATAAAGAGATCGTCAAAGATGCACGTTGTTTTAAAGAAGTGAGGTATGGGAAAGTAGATGTTGCCTTGTGTAGCTTCAACGTGGATGGTGTTGTCACCTAGCCCTAGTATTGAGGTATAGTTTGTGTCATTCTGCATCCTAATGTGTTGTTGTTCTCAGGGAGGAAAGGTGATGTTGCCTTGTGTAGCTTCAACGTGGATGGTGTTGTCACCTAGCCTAGTATTGAGGTATAGTTTGTGTCATTCTGCATCCTAATGTGTTGTTGTTCTCAGGGAGGAAAGGTGATGTTGCCTTGTGTAGCTTCAACGTGGATGGTGTTGTCACCTAGCCCTAGTATTGAGGTATAGTTTGTGTCATTCTGCATCCTAATGTGTTTGTTGTTCTCAGGGAGGAAAGGTGATGTTGCCTTGTGTAGCTTCAACGTGGATGGTGTTGTCACCTAGCCCTAGTATTGAGGTATAGTTTGTGTCATTCTGCATCCTAATGTGTTGTTGTTCTCAGGGAGGAAAGGTGATGTTGCCTTGTGTAGCTTCAACGTGGATGGTGTTGTCACCTAGCCTAGTATTGAGGTATAGTTTGTGTCATTCTGCATCCTAATGTGTTGTTGTTCTCAGGGAGGAAAGGTGATGTTGCCTTGTGTAGCTTCAACGTGGATGGTGTTGTCACCTAGCCTAGTATTGAGGTATAGTTTGTGTCATTCTGCATCCTAATGTGTTGTTGTTCTCAGGGAGGAAAGGTGATGTTGCCTTGTGTAGCTTCAACGTGGATGGTGTTGTCACCTAGCCCTAGTATTGAGGTATAGTTTGTGTCATTCTGCATCCTAATGTGTTGTTGTTCTCAGGGAGGAAGGTGATGTTGCCTTGTGTAGCTTCAACGTGGATGGTGTTGTCACCTAGCCCTAGTATTGAGGTATAGTTTGTGTCATTCTGCATCCTAATGTGTTGTTGTTCTCAGGGAGGAAAGGTGATGTTGCCTTGTGTAGCTTCAACGTGGATGGTGTTGTCACCTAGCCCTAGTATTGACGTATAGTTTGTGTCATTCTGCATCCTAATGTGTTGTTGTTCTCAGGAGGAAAGGTGATGTTGCCTTGTGTAGCTTCAACGTGGATGGTGTTGTCACCTAGCCCTAGTATTGAGGTATAGTTTGTGTCATTCTGCATCCTAATGTGTTGTTGTTCTCAGGAGGAAGGTGATGTTGCCTTGTGTAGCTTCAACGTGGATGGTGTTGTCACCTAGCCCTAGTATTGAGGTATAGTTTGTGTCATTCTGCATCCTAATGTGTTGTTGTTCTCAGGAGGAAAGGTGATGTTGCCTTGTGTAGCTTCAACGTGGATGGTGTTGTCACCTAGCCTAGTATTGAGGTATAGTTTGTGTCATTCTGCATCCTAATGTGTTGTTGTTCTCAGGGGAGGAAAGGTGATGTTGCCTTGTGTAGCTTCAACGTGGATGGTGTTGTCACCTAGCCCTAGTATTGAGGTATAGTTTGTGTCATTCTGCATCCTAATGTGTTGTTGTTCTCAGGGAGGAAAGGTGATGTTGCCTTGTGTAGCTTCAACGTGGATGGTGTTGTCACCTAGCCCTAGTATTGAGTATAGTTTGTGTCATTCTGCATCCTAATGTGTTGTTGTTCTCAGGGAGGAAAGGTGATGTTGCCTTGTGTAGCTTCAACGTGGATGGTGTTGTCACCTAGCCCTAGTATTGAGGTATAGTTTGTGTCATTCTGCATCCTAATGTGTTGTTGTTCTCAGGGAGGAAAGGTGATGTTGCCTTGTGTAGCTTCAACGTGGATGGTGTTGTCACTAGCCCTAGTATTGAGGTATAGTTTGTGTCATTCTGCATCCTAATGTGTTGTTGTTCTCAGGGAGGAAAGGTGATGTTGCCTTGTGTAGCTTCAACGTGGATGGTGTTGTCACCTAGCCCTAGTATTGAGGTATAGTTTGTGTCATTCTGCATCCTAATGTGTTGTTGTTCTCCAGGATGGAGGAAGGTGATGTTGCCTTGTGTAGCTTCAACGTGGATGGTGTTGTCACCTAGCCCTAGTATTGAGGTATAGTTTGTGTCATTCTGCATCCTAATGTGTTGTTGTTCTCAGGGAGGAAAGGTGATGTTGCCTTGTGTAGCTTCAACGTGGATGGTGTTGTCACCTAGCCCTAGTATTGAGGTATAGTTTGTGTCATTCTGCATCCTAATGTGTTGTTGTTCTCAGGGAGGAAAGGTGATGTTGCCTTGTGTAGCTTCAACGTGGATGGTGTTGTCACCTAGCCCTAGTATTGAGGTATAGTTTGTGTCATTCTGCATCCTAATGTGTTGTTGTTCTCAGGGAGGAAAGGTGATGTTGCCTTGTGTAGCTTCAACGTGGATGGTGTTGTCACCTAGCCCTAGTATTGAGGTATAGTTTGTGTCATTCTGCATCCTAATGTGTTGTTGTTCTCAGGGAGGAAAGGTGATGTTGCCTTGTGTAGCTTCAACGTGGATGGTGTTGTCACCTGGCCTAGTATTGAGGTATAGTTTGTGTCATTCTGCATCCTAATGTGTTGTTGTTCTCAGGGAGGAAAGGTGATGTTGCCTTGTGTAGCTTCAACGTGGATGGTGTTGTCACCTAGCCCTAGTATTGAGGTATAGTTTGTGTCATTCTGCATCCTAATGTGTTGTTGTTCTCAGGGGAGGAAAGGTGATGTTGCCTTGTGTAGCTTCAACGTGGATGGTGTTGTCACCTAGCCCTAGTATTGAGGTATAGTTTGTGTCATTCTGCATCCTAATGTGTTGTTGTTCTCAGGGAGGAAGGTGATGTTGCCTTGTGTAGCTTCAACGTGGATGGTGTTGTCACCTAGCCTAGTATTGAGGTATAGTTTGTGTCATTCTGCATCTAATGTGTTGTTGTTCTCAGGGAGGAAAGGTGATGTTGCCTTGTGTAGCTTCAACGTGGATGGTGTTGTCACCTAGCCTAGTATTGAGGTATAGTTTGTGTCATTCTGCATCCTAATGTGTTGTTGTTCTCAGGGAGGAAAGGTGATGTTGCCTTGTGTAGCTTCAACGTGGATGGTGTTGTCACCTAGCCCTAGTATTGAGGTATAGTTTGTGTCATTCTGCATCCTAATGTGTTGTTGTTCTCAGGGAGGAAAAGGTGATGTTGCCTTGTGTAGCTTCAACGTGATGGTGTTGTCACCTAGCCCTAGTATTGAGGTATAGTTTGTGTCATTCTGCATCCCTAATGTGTTGTTGTTCTCAGGAGGAAGGTGATGTTGCCTTGTGTAGCTTCAACGTGGATGGTGTTGTCACCTAGCCTAGTATTGAGGTATAGTTTGTGTCATTCTGCATCCTAATGTGTTGTTGTTCTCAGGGAGGAAAGGTGATGTTGCCTTGTGTAGCTTCAACGTGGATGGTGTTGTCACCTAGCCCTAGTATTGAGGTATAGTTTGTGTCATTCTGCATCCTAATGTGTTGTTGTTCTCAGGGAGGAAAGGTGATGTTGCCTTGTGTAGCTTCAACGTGGATGGTGTTGTCACCTAGCCCTAGTATTGGCGGTATAGTTGTGTCATTCTGCATCCTAATGTGTTGTTGTTCTCAGGGAGGAAAGGTGATGTTGCCTTGTGTAGCTTCAACGTGGATGGTGTTGTCACCTAGCCCTAGTATTGAGGTATAGTTTGTGTCATTCTGCATCCCTAATGTGTTGTTGTTTGTGTCTCCAGGGAGGAAAGGTGATGTTGCCTTGTGTAGCTTCAACGTGGATGGTGTTGTCACCTAGCCCTAGTATTGAGGTATAGTTTGTGTCATTCTGCATCCTAATGTGTTGTTGTTCTCAGGGAGGAAAGGTGATGTTGCCTTGTGGCTTCAACGTGGATGGTGTTGTCACCTAGCCCTAGTATTGAGGTATAGTTTGTGTCATTCTGCATCCTAATGTGTTGTTGTTCCTAGGAGGAAAGGTGATGTTGCCTTGTGTAGCTTCAACGTGGATGGTGTTGTCACCTAGCCCTAGTATTGAGGTATAGTTTGTGTCATTCTGCATCCTAATGTGTTGTTGTTCTCAGGGAGGAAAGGTGATGTTGCCTTGTGTAGCTTCAACGTGGATGGTGTTGTCACCTAGCCCTAGTATTGACGTATAGTTTGTGTCATTCTGCATCCTAATGTGTTGTTGTTCTCAGGGAGGAAAGGTGATGTTGCCTTGTGTAGCTTCAACGTGGATGGTGTTGTCACCTAGCCCTAGTATTGAGGTATAGTTTGTGTCATTCTGCATCCTAATGTGTTGTTGTTCTCAGGGAGGAAAGGTGATGTTGCCTTGTGTAGCTTCAACGTGGATGGTGTTGTCACCTAGCCCTAGTATTGAGGTATAGTTTGTGTCATTCTGCATCCTAATGTGTTGTTGTTCTCAGGGAGGAAAGGTGATGTTGCCTTGTGTAGCTTCAACGTGGATGGTGTTGTCACCTAGCCCTAGTATTGAGGTATAGTTTGTGTCATTCTGCATCCTAATGTGTTGTTGTTCTCAGGGAGGAAAGGTGATGTTGAAATAGTGAGAGAGAATGGGGATCATGTCCCTGGGCTCGACACAGACGGATGGATGCTTACTGGGAGGACCACCGTTATGTTTACAATAAAGCAGACATTAGACAGCCACCCAACCCTCCATCTCTCTTCTCTGCCAGTGCAGATTGATGACATATGTTGTGTACCACGTACACCTCCCTCCTCCTCCCCCTCCTACTCTCCCTCCTCCTCTCCCTCCTCCTCTCCCTCCTCCTCCCCCTCCTCCTCCCTCCCCCCCACCCCCTTCCTCCTCCTTCTCCTCCTCCCCCTCCTCCTCCCTCCTCCTCCCCCCTCCCTCCTCCTCCTCCTCCTCCTCCTCTCCCCCCTCCTCCTCTCCCTCCTCCTCCCCCACCCCCCCTTCCTCCTCCCCTCTCCCTCCTCCTCCCCTCCCCTCCTCTCTCCTCCTCCTCCTCTCCCCCTCCTCCTCTCCCTCCTCCTCCCCCACCCCCTTCCTCCTCCTCCTCCTCTCCCCCCTCCTCCTCTCCCTCCCTCCTCTCCCCCCTCCTCCTCCTCCTCCCCTCCTCCTCCTCCCCCACTCCTCCCTCCCTCCTCCTCCCGCTCCTCCTCCTCCTCCTCCTCCTCCTCTCCCCCTCCTCCTCCTCCTCCTCCTCTCCCCCTCCTCCCTCCCTCCTCCCTCCCCCACCCCCCTTCCCTCCTCCTCCTCCTCTCCCCCCTCCTCCTCTCCCCTCCTCCTCTCCTCCCCTCCTCCTCCTCCTCCTCTCCCCCCTCCTCCTCCTCCTCCTCCTCTCCCCCTCCTCCCTCCTCTCCCTCCTCCTCCCCCCACCCCTCCTCCTCTCCCTCCTCCTCTCCCCCCCTCCTCCTCCTCCTCCTCCTCCCCCTCCCTCCTCCCTCCCCCTCCTCCTCTCCCTCCTCCTCCCGCTCCTCCTCCTCCTCCTCCTCCTCTCCCCCTCCTCCTCCTCTCCCCCTCCTCCTCCTCCTCTCCTCCTCTCCCTCCCCCTCCTCCTCCTCTACCCCCTCCTCCTCTCCCTCCTCCTCCCCTTCCTCCTCCTCCTCCCTCCCCCTCCTCCTCCTCCTCCTCTCCCCCTCTCTCCCTCCTCCTCCCCCCACCCCCCTTCCTCCTCCTCTCTCCTCCTCCTCCTCCTCCTCCTCCTCCTCCTCTCCCCCTCCTCCCTCTCCCTCCTCCTCCCCCCCACCCCCCCCTTCCTCCTCCTCCTCCTCCTCTCCCCCTCCTCCCCTCCCTCCTCCTCCCCCCACCCCCCCTTCCTCCTCCTCCCTCCCCTCCCTCCTCTCCCCCCTCCTCCTCTCCCTCCTCCTCTCCCTCCTCCTCCCCCTCCTCCTCCTCCTCCTCCTCTCCCCCTCCTCCTCTCCCTCCTCCTCCCCCCCACCCCCTTCCTCCTCCTCCTCCTCCCCCTCCTCCTCCCTCAGCTGGCAAGGAGGAAGTGAGTCTCCTGCTCTTCAAAAAATAAATCAGCAGCCTTTCACATTGATCATGCCCCAGCCAGAGAAGGGGGAAGATGGAGGAGAGCTAGGCACAGGGGTACTTGGACGGGGCTAGGCTGTGCTTGGGTGGGTGGGGGTGGGGTGGGTGGGTGGGGGGGTGACGATGTGGATTGCGGTATAGGAAGAAATGTCAGGGAGGTGATGTCTGTGAGACGGGCTGGAAGTAGTCGAAGATACCATATTGCTCTGGTGTATTGGTAGGTTCTGGGCTCTGGTATATTGGTAGGTTCTGGGCTCTGGTATATTGGTAGGCTCTGGATGGTGTATATTGGTAGGTTCTGGGCTCTGGTATATTGGTAGGTTCTGGGCTCTGGTATATTGGTAGGTTCTGGGCTCTGGTATATTGGTAGGTTCTGGGCTCTGGTATATTGGTAGGCTCTGGTATATTGGTAGGCTCTGGGTTCTGGTATATTGGTGACTCTGGGCTCTGGTGTATTGGTAGGCTCTGGGCTCTGGTATATTAGTAGGTTCTGGGCTGTGGTATATTGGTGAGTTCTGGGCTCTGGTATATTGGTAGGTTCTGGGCTCTGGTATATTGGTAGACTCTGGGCTGTGGTGTATATTGGTAGGTTCTGGGCTCTGGTATATTGGTAGGTTCTGGGCTGTGGTATATTGGTAGGTTATGGGCTCTGGTATATTGGTAGGCTCTGGGCTCTGGTATATTGGTAGGTTCTGGGCTGTGGTATATTGGTAGGTTCTGGGCTGTGGTGTATATTGGTAGGTTCTGGGCTGTGGTGTATATTGGTAGGTTCTGGGCTGTGGTGTATGTTGGTAGGTTCTGGGCTGTGGTATATTGGTAGGTTCTGGGCTGTGGTATATTGGTAGGTTCTGGGCTGTGGTATATTGGTAGGTTCTGGGCTGTGGTATATTGGTAGGTTCTGGGCTGTGGTGTATATTGGTAGGCTCTGGGCTCTGGTATATTGGTAGGTTCTGGGCTGTGGTATATTGGTAGGTTCTGGGCTGTGGTATATTGGTAGGCTCTGGGCTCTGGTATATTGGTAGGTTCTGGGCTGTGGTATATTGGTAGGTTCTGGGCTCTGGTATATTGGTAGGTTCTGGGCTGTGGTATATTGGTAGGCTCTGGGCTCTGGTATATTGGTAGGTTCTGGGCTGTGGTATATTGGTAGGTTCTGGGCTCTGGTATATTGGTAGGTTCTGGGCTGTGGTATATTGGTAGGTTCTGGGCTGTGGTATATTGGTAGGTTCTGGGCTGTGGTATATTGGTAGGTTGTGGGCTCTGGTATATTGGTAGGTTCTGGGCTGTGGTATATTGGTAGGTTCTGGGCTGTGGTATATTGGTAGGTTCTGGGCTGTGGTATATTGGTAGGTTCTGGGCTGTGGTGTATATTGGTAGGCTCTGGGCTCTGGTATATTGGTAGGTTCTGGGCTGTGGTGTATGTTGGTAGGTTCTGGGCTGTGGTGTATATCGGTAGGTTCTGGGCTGTGGTGTATATTGGTAGGTTCTGGGCTGTGGTGTATGTTGGTAGGTTCTGGGCTGTGGTGTATGTTGGTAGGTTCTGGGCTGTGGTGTATATTGGCCATGGTGACTTCTCTCTGTATGTAATGTTTTGTTGATTTGTAGGTTTATTCCTGCGTGTGGGTTTGGGCCGGGTGTGTGGGTGTGTGTGTGTGTGTGTGTGTGTGTGTGTGTGTGTGTGTGTGTGTGTGTGTGTGTGTGTGTGTGTGTGTGTGTGTGTGTGTGTGTGTGTTTGTGTGTGTGTGTGTGTGTTTACGTGCCTGTGCTTGCAGGAAGCCTCTGCCTTTGCTGGTAAAATCCTCTTTCTGTGTGTTGTGTGTATAGATGTATAAACACTGTGGTCCCTCTATTCAGTGCCCCCCACCCACATGGAGCCTGGATGCCCTGAGAACACAAACACAGTGGAGACCAGTGGGAATGGGGGGGGTTGATGTAACAGCCATCTAGAACACAAACACAGTGAGACCAGTGAGGGAATGGGGGGGTTGATGTAACAGCCATCTAGAACACAAACACAGTGGAGACCAGTGGGAATGGGGGGTTGATGTAACAGCCATCTAGAACACAAACACAGGCCGTGTCCCGAATGGAACCCATATTGGTCCTTGTCTAAAGTAGTGCACTATATAGGGAATAGGTGCCATAGGGACCTGGTCTAAAGTAGTGCACTATATAGGAATATGGTGCCATAGGGCCCTGGTCTAAAGTAGTGCACTACATAGGGAATAGAGTGCCATAGGGCTCTGGTCTAAAGTAGTGCACTACATAGGGAATATGGTGCCATAGGCCCTGGTCTAAAGTAGTGCACTACATAGGGAATAGAGTGCCATAGGCTCTGGTCTAAAGTAGTGCACTACATAGGGAATATGGTGCCATAGGTCCCTGGTCTAAAGTAGTGCACTATATAGAAAATATGGTGCCATGGGGTTCTGGGCTAAAGTAGTGCACTACATAGGGAATAGGGTGCCATAGGGCCCTGGTCTAAAGTAGTGCACTATATAGGGAATAGGGTGCATTTTAGAGCACCCCCATACACACACACACACACACACACACACACACACACTGTACCTGACCTAGAGGTCCCTAGAACAGTGGTGTGGTGGTGTTAACTGTAACTAACTGCGGGAGTCAGTGGTCTGGTCACTATAGGCGGAGGAGGTATATATAACAGAGCCACTCACACAGCCAGCTGACTGGATTGACAACTGTCTGTAAATCAACATGCTGGGCTCCTTGGACGTTCTCTATAGTGTCTGATCCACAAGGTAAACACCGTTTTGATACTTCAATGGAGTAGCAAATCCACGTTGATTTAGCCGTCTACTGTAGCTGTACAGATTACACTGTCTCTACTGTAGCTGTACAGATTACACTGTCTCTACTGTAGCTGGGGGAGATGTACAGATTACACTGTCTCTACTGTAGCTGTACAGATTACACTGTGTCTACTGTAGCTGTACAGATTACACTGTCTCTACTGTAGCTGTACAGATTACACTGTCTCTACTGTAGCTGTACAGATTACACTGTCTCTACTGTAGCTGTACAGATTACACTGTCTCTACTGTAGCTGTACAGATTACACTGTCTCTACTGTAGCTGTACAGATTACACTGTCTCTACTGTAGCTGGTGGAGCTGTACAGATTACACTGTCTCTACTGTAGCTGTACAGATTACACTGTCTCTACTGTAGCTGGGGGGCTATTTTCGATTACACTGTCTCTACTGTAGCTGTACAGATTACACTGTCTCTACTGTAGCTGTACAGATTACACTGTCTCTACTGTAGCTCTACAGATTACACTGTCTCTACTGTAGCTGTACAGATTACACTGTCTATACTGTAGCTGGGGAGCTGTACAGATTACACTGTCTCTACTGTAGCTCTACAGATTACACTGTCTCTACTGTAGCTGTACAGATTACACTGTCTCTACTGTAGCTGTACAGATTACACTGTCTCTACTGTAGCTGTACAGATTACACTGTCTCTACTGTAGCTGTACAGATTACACTGTCTACTGTAGCTGGGAGCTGTACAGATTACACTGTCTCTACTGTAGGCTGTACAGATTACACTGTCTCTACTGTAGCTGGGGGAGCTGTACAGATTACACTGTCTCTACTGTAGCTGGGGAGATGTACAGATTACACTGTCTCTACTGTAGCTGTACAGATTACACTGTCTCTACTGTAGCTGTACAGATTACACTGTCTCTACTGTAGCTGTACAGATTACACTGTCTCTACTGTAGCTGGGGGAGCTGTACAGATTACACTGTCTCTACTGTAGCTGTACAGATTACACTGCTACTCTACTGTAGCTGTACAGATTACACTGTCTCTACTGTAGCTGTACAGATTACACTGTCTCTACTGTAGCTGGGGGAGCTGTACAGATTACACTGTCTCTACTGTAGCTGTACAGATTACACTGTCTCTACTGTAGCTGGGGGGAGCTGTACAGATTACACTGTTCCCTACTGTAGCTGTACAGATTACATCTCTACTGTAGCTGGTGGAGCTGTACAGATTACACTGTCTCTACTGGCTGGGGGAGCTGTACAGATTACACTGTCTCTACTGTAGCTGTACAGATTACACTGTCTCTACTGCAGCTGTACAGATTACACTGTCTCTACTGTAGCTGGGGAGATGTACAGATTACACTGTCTCTACTGTAGCTGGGGAGCTGTACAGATTACACTGTCCTACTGTAGCTGGGGAGATGTACAGATTACACTGTCTCTACTGTAGCTGGGGAGATGTACAGATTCCACTGTCTCTACTGTAGCTGGTGGAGCTGTACAGATTACACTGTCTCTACTGTAGCTGTACAGATTACACTGTCTCTACTGTAGCTGGGAGCAGTACAGATTACACTGTCTACTGGCAGCTGTACAGATTACACTGTCTCTACTGTAGCTGTACAGATTACACTGTCTCTACTGTGGCTGTACAGATTACACTGTCTCTACTGTAGCTGGGGAGCTGTACAGATTACACTGTCTCTACTGTAGCTGGGGAGATGTACAGATTACACTGTCTCTACTGTAGCTGGGGGAGCTGTACAGATTACACTGTCTCTACTGTAGCTGGGGGAGATGCTACAGATTACACTGTCTACTGTAGCTGGGGGAGCTGTACAGATTACACTGTCTCTACTGTAGCTGGGGAGATGTACAGATTACACTGTCTCTACTGTAGTTGTACAGATTACACTGTCTCTACTGTAGCTGGGGGAGATGTACAGATTACACTGTCTCTACTGTAGCTGGGGGAGCTGTACAGATTACACTGTCTCTACTGTAGCTGGGGGAGATGTACAGATTACACTGTCTCTACTGTAGCTGTACAGATTACACTGTCTCTACTGTAGCTGGGGGAGCTGTACAGATTACACTGTCTCTACTGTAGCTGTACAGATTACACTGTCTCTACTGTAGCTGGGGGAGCTGTACAGATTACATTGTCTCTACGTTAGCTGTACAGATTACACTGTCTCTACTGTAGCTGGTGGAGATGTACAGATTACACTGTCTCTACTGTAGCTGGTGGAGCTGTACAGATTACACTGTCTCTACTGTAGCTGGGGGAGATGTACAGATTACACTGTCTCTACTGTAGCTGGGGGAGCTGTACAGATTACACTGTCTCTACTGTAGCTGTACAGATTACACTGTCTCTACTGTAGCTGGGGGAGATGTACAGATTACATTGTCTCTACGTTAGCTGTACAGATTACACTGTCTCTACTGTAGCTGGTGGAGATGTACAGATTCCACTGTCTCTACTGTAGCTGGTGGAGCTGTACAGATTACACTGTCTCTACTGTAGCTGTACAGATTACACTGTCTCTACTGTAGCTGGGGGAGATGTACAGATTACACTGTCTCTACTGTAGCTGGGGGAGCTGTACAGATTACACTGTCTCTACTGTAGCTGGGGGAGATGTACAGATTACACTGTCTCTACTGTAGCTGGGGGAGATGTACAGATTCCACTGTCTCTACTGTAGCTGGTGGAGCTGTACAGATTACACTGTCTCTACTGTAGCTGTACAGATTACACTGTCTCTACTGTAGCTGGGGGAGCAGTACAGATTACACTGTCTCTACTGTAGCTGTACAGATTACACTGTCTCTACTGTAGCTGTACAGATTACACTGTCTCTACTGTAGCTGGGGGAGCTGTACAGATTACACTGTCTCTACTGTAGCTGGGGGAGATGTACAGATTACACTGTCTCTACTGTAGTTGTACAGATTACACTGTCTCTACTGTAGCTGGGGGAGATGTACAGATTACACTGTCTCTACTGTAGCTGGGGGAGCTGTACAGATTACACTGTCTCTACTGTAGCTGGGGAGATGTACAGATTACACTGTCTCTACTGTAGTTGTACAGATTACACTGTCTCTACTGTAGCTGGGGGAGATGTACAGATTACACTGTCTCTACTGTAGCTGTACAGATTACACTGTCTCTACTGTAGCTGGGGGAGATGTACAGATTACACTGTCTCTACTGTAGCTGTACAGATTACACTGTCTCTACTGTAGCTGGGGGAGATGTACAGATTACACTGTCTCTACTGTAGCTGGGGGAGCTGTACAGATTACACTGTCTCTACTGTAGCTGTACAGATTACACTGTCTCTACTGTAGCTGGGGAGCTGTACAGATTACACTGTCTCTACTGTAGCTGTACAGATTACACTGTCTCTACTGTAGCTGGGGGAGCTGTACAGATTACATTGTCTCTACGTTAGCTGTACAGATTACACTGTCTCTACTGTAGCTGGTGGAGATGTACAGATTACACTGTCTCTACTGTAGCTGGTGGAGCTGTACAGATTACACTGTCTCTACTGTAGCTGGTGGAGATGTACAGATTACACTGTCTCTACTGTAGCTGTACAGATTACACTGTCTCTACTGTAGCTGGGGGAGCTGTACAGATTACACTGTCTCTACTGTAGCTGTACAGATTACACTGTCTCTACTGTAGTTGTACAGATTACACTGTCTCTACTGTAGCTGGGGGAGATGTACAGATTACACTGTCTCTACTGTAGCTGGGGGAGCTGTACAGATTACACTGTCTCTACTGTAGCTGCTCTGCTCAGACACTCCTCTGCTTGTAAGGAGCAGCAGTGAATCAGCCCTCAGCCCCCCAGTGGAGACGTCACAGCCCCCGCAGCCTCAGGAGCCCAACGACAGGCCTGGCCCTGAACCCCCCACGGTAAGATCTAGTCTGTACCTACACCCAGCCCTACTGTAACTACCATACCCTAACCCATCCCTACTGTAACTACCATACCCTAACCCATCCCTACTGTAGCTACCATACCCTAACCCATCCCTACTGTAGCTACCATACCATACCCTAACCCATCCCTACTGTAACTACCATACCCTAACCCATCCCTACTGTAACTACCATACCCTAACCCATCCCTACTGTAACTACCATACCCTAACCCATCCCTACTGTAACTACCCTACCCTAACCCATCCCTACTGTAACTACCATACCATACCCTAACCCATCCCTACTGTAACTACCATACCATACCCTAACCCATCCCTACTGTAACTACCATACCAACCCTAACCCATCCCTACTGTAACTACCATACCCTAACCCATCCCTACTGTAACTACCATACCCTAACCCATCCCTACTGTAACTACCATACCCTAACCCATCCCTACTGTAACTACCATACCCTAACCCATCCCTACTGTAACTACCATACCATACCCTACCCTAACCCATCCCTACTGTAACTACCATACCCTACCCTAACCCATCCCTACTGTAACTACCATACCATACCCTAACCCATCCCTACTGTAACTACCATACCCTAACCCATCCCTACTGTAACTACCATACCATACCCTAACCCAGCCCTACTGTAACTACCATACCATACCCTAACCCATCCCTACTGTAACTACCATACCCTAACCCATCCCTACCTACCCCTAACCCATCCCTACTGTAACTACCATACCCCTAACCCATCCCTACTGTAACTACCAACCCAGCCCTACTGTAACTACCATCCCTAACCCATAACCCTACTGTAATACCTACCATACCCTAACCCATCCCTACTGTAACTACCATACCCTAACCCATCCCTACTGTAACTACCATACCCTAACCCATCCCTACTGTAACTACCCTACCCTAACCCTAACCCATCCCTACTGTAACTACCATACCCTAACCCTAACCCATCCCTACTGTAACTACCATACCCTAACCCATCCCTACTGTAACTACCCTACCCTAACCCTAACCCATCCCTACTGTAACTACCATACCCTAACCCATCCCTACTGTAACTACCATACCCTAACCCATCCCTACTGTAACTACCCTACCCTACCCTAACCCATCCCTACTGTAACTACCATACCCTAACCCATCCCTACTGTAACTACCATACCCTAACCCATCCCTACTGTAACTACCATACCCTAACCCTAACCCATCCCTACTGTAACTACCATACCCTAACCCATCCCTACTGTAACTACCATACCCTAACCCATCCCTACTGTAACTACCATACCCTAACCCATCCCTACTGTAACTACCATACCCTAACCCATCCCTACTGTAACTACCATACCCTAACCCATCCCTACTGTAACTACCCTACCCTAACCCATCCCTACTGTAACTACCATACCCTAACCCATCCCTACTGTAACTACCATACCCTAACCCATCCCTACTGTAACTACCATACCCTAACCCATCCCTACTGTAACTACCATACCCTAACCCATCCCTACTGTAACTACCATACCCTAACCCATCCCTAACCCATAACCCTACTGTAACTACTACCCTAACCCATCCCTAACTACCCTACCCCTAACCCATCCCTACTGTAACTACCATACCCTAACCCATCCCTACTGTAACTACCATACCCTAACCCATCCCTACTGTAACTACCCTACCCCTAACCCTAACCCATCCCTACTGTAACTACCCTACCCTAACCCATCCCTACTGTAACTACCCTACCCTAACCCATCCCTACTGTAACTACCCTACCCCTAACCCATCCCTACTGTAACTACCCTACCCTAACCCATCCCTACTGTAACTACCATACCCTAACCCATCCCTACTGTAACTACCCCCTAACCATCCCTACTGTAACTACCCTAACCCATCCCTACTGTAACTACCCTACCCTAACCCATCCCTACTGTAACTCCCTACTGTACCCTACCCTAACCCATCCCTACTGTAACTACCCTACCCTAACCCATCCCTACTGTAACTACCCTACCCTAACCCATCCCTACTGTAACTATTCCATACCCTAACCCATCCCTACTGTAACTACCCTACCCTAACCCAACGACAGGCCCAAACCAGTTTTTAAGGCTATTCAACTCCGACACCGAAGGAGATGACTTCAGTGGTTTCAGTGCACAGGAGGAGGAAGATAGTGACCAATGACTCTCTTGGTAGGCTACTGTTTGCTGCTATTTCAGTGGTTTCAGTGCACAGGAAGAGGAAGATAGTGACCAATGACTCTCTTGGTAGGCTACTGTTTGCTGCTATTTTTTATATTTTTGTTACAAGCCGTGTTTCGTTTAAAGGCTGTGTAAAGTTCATTTGTTTCAATGTACCGGTAGGCACCTGCGGCTTATTTATGTACAAAATACAATTCTTTTTTATATTCAGGTTAATAGTCCAGAAATTACGGCACATACCAGGCACACTGTATACACACACCCTTACTGTCTTACACACACACACACACACACACACACACACACACACACACACACACACACACACACACACACACACACACCCTTACTGTCTTACACACACACACACACACACACACACACACACACACACACACACACACACACACACACACACCTTTTATTTATCATAAAAGGAAATCAGTCAGTTTAAATAAATGCATTAGGCCGTTATCTATGGATTTCAGATGACCGGGCAGGGGCTAAGACAAGGGTGGGCCTGGGAGGATATAGGCCCACCCACTACGGAGCCAGGCCCAGGCCCAGCCAATCAGTTGTTTCCCCACAAAAGGGCATTATTGCAGACAGAAATAAACCTCAATTTCATCAGCTATAATATTTTCATATGTAAAAAATAGTCAAAAGTAACTCCATAAAATAACTATAATGAGGCTATATACAGGTGGTACCAGTACAGAGTCAATGTGGAGGCTATATACAGGGGGTACCGGTACAGAGTCAATGTGGAGGCTATATACAGGGTATTACGGTACAGAGTCAATGTGGAGGCTATAAACAGGGGGTACCGGTATAGAGTCAATGTGGAGGCTATATACAGGGGGTACCGGTACAGAGTCAATGTGGAGGCTATATACAGGGTGTTACGGTACAGAGTCAATGTGGAGGCTATATACAGGGTGTTACGGTACAGAGTCAATGTGGAGGCTATATACAGGGTGTTACGGTACAGAGTCAATGTGGAGGCTATATACAGGGTGTTACGGTACAGAGTCAATGTGGAGGCTATATACAGGGGGGTACCGGTACAGAGTCAATGTGGAGGCTATATACAGGGGGTACCGGTACAGAGTCAATGTGGAGGCTATATACAGGGGGTACCGGTACAGAATCAATGTGGAGGCTATATACAGGGGGTACCAGTACAGAGTCAATGTGGAGGCTATATACAGGGTGTTACGGTACAGAGTCAATGTGGAGGCTATATACAGGGTGTTACGGTACAGAGTCAATGTGGAGGCTATATACAGGGTGTTACGGTACAGAGTCAATGTGGAGACTATATACAGGGTGTTACGGTACAGAGTCAATGTGGAGGCTATATACAGGGGGTACCGGTACAGAGTCAATGTGGAGACTATATACAGGGGGTACCGGTACAGAGTCAGTGTGGAGGCTATATACAGGGTGTTACGGTACAGAGTCAATGTGGAGGCTATATACAGGGTGTTACGGTACAGAGTCAATTTGGAGGCTATATACAGGGGGTACCGGTACAGAGTCAATGTGGAGACTATATACAGGGGGTACCGGTACAGAGTCAGTGTGGAGGCTATATACAGGTGGTACCAGTACAGAGTCAATGTGGAGGCTATATACAGGGTGTACCGGTACAGAGTCAATGTGGAGGCTATATACAGGGTGTACCGGTACAGAGTCAATGTGGAGGCTATATACAGGGTGTTACGGTACAGAGTCAATGTGGAGGCTATATACAGGGGGTACCAGTACCGAGTCAATGTGCGGGGGTACAGGTTAGTCGAGGTCATTTGTCATGTAGGTAGGGTAAAGTGACTATGGGGATAATAAACAGAGAGTAGCAGCAGTATAAAAACAAATGGAAGGTGGGGTCACTGACACTGTCACCAGCAAAGCACCCCCACACCATCACACCTCCTCCATGCTTCACGGTGGGAACAAAAAATGCAGAGATCATCCGTTCACCAACTCTGCGTCTCACAAAGAACCAAAAATCTCAAATTTGGACTCGTCAGTCCAAAGGACAGATTTCCACCAAGTCTCTTCTTCTTTGGTAGACTGGAAGCAGCAGGAGTGTGGGGAAGACTGGGGAAAATAACCAACAAAACAACTCAGGTTAATGTGGAATGAACACACAAACAGAAAGCAGTGGAACAGGAAGAGGACAAATGAGACAGAAGTTGATATAATAGGAGGAGTGAAGAAGCCAGGAAATGGATGTTTCACACCCAGTCAGTGTTCTGTCCCCTCCCTTCCTCTCTGTTGATGGAATGTTAAGGGAGAGTTCCAGAACACTGACACAGCTCTAAGGGAGTGTTGCCCAGTCAGTGTTCTGTCCCCTCCCTTCCTCTCTGTTGATGGAATGTTAAGGACTGGAATGACAGCTCTAGGGAGTGTTGGTTGGACATTTTGACCTGATTTCTGGTGATGAAGTGAATGAAACCAAAGGTGGAGGAAGGAATGACAGAAGGAGGAGGAGGGGAAAGGGAACAAACAGAAAGTGGAGGAGGGAGACAGGAAGAGGACAAAAGGTGAGATGACAGAAAAGTGGAGGGAAGGAATAACAGAAAGGAGGAGGGGAAGGAATGACAGAAAAGTGGAGGGGAAGGAATGACAGAAAGGAGGAGGGGAAGGAATGACAGAAAGGTGGAGGGGAAGGAATGACAGAAAGGAGGAGGGGAAGGAATGACAGAAAGGTGGAGGAGAAGGAATGACAGAAAGGTGGAGGGGAAGGAATGACAGAAAGGAGGAGGGAAGGAATGACAGAAAGTGGGAGGGGAAGGGGAAAGAAGGAATGACAGAAAGGAGGAGGGGAAGGAATGACAGAAAGGTGGAGGGGAAGGAATGACAGAAAGGAGGAGGGGAAGGAATGACAGAAAGGTGGAG
The DNA here is from genome assembly GCF_034236695.1 of Oncorhynchus nerka. Classification (NCBI taxonomy): domain Eukaryota; kingdom Metazoa; phylum Chordata; class Actinopteri; order Salmoniformes; family Salmonidae; genus Oncorhynchus; species Oncorhynchus nerka. The sequence goes on from NC_088398.1 coordinate 84,151,680, forward strand.
GGGAAGGAATGACAGAAAGGTGGAGGGGAAGGAATGACAGAAAGGAGGAGGGGAAGGAATGACAGAAAGGAGGAGGGAAGGAATGACAGAAAGGAGGGGGGAAGGAATGACAGAGGGAAGGAATGACAGAAAGGTGGAGGGGAAGGAATGACAGAAAGGAGGAGGGGAAGGAATGACAGAAATGTGGAGGGGAAGGAATGACAGAAAGGAGGAGGGGAAGGAATGACAGAAAGGAGGAGGGGAAGGTGGGAGGGGAAGGAATGACAGAAAGGTGGAGGGGAAGGAATGACAGAAAGGAGGAGGGGAAGGAATGACAGAAAGGAGGAGGGGAAGGAATGACAGAAAGGTGGAGGGGAAGGAATGACAGAAATGTGGAGGGGAAGGAATGACAGAAAGGAGGAGGGGAAGGAATGACAGAAAGGAGGAGGGGAAGGAATGACAGAAAGGAGGAGGGGAAGGAATGACAAAATGAGGAGGGAAGGAATGACAGAAAGGTGGAGGGGGGAAGGAATGACAGAGAATGTGGAGGGGAAGGAATGACAGAAAGGTGGAGGGGAAGGAATTACAGAAAGGAGGAGGGGAAGGAATGACAGAAATGTGGAGGGGAAGGGATGACAGAAAGGAGGAGGGGAAGGAATGACAGAAAGGAGGAGGGGAAGGAATGACAGAAATGAGGAGGGGAAGGAAGGACAAAGGAGGAGGGGAAGGAATGACAGAAAGGTGGAGGGGAAGGAATGACAGAACTGTGGAGGGGAAGGAATGACAAAAGGTGGAGGGGAAGGAATGACAGAAAGGTGGAGGGGAAGGAATGACAGAAAGGTGGAGGGGAAGGAATGACAAAGGTGGAGGGGAAGGAATGACAAAGGTGGAGGGGAAGGAATGACAAAGGTGGAGGGGAAGGAATGACAGAAAGGTGGAGGGGAAGGAATGACAGAAAGGAGGAGGGGAAGGAATGACAGAAAGGTGGAGGGGAAGGAATGACAGAAAGGTGGAGGGGAAGGAATGACAGAAAGGAGGAGGGGAAGGGATGACAGAAAGGAGGAGGGGAAGGAATGACAGAAAGGTGGAGGGGAAGGGATGACAGAAAGGTGGAGGGGAAGGAATGACAGAAAGGTGGAGGGGAAGGAATGTCTTCTCTCTCCATCCCTCTTCTCTCTTCCTCTTCTCTCTCTCTCCATCCCTCTTCTCTCTTCCTCTTCTCTCTCAATCCCTCTTCTCTCTCCATCCCTCTTCTCTCTCCATCCCTCTTCTCTCTCCATCCCTCTTCTCTCTCCATCCATGTTCTCTCTCAATCCCTCTTCTCTCTTCCTCTTCTCTCTCCAATCCTCTTCTCTCCATCCCTCTTCTCTCTCCTCCTCTTCTCTCTCCATCCCTCTTCTCTCTCCATCCCTCTTCTCCCTCTTCTATCTCCATCCCTGTTCCCTCTCCATCCCTCTTCCCTCTCCATCCCTGTTCTCTCTCCATCCCTCTTCTCTCTCCATCCCTCTTCTCTCTCCATCCCTCTTCTCTCTCCATCCCTCTTCTCTCTCCATCCCTCTTCTCTCTCCATCCCTCTTCTCTCTCTTCCTCTACACTCTCCATCCCTCTCCATCCCTCTTCTATCTCCATCCCTGTTCTCTCTCCATCCCTCTTCTCTCTCTCTCTCTCTCTCATTCAGTCATACTATTATTATGTCCACTTCCTAACTTCACTCAGAACTTCCATCCCTCTCAGTCTTGATAATTCTCTCTCCATCACTATGATGTTGAATCCCTAGTTATTTGTTTCTTAACATCCCTGATCCTCTCCATTTTTCCCTCAATCCCAATTAACACTCTGATCCTGTTTGTCTCCATCCCTGGGAAGCTCCATCCCTCTGATTGGGTCTCACAGGTGGTCTCAGTTGATCTGATTGAATAGAGCAGAAGTCCTATTATTGAACAGTAATGAGTACTCTCCAGAGCTCTTCTCATCATGATCTTTCTCTACTCCAAGCCTCTTCTCATCTCATCCCTCTAGAGTCTCATCATGATCTCTATCCCAGAGCTCTTCTCTCATCATCCTCTTCTAGAGTACTCCTCAGAGCTCTCCATCATCATCCATCTCTTCTATCTCCATCCTCTGTGACATCATGATCCCTCTTCTCTCAGCAGAGCTCTCTGACATTCAGTCATACTATTATTATGTCCACTTCCTAACTTCACTCAGAACCTCCAGGTCTCCAGTTTGATAATAAGTCTCTGTATAAGAGTCACTATGATGTTGAATAAGAAATAGTTATTTGTTTCTTAACTTGTGCTGATCCTCTATTTTTCCCTCAAGAGCCAATTAACACTCTGAGTGTTTGTCTGTGGGAGGGAGCAGAGGGAAGCTCTGGTCGTCTGATTGGGTCTCACAGGTGGTCAGTTGATCTGATTGAATAGAGCAGAAGTCCTATCATTGAACAGTAATAGAGTACTCAGCAGAGCTCTGTGACATCATGATCTCTAGAGTACTCAGCAGAGCTCTGTGACATCATGATCTCTAGAGTACTCAGCAGAGCTCTGTGACATCATGATCTCTAGAGTACTCAGCAGAGCTCTGTGACATCATGATCTCTAGAGTACTCAGCAGAGCTCTGTGACATCATGATCTCTAGAGTACTCAGCAGAGCTCTGGGACATCATGATCTCTAGAGTACTCAGCAGAGCTCTGGGACATCATGATCTCTAGAGTACTCAGCAGAGCTCTGTGACATGATATCTCTAGAGTAAAGCCAGTTTAAGACCCGTTAGAAGCCAAGCAGTTTACTGGGAGCCCTGGGTAGAGGAGCTCTGTCGGGTCACCAGAACTGAACTGATGGCTTAGGGGGAGAGCAAGAGGGAGATTAATGGAGTGGGGGATAGAGGGAGAGAGAGTGAGGGATAGAGGGAGAGAGAGTGAGGGATAGAGGGATGTATATAGGGAGAGAGAGTGAGGGATAGAGGGAGAGAGAGTGGGGGATAGAGGGAGAGAGAGTGAGGGGTAGAGGGATGTATATAGGGAGAGAGAGTGAGGGATAGAGGGAGAGAGAGTGGGGGATAGAGGGAGAGAGTGAGGGGTAGAGGGATGTATATAGGGAGAGAGAGTGAGGGATAGAGGGAGAGAGAGTGGGGATAGAGGGAGAGAGAGTGAGGGGTAGAGGGATGTATATAGGGAGAGAGAGTGAGGGATAGAGGGAGAGAGAGTGGGGGATAGAGGGAGAGAGAGTGAGGGGTAGAGGGATGTATATAGGGAGAGAGAGTGAGGGATAGAGGGAGAGAGAGTGAGGGATAGAGGGAGAGAGAGTGAGGGATTGAGGGATATAGGGAGAGAGAGTGAGGGATAGAGGGAGAGAGAGTGAGGGATAGAGGGATGTATATAGGGAGAGAGAGTGAGGGATAGAGGGATGTATATAGGGAGAGAGAGTGAGGGATAGAGGGAGAGAGAGTGAGGGATAGAGGGAGAGAGAGTGAGGGATAGAGGGATGTATATAGGGAGAGAGAGTGAGGGATAGAGGGAGAGAGAGTGGGGGATAGAGGGAGAGAGAGTGAGGGGTAGAGGGATGTATATAGGGAGAGAGAGTGAGGGATAGAGGGAGAGAGAGTGAGGGATAGAGGGAGAGAGAGTGAGGGATAGAGGGATGTATATAGCGAGAGAGAGTGAGGGATTGAGGGATAGAGGGAGAGAGAGTGAGGGATAGAGGGATGTATATAGGGAGAGAGAGTGAGGGATAGAGGGAGAGAGAGTGAGGGATAGAGGGAGAGAGAGTGAGGGATAGAGGGAGAGAGAGTGAGGGATAGAGGGAGAGAGCGTGAGGGAGAGAGAGTGAGGGATAGAGGGAGAGAGAGTGAGGGATAGAGGGAGAGAGAGTGAGGGATAGAAGGAGAGAGAGTGGGGGATATAGGGAGAGAGCGAGGGAGAAAGGGAGAGAGAGCGAGGGAGAAAGGGAGAGAGAGCGAGGGAGAAAGGGAGAGAGAGCGAGGGAGAAAGGGAGAGAGAGCGAGGGAGAAAGGTAGAGAGAGCGAGGGAGAAAGGGGGAGAGAGCGAGGGAGAAAGGGAGAGAGGGAGAGAGAGCGAGGGAGAAAGGGAGAGAGTGAGGAGAAAGAGAGAGAGCGAGGGAGAGAGGGAGAGAGAGCGAGGGAGAGAGAGAGACAGAGCGAGGGAGAAAGGGAGAGAGAGCGAGGGAGAGAGGGAGAGAGAGCGAGGGAGAAAGGGAGAGAGAGCGAGGGAGAGAGGGAGAGAGAGCGAGGGAGAGGAAGCGAGGGAGAGAGGGAGAGAGAGCGAGGGAGAGAGAGCGAGGGAGAGAGAGAGAGAGAGCGAGGGAGAAAGGGAGAGAGAGCGAGGGAGAGAGAGCGAGGGAGAGAGAGCGAGGGAGAGAGAGCGAGGGAGAGAGAGAGAGAGAGAGAGGGAGAAAGGGAGAGAGAGCGAGGGAGAGAGGAGAGGGAGAGAGGGAGAGGGAGAGAGGGAGAGAGAGCGAGGGAGAAAGGGAGAGAGCGAGGGAGAGAGGGATAAAGAGAGAGAGAGAGCGTTAGAGGAATAATGTTAATTGGGGGTTTGTGAAAGAGAGGCTGATCGATTAAGCATAGGACCATTTTAATTTGAACACAGACTTGGTCGCTGGGTGTTTGACGTAGGCCTAAATATTTATTCATCTATAGTCTCTAGGTGATAGGTGTTTGATAGTTATGGTCTAGTAGGTAAGACCTAGATATTTATTCATCTGTAGTCTCGAGGTGTAGACTAAGGCAGTCGTTTTAACCTCTCCTCGGGGACCCCCAGCCGTTCTGTAGATTTGATATTTTCCGTAGCAACTAATTATCAAGCCCTTGATTAGGTGAATCAGGCGAGCTAATTCAGGGGTAAAACTAATGTGTGAACCGTCTGGGGGTCTCCAAGGAGACGTTTGAGAAGGGAGGTGTTGATGTATCCGTTGTGGTTACAACTGTATCTAGTAGCAGACCTGTTAGCTAAGATGTGTAGTAGACAGTTTGACGCAGGTCTGTTTTTTTGATTGGTCGTTGCTAGGTGATTGATGTAGGTGTGTATTTATTTGTCCATCGTGTTCCAGTTGGTGTTGGTGACGTAAGATATTTATTTATCTGATGTGGTTCCGGCAGCACCTCAGGTCACCTCAGGTCATTAGGACTCCGGTCCCCTAGGGGGCGCTGTCTCCTCTGTCTCCGTCTCTCTAATTGGACTGGGAGTATTTACTGATCTCTCTTAACCCTCTGGGGTTAATACAGGAACACAATAGTGTTATTGTAAGTGCTTTAGCTAACACTGTAAATCAACTCCTGTGGGGAACGGTGAGGTTGTGTGAGGACCAAGCTGTGTTGATGTCAGTATAGATGTTCATGGTGTGTGTGTGTGTGTACAGCCCCAGCTAAGACATGAAACTCATGAACAAATATCAGACATGCCTTTTTTTCACTGTAGGAGACTGGTTTACCAGAGTTAACATCGTGATAAATCTTCTTCCAAATGGCACCCTATTCCCTATGTAGTGCACTACTTTAGACAAGGGCCCTATGGCACTCTATTCCCTATATAGTGCACTACTTTAGACCAGGGCCCTATGGCACTCTATTCCCTATGTAGTGCACTACTTTAGACCAGGGCCCTATGGCACTCTATTCCCTATGTAGTGCACTACTTTAGACCAGGGCCCTATGGCACTCTATTCCCTATGTAGTGCACTACTTTAGACCAGGGCCCTATGGCACTCTATTCCCTATGTAGTGCACTACTTTAGACAAGAGCCCTATGGCACTCTATTCCCTATATAGTGCACTACTTTAGACCAGGGCCCTATGGCACTCTATTCCCTATATAGTGCACTACTTTAGACCAGGGCCCTATGGCACTCTATTCCCTATGTAGTGCACTACTTTAGACCAGGGCCCTATGGCACTCTATTCCCTATGTAGTGCACTACTTTAGACCAGGGCCCTATGGCACTCTATTCCCTATATAGTGCACTACTTTAGACCAGGGCCCTATGGCACTCTATTCCCTATGTAGTGCACTACTTTAGACCAGGGCCCTATGGCACTCTATTCCCTATGTAGTGCACTACTTTAGACCAGGGCCCTATGGCACTCTATTCCCTATGTAGTGCACTACTTTAGACCAGGGCCCTATGGCACTCTATTCCCTATGTAGTGCACTACTTTAGACCAGGACCCTATGGCACTCTATTCCCTATGTAGTTCACTACTTTAGACCAGGGCCCCATGGCACCATATTCCCTATGTAGTGCACTACTTTAGACCAGGGCCCCATGGCACCATATTCCCTATGTAGTGCACTACTTTAGACCAGGGCCCTATGGCACTCTATTCCCTATAGTGCACTACTTTAGACCAGGGCCCTATGGCACTCTATTCCCTATATAGTGCACTACTTTAGACCAGGGCCCTATGGCACTCTATTCCCTATGTAGTGCACTACTTTAGACCAGGACCCTATGGCACTATTCCTATGTAGTTCACTACTTTTGGATGGCACTGTGTTTAATTTAGACTACTTTAGACCAGGTCTTTTTATTTCACCAGGTTTTGATTTCACCTTTATTTAACCAGGTAGGCTAGTTGAGAACACCTTTATTTAACCAGGTAGGTAAGTTGAGAACACCTTTATTTAACCAGGTAGGCAAGTTGAGAACACCTTTATTTAACCAGGTAGGCAAGTTGAGAACACCTTTATTTAACCAGGTAGGCAAGTTGAGAACACCTTTATTTAACCAGGTAGGCAAGTTGAGAACACCTTTATTTAACCAGGTAGGCTAGTTGAGAACACCTTTATTTAACCAGGTAGGCTAGTTGAGAACACCTTTATTTAACCAGGTAGGCTAGTTGAGAACACCTTTATTTAACCAGGTAGGTAAGTTGAGAACAAATTCTCATTTACAATTGCGACCCGTGAACAAGCAATTGGTATTATCAGTTTGAAGCGATAGGGGAATGACAGGTTCAGACCCCCAGCCTCTAAACATGGTTCAGACCCCCAGCCTCTAAACATGGTTCAGACCCCCAGCCTCTAGACATGGTTCAGACCCCCAGCCTCTAGACATGGTTCAGATCCCCAGCCTCTAGACATGGTTCAGACCCCCAGCCTCTAGACATGGTTCAGACCCCCAGCCTCTAGACATGGTTCAGACCCCCAGCCTCTAGACATGGTTCAGACCCCCAGCCTCTAGACATGGTTCAGACCCCCAGCCTCTAGACATGGTTCAGACCCCCATCCTCTAGACATGGTTCAGACCCCCAGCCTCTAAACATGGTTCAGACCCCCAGCCTCTAGACATGGTTCAGACCCCCAGCCTCTAAACATGGTTCAGACCCCCAGCCTCTAGACATGGTTCAGACCCCCAGCCTCTAAACATGGTTCAGACCCCAGCCTCTAAACATGGTTCAGACCCCCAGCCTCTAAACATGGTTCAGACCCCAGCCTCTAAACATGGTTCAGACCCCCAGCCTCTAAACATGGTTCAGACCCCCAGCCTCTAAACATGGTTCAGACTCCCAGCCTCTAGACATGGTTCAGACTCTCAGCCTCTAGACATGGTTCAGACCCCCAGCCTCTAGACATGGTTCAGACTCCCAGCCTCTAGACATGGTTCAGACCCCCAGCCTCTAGACATGGTTCAGACACCTCAGCCTCTAAACATGGTTCAGACCCCCAGCCTCTAGACATGGTTCCGACCCCCAGCCTCTAAACATGGTTCAGACTCCCAGCCTCTAGACATGGTTCAGACCCCCAGCCTCTAGACATGGTTCCGACCCCCAGCCTCTAGACATGGTTCAGACCCCCAGCCTCTAGACATGGTTCAGACTCCCAGCCTCTAGACATGGTTCAGACCCCCAGCCTCTAGACATGGTTCAGACCCCCAGCCTCTAAACATGGTTCAGACTCCCAGCCTCTAGACATGGTTCAGATCCCCAGCCTCTAGACATGGTTCAGACCCCCAGCCTCTAGACATGGTTCAGACCCCCAGCCTCTAGACATGGTTCAGACCCCAGCCTCTAGACATGGTTCAGACCCCCAGCCTCTAGACATGGTTCAGATCCCAGCCTCTAGACATGGTTCAGACCCCCAGCCTCTAGACATGGTTCAGACCCCCAGCCTCTAGACATGGGTCAGACCCCCAGCCTCTAGACATGGTTCAGACCCCCAGCCTCTAGACATGGTTCAGATCCCCAGCCTCTAGACATGGTTCAGACCCCCAGCCTCTAGACATGGTTCAGACCCCCAGCCTCTAGACATGGTTCAGACCCCCAGCCTCTAGACATGGTTCAGACCCCCAGCTTCTCGTCCTGGTTCAGACCCCCAGCCTCTAGACATGGTTCAGACCCCCAGCCTCTAGACATGGTTCAGACCCCAGCCTCTAGTCCTGGTTCAGACCCCAGCCTCTAGACATGGTTCAGACCCCCAGCCTCTAGACATGGTTCAGACCCCCAGCTTCTCGTCCTGGTTCAGACCCCCAGCCTCTAGACATGGTTCAGACCCCAGCCTCTAGACATGGTTCAGACCCCAGCCTCTAGACATGGTTCAGACCCCAGCCTCTAGACATGGTTCAGACCCCAGTCTCTAGACATGGTTCAGACCCCCAGCCTCTAGACATGGTTCAGACCCCCAGCCTCTAGACATGGTTCAGACCCCCAGCCTCTCGTCCTGGTTCAGACCCCAGCCTCTAGACATGGTTCAGACCCCCAGCCTCTAGACATGGTTCAGACCCCCATCCTCTAGACATGGTTCAGACCCCCAGCCTCTAGACATGGTTCAGAGCCCCAGCCTCTAGACATGGTTCAGACCCCAGCCTCTAGACATGGTTCAGAGCCCCAGCCTCTAGACATGGTTCAGACCCCCAGCCTCTAGACATGGTTCAGAGCCCCAGCCTCTAGACATGGTTCAGACCCCCAGCCTCTAGACCTGGTTCAGACCCCAGCCTCTAGACATGGTTCAGACCCCAGCCTCTAGACATGGTTCAGACCCCCAGCCTCTAGACATGGTTCAGACCCCCAGCCTCTAGACATGGTTCAGACCCCCAGCCTCTAGACATGGTTCAGACCCCCAGCCTCTAGACCTGGTTCAGACCCCAGCCTCTAGACATGGTTCAGACCCCCAGCCTCTAGACATGGTTCAGACCCCCAGCCTCTAGACATGGTTCAGACCCCAGCCTCTAGACATGGTTCAGACACCCAGCCTCTCGTCCTGGTTCAGACCCCAGCCTCTCGTCCTGGTTCAGACCCCAGCCTCTAGACATGGTTCAGACCCCAGCCTCTAGACATGGTTCAGACCCCCAGCCTCTAGACATGGTTCAGACACCCAGCCTCTAGACATGGTTCAGACCCCAGCCTCTAGACATGGTTCAGACCCCAGCCTCTAGACATGGTTCAGACCCCCAGCCTCTAGACATGGTTCAGACCCCCAGCCTCTAGACATGGTTCAGACTCCCAGCCTCTAGACATGGTTCAGAGCCCCAGCCTCTAGACATGGTTCAGACCCCCAGCCTCTAGTCCTGGTTCAGACCCCCAGCCTCTCGTCCTGGTTCAGACCCCAGCCTCTAGACCCTGGTTCAGACCCCCAGCCTCTAGACATGGTTCAGACCCCAGCCTCTCGACATGGTTCAGACCCCCAGCCTCTAGACATGGTTCAGACCCCAGCCTCTAGACATGGTTCAGACCCCCAGCCTCTAGACATGGTTCAGACCCCCAGCCTCTAGACATGGTTCAGACCCCAGCCTCTAGACATGGTTCCGACCCCCAGCCTCTAGACCTGGTTCAGACACCCAGCCTCTAAACATGGTTCAGACCCCCAGCCTCTCGTCCTGGTTCAGACCCCAGCCTCTAGACATGGTTCAGACCCCAGCCTCTAGACATGGTTCAGACACCCAGCCTCTAGACATGGTTCAGACCCCCAGCCTCTCGACATGGTTCAGACTCCCAGCCTCTCGTCCTGGTTCAGACCCCAGCCTCTAGACATGGTTCAGACCCCCAGCCTCTAGACATGGTTCAGACCCCCAGCCTCTAGACATGGTTCAGACCCCCAGCCTCTAGACCTGGTTCAGACCCCCAGCCTCTCGTCCTGGTTCAGACCCCCAGCCTCTCGTCCTGGTTCAGACCCCCAGCCTCTAGACATGGTTCAGACCCCCAGCCTCTCGTCCTGGTTCAGACCCCCAGCCTCTAGACATGGTTCAGACCCCCAGCCTCTAGACATGGTTCAGACCCCCAGCCTCTAGACATGGTTCAGACCCCAGCCTCTAGACATGGTTCAGACCCCCAGCCTCTAAACATGGTTCAGACCCCCAGCCTCTCGTCCTGGTTCAGACCCCAGCCTCTAGACATGGTTCAGACCCCCAGCCTCTCGTCCTGGTTCAGACCCCCAGCCTCTAGACATGGTTCAGACCCCCAGCCTCTAGACATGGTTCAGACCCCCAGCCTCTAGACATGGTTCAGACCCCAGCCTCTAGACATGGTTCAGACCCCCAGCCTCTAGACATGGTTCAGACCCCCAGCCTCTAGACATGGTTCAGACCCCCAGCCTCTAGACATGGTTCAGACCCCCAGCCTCTAGACATGGTTCAGACCCCCAGCCTCTAGACATGGTTCAGACCCCCAGCCTCTAGACATGGTTCAGACCCCAGCCTCTAGACATGGTTCAGACCCCAGCCTCTAAACATGGTTCAGACCCCCAGCCTCTAAACATGGTTCAGACCCCCAGCCTCTAGACATGGTTCAGACCCCCAGCCTCTAGACATGGTTCAGACCCCAGCCTCTAGACATGGTTCAGACCCCCAGCCTCTAGACATGGTTCAGACCCCCAGCCTCTAGACATGGTTCAGACCCCAGCCTCTAGACATGGTTAACTCCTGAGTGATTAGTTAAATCAAGTAAAAGCTGTGGTTCAGAGAGTTCCTCTTCATTTCCCCCCAGCCTCTCAGCGGTCTAACAGGGAAACGCATGGTGAATGACTTCCTGTGTCTTTATTCATATCCCGAATATAGAGACTTGTTTTCTATCGGTCTGATTTGACAAAGTGGACAGATGGCTCCAAGTTTAATTTATGATGTTCCTTGTTCATGGTTGGCAGGGACATCTGTTTTTACTTCATAATGTTTCAACATAAAAGGAGCTTTTCACTTTAAATAGACACAAAAAACAAACAACAACAACCAGTTTGTTATTTGATGTGTTGATATCTTGTTGATTTCTTACCAGAGCCTCTAAATGTTGGCTTCCGGTTCAAGAGTCATGGAAACTCTACAGGTTTCACATGTTTCAGACCCCAGCTTCTCGTCCTGTGTCCCAGCCTCTGTAGTTTAATGAATATGCTAATATGCTAAGCAGTGTGATGATAGACGAGAATTGATTTAGTCCATTAACCCTATTGTAATTAATAGAGAGGGTGTAGACATGAAGACATCAAGTACACCGTCCCAAATGACACCAATATAGTGTACTTATTTTATCCAGGGACCACTTGGATCTCTTGTCAAGAAAGTAGTGCACTTTATCAGGAATAGGGTTCCATTTTAGCCAGACCAATCAAATGGTTCAGACCATCTCCTGTTTCTGTTGTTTCTTTTCATGGTGACCAACAACCAACCCTAAATAATTCCCTCTAGTACTTTACCTTTTGTTACAAATTTGAAACAGAAAATACCTTTCTTTGGCTACAGACCATAATAGTCTCCCCCAGGTTTCCTCTTTATTGTGTCGCTGTTCACCCCAGCTGTGCAGGAGCCTTCTCTCGCTCAGAGGGAGGGAGCTCCCAGCCTCACTTTGTTCATGGCGCCAGACAGACTTGTTCTCTTTGCAAGCGATTTTGTTCGCCAAAATGACAGTAGAAGTGAATAAATTGTCTGCGGTGATAAGACTCCGCCTTGGCCAACGCCTCAAGCCTCATCACCGCGTTCCTTGTAGCTGTGCAGCGACGCTCCCCGTCCAACCTGACAGAGCTTGAGAGGATCTGCAGAGAAGAATGGGAGAAACTCCCCAAATACAGGTGTACCAAGCTTGTAGCGTCATACCCAAGAAGAGTAGAGGCTGTAATCGCTGCCAAAGGTGCTTCAACAAAGTACTGAGAAAAGGGTCTGAATACTTATGTAAATGTGATATTTACATTTGTTTTTTTAATAAATTGCAAAAATGTAAGAACCTGTTTTTACTTCATCATTATGGGGTATTGTGATGTCATTATGGGGTATTGTGATGTCATTAAAGGGAATGTGATATTTCAGTTTTTTAAATGTATTAATACATTTGCAAAAAAAATGAAAAAACAGTTTGATGTCATTATGGGGTTTTGTGTCCATTTTAGAACGAGGCTGGAACGTAACAACATGTGATAACATGTGGAAAAGGGGGTCTGAATACTTTCTGAATGCACAGTACACACACACTGTACACACACTGTACACACACAGTACACACACACTGTACACACACTCTGTACACACACTGTACACACACAGTACACAGACTGTACACACACAGTACACACACACTGTACACACACTCTGTACACACACTGTACACACACTGTACACCCAGCCACTGTACACACACTGTACACACACTGTACACACACAGTACACACACACTGTACACACACCAGCCTGTACACACACAGTACACACACTCTGTTTTGTTCACTGTACACACACTCTGTCCTGGTGTACACACCCAGTCAGACATGGTTTTTGTCACACACAGTACACACACTGGTACACACACTGTACACACACAGTATACACACTGGTACACACACTGTACACACACTGTACACACCAGCCTGTTTTGACACATGTACACACACAGTCACACACCCCAGCTGTCACACACACTGACACACACCTCTGTACACACACAGTACACACACTGTACACACACTGTACACACACTGGTTCACACACACTGTACATGGTTCACTGTACACACACACACACTGTACACACACCCCAGTACACACACACTGTACACACACACTGTACACACACAGTACACACACTGTACACACACTGTACACACACACTGTACACACACATTACACACACTGTACACACACTGTACACACACTGTACACACACTGTACACACACACTGTACACACACACTGTACACACACAGTACACACACTGTACACACACCCAGCCTCTACACACAGTACACACACTGTACACACACTGTACACACACCCAGTATACACACTGTACACACACCTACACACACAGTACACACACTGTACACACACTGTACACACACACTGTACACACACAGTATACACACTGTACACACACTGCACACACACTGTACACACACACTGTACACACACAGTATACACACTGTACACACACACTGCACACACACAGTACACACACACTGTACACACACAGTACACACACTGTACACACACACTGCACACACACTGTACACACACTGTACACACACACTGCACACACACTGCACACACACACTGCACACACACTGCACACACACAGTACACACACTGTACACACACAGTATACACACTGTACACACACTGTACACCCTGTACACACACAGTACACACACTGTACACACACAGTACACACACTGTACACACACACTGCACACACTGTACACACACAGTACACACACTGTACACACACACTGCACACACTGTACACACACACTGCACACACACAGTACACACACACTGTACACACACTGTACACACACAGTATACACACTGTACACACACTGTACACACAGTACACACACAGTACACACACTGTACACACACTGTACACACACTGCACACACACTGTACACACACACACACTGTACACACACACTGTGCACACACACTGTGCACACGCACTGTACACACGCACTGTACACACACACTGTACACACACACTGTACACACACACTGTGTACACACACACACACACACACACACACACACTGTACACACACACACTGTACACACACACACACACACTGTACACACACACTGTACACACACACACTGTACACACACTGTACACACACTGTACGTACACACACTGTACACACACCTCTACATGGTTCACACACACACCTCTAGTACACACACACACTGTACACACACACACTGTACACACACACACACTGTACACACACACACTGTACACACACACACACACTGTACACACACACACTGTTTATTTTACCTTTATTTTACCAGGCAAGTCAGTTAAGAACACATTCTTATTTTCAATGACAGCTTAGGAACAGTGGTTAACTGCCCAGCTGTTCAGGGGTTCAAAACCCAGCCTTTGTACATTGTCAGCTCGGTGGTTTGAACTTGCAACTTTTTGGTTACTAGTCCAACGCCTCTAACCACTGGTTCGCTGCCGCCCCAGGCAGGGTACACACCCCAGCACTTACACACACTGTACACACACACATTACACACACTGTACACACAGTACACACACACACACATTACACACACTGTACACACATTACACACACACATTACACACACACACACACACACACAGTGGAGTGTTAATATGTTATGGTTGGATCACTGGAGTGTTAATATGTTATGTTATGGTTGGATCACTGGAGTGTTAATATGTTATGGTTGGATCACTGGAGTGTTAATATGTTATGTTATGGTTGGATCACTGAAGTGTTCATATGTTATGTTATGGTTGGATCTCTGGAGTGTTAATATGTTATGGTTGGATCTCTGGAGTGTTAATATGTTATGGTTGGATCACTGGGGTGTTAATATGTTATGGTTGGATCACTGAAGTGTTAATATGTTATGGTTGGATCACTGGAGTGTTAATATGTTATGTTATGGTTGGATCACTGGAGTGTTAATATGTTATGTTATGGTTGGATCACTGGAGTGTTAATATGTTATGTTATGGTTGGATCACTGGAGTGTTAATATGTTATGTTATGGTTGGATCACTGGGGTGTTAATATGTTATGGTTGGATCAATGGAGTGTTAATATGTTATGTTATGGTTGGATCACTGGGGTGTTAATATGTTATGGTTGGATCACTGGAGTGTTAATATGTTATGTTATGGTTGTATCACTGGAGTGTTAATATGTTATGGTTGGATCACTGGAGTTTTAATATGTTATGGTTGGATCTCTGGAGTGTTAATATGTTATGGTTGGATCACTGAAGTGTTAATATGTTATGGTTGGATCACTGAAGTGTTAATATGTTATGTTATGGTTGGATCACTGGAGTGTTAATATGTTATGGTTGGATCACTGGAGTTTTAATATGTTATGGTTGGATCTCTGGAGTGTTAATATGTTATGGTTGGATCACTGGAGTGTTAATATGTTATGTTATGGTTGGATCACTGGAGTGTTAATATGTTATGTTATGGTTGGATCACTGGGGTGTTAATATGTTATGGTTGGATCACTGGAGTGTTAATATGTTATGGTTGGATCACTGGAGTGTTAATATGTTATGTTATGTTATGGTTGGATCACTGGAGTGTTAATATGTTATGTTATGGTTGGATCACTGGAGTGTTAATATGTTATGGTTGGATCAATGGAGTGTTAATATGTTATGTTATGGTTGGATCACTGGGGTGTTAATATGTTATGGTTGGATCACTGGAGTGTTAATATGTTATGTTATGGTTGTATCACTGGAGTGTTAATATGTTATGGTTGGATCACTGGAGTTTTAATATGTTATGGTTGGATCTCTGGAGTGTTAATATGTTATGGTTGGATCACTGAAGTGTTAATATGTTATGGTTGGATCACTGGAGTGTTAATATGTTATGTTATGGTTGGATCACTGGAGTGTTAATATGTTATGGTTGGATCACTGGAGTGTTAATATGTTATGTTATGGTTGTATCACTGGAGTGTTTACGGCTGGTTGGATCACTGGAGTGTTAATATGTTATGGTTGGATCACTGGAGTAGTCCATTAATATTGTTATGTTATGGTTGGATCTCTGGAGTGTTAATATGTTATGTTATGGTTGGATCTCTGGAGTGTTAATATGTTATGGTTGGATCACTGGAGTGTTAATATGTTATGGTTGGATCAATGGAGTGTTAATATGTTATGGTTGGATCACTGAAGTGTTAATATGTTGTTATGACCTACAGGGGGTGAACCATGGACTGGACAAGACCGGAGGACACAGAGCTGATGTCTCGACTACCAAACTCAACACATTCTCTCTCAGGTAAGACGTGTGTGTGTGTGTGTGTGTGTGTGTTCTTGTACTGCACATATGTCAGAGTCAAGGCCCGCGGGCCACATCCGGCCCGCAAGAAGGTTTTTTACGGCCCTGGGATGATCTTGATTTATTAATTAGAACCGCCCGCAGCAAACCTCATCAGCCCTGTAGATCTTTTACACGCACGCAATACTACATTTCCCACAATGCAAAGGTGACATCTGCAGAGCAGTGGGAGGCTGCTTCATTTCAATATTTATTGGCACAGCAGTGTCAGCATCACAGTAAAATTAACTTTCAGATACCCATCAAAAATACTGAGCAAAACGGAAGGTGGATACTGAGAACCACACTTCAAACAAGGTGGGAGTCGGAGTATATATGTTCACGAAGGTAGCTGGAAAACCTGTGTGTCTTCTGTGTGGAGAAAGTGTGGCGGTACTGAAAGAGTATAATCTGAGACGACATTATGAAACGAAACACGGGACAAAAACAAGAATATGGACATGGAACAAAGGCTACAAAAGGCAGAGGAATTAAAACGAGGCCTCAAATCTTGACAGGCTCTGTTCAAAAAAGCCAAATCACAAGGCCAGGCTGCTGTCAAGGCCAGTTTTATTTTGGGGTTTTGTCATTAGAGATCGCTAAATCAGGGGTTTTTACGGAGGGGTTTTCATCAAAAACTTTTATGATTAAAGTTTTGTGACGGGTTTTTGCACTGAAAAAAGGTTTTTTTTAAATGTGAGTCTGAGCAGAAACACCATTGCCGAGTTTTAGACCAGTTGTCCATCAATCTAAAAGAGCAGCTTGTGAAAAAGGGAAAAGATTTTATTGCATATTCCTTGGCTGTGGATGAGAGCACCGACATTTCTGACATTGCCCAGTTGTCAATTTTCATCCACGGAGTGGACTCAACCTAAGCGTGACAGAGGAGTTTTTGGCTTTACGTCCTATGCATGGCACAACTACGGGGCATGATTTGTATGAAGAGGTGTCAAGATGTGTAAATGAGATGGAGCTGCCTTGGGAAACACTGTACGTGGGTTTGACAACACGACGGACACCTGCGATGTGTGGACACAGGAGCGGACTGGTGGCGAAGATACGGGAAAAGATGCAAGAGGAAAACGCGTTACAGGTGAGCTGACAGCTTATCATTGTATCACACTGTACCAGGAACGTTGTGCACTGTAAAGCCTTGAAAATGGAGCATGTAATGACATCATCACGTATACACAGTTAACTTTATCAGAGCCAAAGGTTTGAATCACCGCCAGTTCAAGGCATTTCTGACGGAGTTAGAAACTGTACACACATGGTGATTTGCCTTATCACACAGAGGTGCATGGCTAAGCCAGGGAAAGGTGCTTCAAAGATGTTTCACAGCTGTGAGGAGATTTGTCTGTTCTTGGACAGCAAAGGAAAGACACAACACAACTCACGAGACGAAATGTTTCTGTGTGAAATGTTTTCTGTGTGACATTACAGTCATCTGAATGCAATAAACTGTACAGCTGCAGGGTCGGGATCGTGTCATCTCTGACATGTACAGTACAGTGAAGGCATTTAAACCAAACTGACTCTGTGGGAGACGCAGATGCGGAAAGAAAATTTGAGCCACTTTCCCAGCTGCCAGACCATGAAAGAGACAGCTCTCTACCAGTGCACACACCGAGCACACAGTTGGCTGATAAAATAGGTATGCTTGCACACTGACTTTCGTACGCCACAGTTTGCTGACTTTGAACACTGTAAAAAGCAGGTTGGAACACTGGTAACCCATTTGCTGTTGACACACTGGAAAGCTCACCACCAAACCTCCAAATGGAGTTGATTGACCTCCAATGCAATGATGCACTGAGGCAAAATATGCGGCAGTGGGTGCTGCGGAGTTCGCCCGTTTCTCCACGGCACAATGCCCACACACTGTACATCCAGGCTGCTCAAACGTTGTCTATGTTTGGCACACACATACACACAGTGAACAACTGTTTTCTTTGATGAACCTGAACAAAACATCACACAGAAGTCACACTTACTGCTGAACACCTCCACTCAATTCTGAGGATTTCTTCAGCTCAGAGCCTTACACACAACATTGATGAACTTGTGGAAAAGATGGGACACCACCACACAGTATCACCCTCAACCTCAAACAAGTGAACATTACTGTGCAATCACATATTTAGAGTTTTTACTCAGTTCAAGTTTAAAAGTTAAAATTTAACATTTGTTTTCACTGCATGTTACTTCTCCTTAAACAAAGTGTTGTTTTTGATTAATAGATTTTTGCACTTTATTTTTGTATTTCAATCAATTATATTTTAAAAATATTTTAGTTGAGTGGATGATAGAAAATTGCTATTATTGTTTTTTCTTTGAAGTAAATTTAGCCCACTTTTGCTAAAATAGAAAATATAGTCTACTGATGGTGCCTTGAATACCGGTTTCTTTCATTTAATGTTCATGTTATGGGGATATTTATATAAAGGAAATTTGTCTTTTGTGTCTGTTGAAAATTAAAGATTACTGACAGAGCCATAAGAAAATATTGCTTTATTTATCTGATCATATTGTAATATATTTGTTAGGTTTTCAGTAGGTTCAATTAGGTTCACTAGACTATATGCGTCATTTAAAAATTTTTCAATGAACATTCGAACAGTCCGGCCCTCGTCTTGTAGCTGATTTTTTTATTTGGCCCTCCGTCCATTTGACTTTGACACCCCTGTTGTACTGTGTTGATGTTCCATTGTCTGTCCTATATAATTAACTAAGTATTATAATTCAGCATGAAGCTCTGCTCTCCAATGAGAAGATCAAGGCTGAGCCAAATTTGCATATCAAGTGATTTTTTAAATATTTAGAAATGTAAAAAAAAAAAAAAACATTTAGCATGTGGCCTTATCCAGAGCGACTTACGGTGAGTGTGTACATACTAGCCATACTAGATCTTGATCCAATACTGCGTCTACTAGCTGGTCACACATCACTTGTCCAGTAGTGGACTGTTATTTAAACATACAGAGCGAGGGATGACAGATACAGGCAGGGAGCGAGGGAGGGATGAGAGAGACGGGCAGAGAGAGAGGGATGAGAGAGACGGGCAGAGAGCGAGGGATGAGAGAGACGGGCAGAGAGCGAGGGATGAGAGACGGGCAGGGAGCGAGGGATGAGAGAGACGGGCAGAGAGCGAGGGATGAGAGACGGGCAGGGAGCGAGGGATGAGAGACGGGCAGGGAGCGAGGGATGAGAGACGGGCAGGAGCGAGGGATGAGAGACGGGCAGGAGTGCGAGGATGATGATATGGTTGGATCAGCGAGGGATGAAGAGACAGGCAGAGAGCGAGGGATAAGAGAGACGGTTGCAGGAGTGAGGGATGAGGTTGGATCAGGGAGCGAGGATGAGAGATGGGCAGAGACGAGGGATGAGAGGTTGGGCAGGGTTAGCGAGGGATGAGAGACGGGCAGGGAGCAAGGATGAGAGAGATGGGCAGAGAGCGAGGGATGAGAGACGGGCAGGAGCGAGGGATGATAGATGGGCAGGGAGTGAGGGATGAGAGAGACGGGCAGAGAGAGAGGGATGAGAGAGACGGGCAGGAGCGAGGGATGAGAGAGACGGAGGCAGATAGCGAGGTTATGAGAGGACGGGCAGAGAGCGAGGGATGAGAGAGACGTTAGGTTGAGCGAGGGATGAGAGACGGGCAGGGAGCGAGGGATGAGAGACGGGCAGGGAGCGAGGATGAAGATGTTATGAGCAGGAGCGAGGGATGAGAGAGACGGGCAGGGAGCGAGGGATGAGAGATGGGCAGGGAGCGAGGATGAGAGACGGGCAGGGAGCGAGGATGAGAGATGGGCAGGAGTGAGGGATGAGAGAGACGGGCAGAGAGCGAGGGATGAGAGAGACGGGCAGAGCGAGGATGAGAGATGGGCAGAGGATGAGAGAGAAAGGGCAGGGAGCGAGGGATGAGAGATGGGCAGGGAGTGAGGGATGAGAGAGAGGATGAGATGAGACGGGCAGAGAGCGAGGATGAGGAGATCTTGCAGAGAGCGAGGAATGAGAGACGGGCAGGGAGCGAGGGATGAGAAACGGGCAGGGAGCGAGGGATGAGAGACGGGCAGGGAGCGAGGGATGAGAGAGACGGGCAGGGAGCGAGGGATGAGAGAGACGGGCAGGAGCGAGGGATGAGAGACGGGCAGGGAGCGAGGGATGAGAGATGGGCAGGGAGTGAGGGATGAGAGAGACGGGCAGAGAGAGAGGGATGAGAGAGACGGGCAGAGAGCGAGGGATGAGAGAGACGGCAGAGAGCGAGGGATGAGAGAGACGGGCAGGGAGCGAGGATGAGAGACGGGCAGGGAGCGAGGGATGAGAGACGGGCAGGGAGCGAGGATGAGAGAGACGGGCAGGAGCGAGGGATGAGAGATGGGCAGGGAGTGAGGGATGAGAGAGACGGGCAGAGAGCGAGGGATGAGAGAGACGGGCAGAGAGCGAGGGATGAGAGAGACGGGCAGAGAGCGAGGGATGAGAGACGGGCAGGGAGCGAGGGATGAGAGACGGGCATGGAGCGAGGGATGAGAGAGACGGGCAGGGAGCGAGGGATGAGAGAGACGGGCAGGGAGCGAGGGATGAGAGAGACGGGCAGAGAGCGAGGGTTGAGAGACGGGCAGGGAGCGAGGGATGAGAGAGACGGGCAGGGAGCGAGGGATGAGAGACGGGCAGGGAGCGAGGGATGAGAGAGACGGGCAGGGAGCGAGGGATGAGAGAGACGGGCAGGGAGCGAGGGATGAGAGAGACGGGCAGGGAGCGAGGGATGAGAGACGGGCAGGGAGCGAGGGATGAGAGACGGGCAGGGAGCGAGGGATGAGAGACGGGCAGGGAGCGAGGGATGAGAGACGGGCAGGGAGCGAGGGATGAGAGACGGGCAGGGAGCGAGGGATGAGAGATGGGCAGGGCGCGAGGGATGAGAGACGGGCAAGGAGCGAGGGATGAGAGACGGGCAGGGAGCGAGGGATGAGAGAGATGGGCAGGGAGCGAGGGATGAGAGACGGGCAGGGAGCGAGGGATGAGAGATGGGCAGGGAGCGAGGGATGAGAGAGACGGGCAGATAGCGAGGGATGAGAGATGGGCAGGGCGCGAGGGATGAGAGACGGGCAGGGAGCGAGGGATGAGAGAGACGGGCAGGGAGCGAGGAATGAGAGACGGGCAGGGAGTGAGGGATGAGAGATGGGCAGGGCTCGAGGGATGAGAGACGGGCAGGGAGCGAGGGATGAGAGATGGGCAGGGAGTGAGGGATGAGAGAGACGGGCAGGGAGCGAGGGATGAGAGACGGGCAGATAGAGAGGGATGAGAGAGACGGGCAGGGAGTGAGGGATGAGAGACGGGCAGGGAGCGAGGGATGAGAGACGGGCAGGGAGCGAGGGATGAGAGACGGGCAGGGAGCGAGGGATGAGAGATGGGCAGGGCGCGAGGGATGAGAGACGGGCAGGGAGCGAGGGATGAGAGACGGGCAGGGAGCGAGGGATGAGAGACGGGCAGGGAGCGAGGATGAGAGACGGGCAGGGAGCGAGGGATGAGAGACGGGCAGAGAGCGAGGGATGAGAGATGGGCAGGAGCGAGGGATGAGAGACGGGCAGGGAGCGAGGGATGAGAGACGGGCAGGGAGCGAGGGATGAGAGACGGGCAGGGAGCGAGGGATGAGAGACGGGCAGGGAGCGAGGGATGAGAGAGACAGGCAGAGAGCGAGGGATGAGAGAGACTGGGCAGAGAGCGAGGGTGAGAGACGGGCAGGGATCGAGGATGAGAGATGGGCAGGGCGCGAGGGATGAGAGACGGGCAGGGAGCGAGGGATGAGAGACGGGCAGGGAGCGAGGGATGAGAGACGGGCAGGGAGCGAGGGATGAGAGAGACAGGCAGAGAGCGAGGGATGAGAGACTGGCAGGGCGCGAGGGATGAGAGACGGGCAGGGAGCGAGGGATGAGAGATGGGCAGGGCGCGAGGGATGAGAGATGGGCAGGGAGCGAGGGATGAGAGACGGGCAGGGAGCGAGGGATGAGAGACGGGCAGGGAGCGAGGGATGAGAGACGGGCAGGGAGCGAGGGATGAGAGATGGGCAGGGAGCGACGGATGAGAGGCTGGCAGGGAGTGAGGGATGAGAGACGGGCAGGGAGCGAGGGATGAGAGATGGGCAGGGAGCGAGGGATGAGAGAGACGGGCAGGGAGCGAGGGATGAGAGACTGGCAGGGCGCGAGGGATGAGAGAGACGGGCAGGGAGCGAGGGATGAAAGACGGGCAGGGAGCGAGGGATGAGAGACGGGCAGGGAGCGAGGGATGAGAGACGGGCAGGGAGCGAGGGATGAGAGACGGGCAGGGAGCGAGGGATGAGAGAGACGGGCAGGGAGCGAGGGATGAAAGACGGGCAGGGAGCGAGGGATGAGAGACGGGCAGGGAGCGAGGGATGAGAGACGGGCAGGGAGCGAGGGATGAGAGACGGGCAGGGAGCCCACACACACACACACACAGACACATCACGTCCCACTACTTTAGACCAGGGCCCTATGTAGTGCACTACTTTAGACCAGGGCCCTATATAGTGCACTACTTTAGACCAGAGCCCTATATAAGTGCACTACTTTAGACCAGAGCCCTATATAGTTCACTACTTTAGACCAGGGCCCTATATAGTGCACTACTTTAGACCAGAGCCCTATATAGTGCACTACTTTAGACCAGGGCCCTATATAGTGCACTACTTTAGACCAGGGCCCTATATAGTGCACTACTTTAGACCAGAGCCCTATATAGTGCACTACATATAGTGCACTACTTTAGACCAGGGCCCTACAGTATATGCCATTTGCGATGCAGTCGGGTTAAATATTAGCAGTTACCTGTACACACTTTAGCTCTCTCTCTATAACTGGATCTCTCTCTGTCTCTGTCTCTAACTGGATCTCTCTCTGTCTCTGTCTCTGTCTGTTTCTCTGTCTCTCTCTCTCTAACTGGATCTCTCTCTCTCTCTAACTGGATCTCTCTCTGTCTCTGTCTCTAACTGGATCTCTCTCTCTGTCTCTGTCTCTGTCTGTTTCTCTGTCTCTCTCTCTCTCTCTCTCTCTCTCTCTAACTGGATCTCTCTCTGTCTCTGTCTCTAACTGGATCTCTCTCTGTCTCTGTCTGTCTCTCTCTCTGTCTCTATCTCTAACTGGATCTCTCTCTGTCTCTGTCTCTGTCTGTCTCTCTCTCTGTCTCTAACTGGATCTCTCTCTGTCTCTGTCTGTCTCTCCCTCTCTCTCTCTAACTGGATCTCTCTCTGTCTCTCTCTCTAACTGGATCTCTCTCTGTCTCTGTCTCTCTCTGTCTCTCTCTGTCTCTCTCTCTAACTGGATCTCTCTCTGTCTCTGTCTCTGTCTCTCTCTGTCTCTCTGTCTCTCTCTCTCTCTCTCTCTCTCTCTGTCTCTGTCTGTCTCTCTGTCTCTGTCTCTGTCTGTCTCTCTCTCTGTCTGTCTCTAGTAGTGACATTAGTTGTAGTTCTGGTGTTGGGTAGAATGATCACATCCCCCTCCCCTGTAGTTCTGGTATAATGATCACAACCCCCTCCCCTGTAGTTCTGGTAGAATGATCA
This sequence comes from Oncorhynchus nerka, assembly GCF_034236695.1. Taxonomy (NCBI): domain Eukaryota; kingdom Metazoa; phylum Chordata; class Actinopteri; order Salmoniformes; family Salmonidae; genus Oncorhynchus; species Oncorhynchus nerka. The sequence continues at coordinate 84,175,489 of NC_088398.1, forward strand.
CACCCCCCTCCCCTGTAGTTCTGGTAGAATGATCACATCCCCCTCCCCTGTAGTTCTGGTATAATGATCACAACCCCTCCCCTGTAGTTCTGGTATAATGATCACCCCCCTCCCCTGTAGTTCTGGTACAATGATCACATCCCCCCCCTGTAGTTCTGGTAGAATGATCACATCCCCCTCCCCTGTAGTTCTGGTATAATGATCACAACCCCTCCCCTGTAGTTCTGGTACAATGATCACATCCCCTCCCCTGTAGTTCTGGTATAATGATCACAACCCCTCCCCTGTAGTTCTGGTACAATGATCACATCCCCCTCCCCTGTAGTTCTGGTAGAATGATCACATCCCCTCCCCTGTAGTTCTGGTACAATGATCACATCCCCCTCCCCTGTAGTTCTGGTAGAATGATCACATCCCCCTCCCCTGTAGTTCTGGTATAATGATCACAACCCCTCCCCTGTAGTTCTGGTGTAATGATCACATCCCCTCCCCTGTAGTTCTGGTATAATGATCACATCCCCCTCCCCTGTAGTTCTGGTATAATGATCACCCCCCCCTCCCCTGTAGTTCTGGTATAATGATCACAACCCCCTCCCCTGTAGTTCTGGTATAATGATCCCCCCTCCCCTGTAGTTCTGGTATAATGATCACAACCCCTCCCCTGTAGTTCTGGTGTAATGATCACATCCCCTCCCCTGTAGTTCTGGTATAATGATCACACCCCCTCCCCTGTAGTTCTGGTATAATGATCACATCCCCCCCCTGTAGTTCTGGTTTTGGGTAGAATGATCACATCCCCTCCCCTGTTACTCTACTCAACCCATCTCCAACCCTCATCTCATCTGTGTATATATGAATACATCTCTATCCCCCTCCCCTCCTCCCCTCCCTCCCTCCTCCCTCCCTCCCTCCCTCCCCTCCTCTCTCTCCATCTTCTGAGAGAGCACAATCAGGGGATGGAGAGAAGCTAGAAGAGGAGGGAGGGAGGGAGGGAGGGAGGGAGGGAGAGAAGCTAGAAGAGGAGGGAGGGAGGGAGGGAGGGAGGGAGGGAGGGAGGGAGGGAGGGAGAGAAGCTAGAAGAGGAGGGAGGGAGGGAGGGAGGGAGGGAGGGAGGGAGGGAGGGAGGGAGGGGAGAGTGGATGGATTTTTTTCCTCCTTGATATTAATGCGTGTGGTATTCATTAGTCCTTCCTAATTAATTCTCTCTCTCATCTGCCCTCCTTCCCCGTCTCCCTCCCTCCCCCTCTCTCCTAGAGGAGAGGCTGCTCTTTGATATTTGTTGTTTTGTTCCGTCTCCGCATGAATTGCAACTTGTGGAGAGTTGATGAAGTTGCTCTTCAGATGTCTGCCCTGCTGTGCCCACTCTACCTGAACTGGTTCCTCTTTGTTCCACAACAGCTAGCCTCTGTCTCCAGGCTGTCTGGACATGTCTCTCTTCCTCTCACGCTCCCTTTCTCTCTCTCTCTCTCTCTCTCTCTCTCTCTCTCTCTCCATCTGTCTCTCTCCCTCTCCCTTTCGCTCTCTCTGTCTGTCTGTCTGTCTGTCTCTCTCTCTCTCTTTCCCTCTCTTGCTGTTTTAAAAAAAATATTTATATTTTTAAATGTAATTAACAGCCAAAGTCAACTTTTTTATTTGGGGCTATGACAGTCAATTACAAATGAGTCTAACATAATGTCTCTTATCTGACCACCACTAATGAGATGGGTGTGGCTTGATGCATGTCGCGTTCATTCCAGTCACAGACAGCAGAGAACTGGAAGGAAAGGCGGCCAAATGAGGTGTTGGCTTTAGGGATGATCAGTGAGATACACCTGCTGGAGCGCGTGCTACGGGTGGGTGTTGCCATCGTGACCAGTGAACTGAGATAAGGCGGAGCTTTACCTAGCATGGACTTGTAGATGACCTGGATTTGTCTGTCGACAAATATGTAGCGAGGGCCAGCCGACTAGAGCATACAGGTCGCAGTGGTGGGTGGCATAAGGTGCTTTAGTAACAAAACGGATGGCACTGTGATAAACTGCATCCAGTTTGCTGAGTAGAGTGTTGGAAGCTATTTTCTAAATGACATCGCCAAAGTCGAGGATCGGTAGGATAGTCAGTTTTACGAGGGTAAGTTTGGCGGCGTGAGTGAAGGAGGCTTTGTTGCGGAATAGAAAGCCGATTCTAGATTTGATTTTGTATTGGAGATGTTTGATATGAGTCTGGAAGGAGAGTTTACAGTCTAGCCAGACACCTAGGTACTTATAGATGTCCACATATTCAAGGTCGGAACCATCCAGGGTGGTGATGCTAGTCAGACGTGCAGGTGCATGTAGCGAACGGTTGAAAAGCATGCATTTGGTTTTACTAGCGTTTAAGAGCAGTTGGAGGCCACGGAAGGAGTGTTGTATGGCATTGAAGCTCGTTTGGAGGTTAGATAGCACAGTGTCCAAGGACGGGCCGGAAGTATACAGAATGGTGTCGTCTGCGTAGAGGTGGATCGGGGAATCGCCCGCAGCAAGAGCAACATCATTGATATATACAGAGAAAAGAGTCGGCCCGAGGATTGAACCCTGTGGCACCCCCATAGAGACTGCCAGAGGATCGGACAACATGACTTGACACACTGAACTCTGTCTGCAAAGTAATTGGAGAACCAGGCAAGGCAGTCATTAGAAAAAAATAATAAATAAAGTCATATACAACTGAAATATAGTTTTATTTGGTAGTAATTTCTGTTGTTCTATTGATGACCCAATATGGACCCTGACATGATGGAATATTCTCAATGGAAATTCAATGTTCACAAATCCATTAAAAGGCTCTAAAATCATCATCATCATAATTATTTCATGTTTTAAACCGAACCAACCTCACAATACGTCATTGAAAATAAGAACGTGTTCTTAACTGACTTGCCTAGTTAAATAAAGATTAAATCAAAATAGCTCAGCGCTAGAAAGGTTAGGTCTGATTACAGTGTGAAGGGTTAGGTCTGATTACAGGGTGAAGGGTTAGGTCTGATTACAGGGTGAAGGGTTAGGTCTGATTACAGTGTGAAGGGTTAGGGTTAGGTCTGATTACAGGGTGAAGGGTTAGGGTTAGGTCTGATTACAGGGTGAAGGGTTAGGGTTAGGTCTGATTACAGGGTGAAGGGTTGGGTCTGATTACAGGGTGAAGGGTTAGGTCTGATTACAGGGTGAAGGGTTAGGGTTAGGTCTGATTACAGGGTTAGGGTTAGGTCTGATTACAGGGTGAAGGGTTAGGTCTGATTACAGGGTGAAGGGTTAGGTCTGATTACAGGGTGAAGGGTTAGGACTGATTACAGTGTGAAGGGTTAGGTCTGATTACAGTGTGAAGGGTTAGGTCTGATTACAGTATGAAGGGTTAGGTCTGATTACAGTATGAAGGGTTAGGTCTGATTACAGGGTGAAGGGTTAGGGTTAGGTCTGATTACAGGGTGAAGGGTTAGGGTTAGGTCTGATTACAGGGTGAAGGGTTAGGTCTGATTACAGGGTGAAGGGTTAGGTCTGATTACAGGGTGAAGGGTTAGGTCTGATTACAGGGTGAAGGGTTAGGGTTAGGTCTGATTACAGGGTGAAGGGTTAGGGTTAGGTCTGATTACAGGGTGAAGGGTTAGGGTTAGGTCTGATTACAGGGTGAAGGGTTAGGTCTGATTACAGTATGAAGGGTTAGGGTTAGGTCTGATTACAGGGTGAAGGGTTAGGGTTAGGTCTGATTACAGGGTGAAGGGTTAGGGTTAGGTCTGATTACAGTATGAAGGGTTAGGTCTGATTACAGGGTGAAGGGTTAGGTCTGATTACAGGGTGAAGGGTTAGGTCTGATTACAGGGTGAAGGGTTAGGTCTGATTACAGGGTGAAGGGTTAGGTCTGATTACAGGGTGAAGGGTTAGGTCTGATTACAGGGTGAAGGGTTAGGGTTAGGTCTGATTACAGGGTGAAGGGTTAGGGTTAGGTCTGATTACAGGGTGAAGGGTTAGGGTTAGGTCTGATTACAGGGTGAAGGGTTAGGTCTGATTACAGTATGAAGGGTTAGGGTTAGGTCTGATTACAGTATGAAGGGTTAGGTCTGATTACAGGGTGAAGGGTTAGGGTTAGGTCTGATTACAGGGTGAAGGGTTAGGGTTAGGTCTGATTACAGTATGAAGGGTTAGGTCTGATTACAGGGTGAAGGGTTAGGTCTGATTACAGGGTGAAGGGTTAGGTCTGATTACAGGGTGAAGGGTTAGGTCTGATTACAGGGTGAAGGGTTAGGTCTGATTACAGTATGAAGGGTTAGGTCTGATTACAGGGTGAAGGGTTATGTCTGATTACAGGGTGAAGGGTTAGGTCTGATTACAGGGTGAAGGGTTAGGTCTGATTACAGGGTGAAGGGTTAGGTCTGATTACAGGGTGAAGGGTTAGGTCTGATTACAGGGTGAAGGGTTAGGTCTGATTACAGGGTGAAGGGTTAGGTCTGATTACAGGGTGAAGGGTTAGGTCTGATTACAGGGTTAGGGTTATGTTATGTTGATGGTATCTGTGTTTTTTCTGTCCTGCCGACTAATAATGTGTGTTTCTCTTCTCTCTCTCTCTCTGTGTGTGTGTGTGTGTGTGTGTGTGTGTGTGTGTGTGTGTGTGTGTGTGTGTGTGTGCGTGCAGCCTGACCAAGACAGTGGAGATCTCAGGAGAACACGGTCCGCTGGGGATCCACGTTGTCCCTTATGTCTCCTCTCTCAGCGGACGGTGAGTACATCATCCCTCTCTCTGTCATCCCTATATAGTACATCATCCCTCTGTCATCCCTTTATAGTACATCATCCCTCTGTCATCCCTTTATAGTACATCATCCCTCTCTCTGTCATCCCTTTAATAGTACATCATCCCTCTGTTATCCCTTTATAGTACATCATCCCTCTCTCTCTGTCATCCCTTTATAGGACATCATCCCCCTCTCTGTCATCCCTTTATAGTACATCATCCCTCTCTCTGTCATCCCTTTATAGTACATCATCCCTCTCTCTCTGTCATCCCTTTATAGTACATCATCCCTCTTTCTGTCATCCCTTTATAGTACATCATCCCTCTCTCTGTCATCCCTTTATAGGACATCATCCCTCTGTCATCCATTTATAGTACATCATCCCTCTCTCTGTCATCCCTTTATAGTACATCATCCCTCTCTCTGTCATCCCTTTATAGTACATCATCCCTCTCTCTGTCATCCCTTTATAGTACATCATCCCCCTCTCTGTCATCCCTTTAATAGTACATCATCCCTCTCTCTGTCATTCCTTTATAGTACATCATCCCTCTCTCTGTCATCCCTTTATAGTACATCATCCCTCTTTCTGTCATCCATTTATAGTACATCATCCCTCTCTCTGTCATCCCTTTATAGTACATCATCCCCCTCTCTGTCATCCCTTTAATAGTACATCATCCCTCTCTCTGTCATCCCTAGATAGTACATCATCCCTCTCTGTGTCATCCCTTTATAGTACATCATCCCCCTCTCTGTCATCCCTTTAATAGTACATCATCCCTCTCTCTGTCATCCCTTTATAGTACATCATCCCTCTCTCTGTCATCCCTTTATAGTACATCATCCCCCTCTCTGTCATCCCTTTAATAGTACATCATCCCTCTCTCTGTCATCCCTATATAGTACATCATCCCTCTCTTTGTCATCCCTTTATAGTACATCATCCCTCTCTCTGTCATCCCTATATAGTGCATCTTCCCGCTCTCTCTCATCCCTTTATAGTACATCATCCCTCTCTCTGTCATCCCTTTATAGTACATCATCCCCCTCTCTCATCCCTTTATAATACATCATCCCTCTCTCTGTCATCCCTTTATAGTACATCATCCCCTCTCTCTCATCCCTTTATAGGACATCATCCCTCTCTCTGTCATCCCTTTATAGTACATCATCCCCCTCTCTCTCATCCCTTTATAGTACATCATCCCTCTGTCATCCCTTTATAGTACATCATCCCTCTGTCATCCCTTTATAGTACATCATCCCCCTCTCTCTCATCCCTTTATAGTACATCATCCCCCTCTCTGTCATCCCTTTATAGTACATCATCCCTCTCTCTGTCATCCCTATATAGTACATCATCCCTCTCTCTGTCATCCCTTTATAGTACATCATCCCTCTCTCTGTCATCCCTATATAGTACATCATCCCCCTCTCTGTCATCCCTTTATAGTACATCATCCCTCTCTCTGTCATCCCTCTCTCTGTCATCCCTTTATAGTACATCATCCCCCTCTCTGTCATCCCTTTATAGTACATCATCCCCCTCTCTGTCATCCCTTTATAGTACATCGTCCCTCTCTCTCTCATCCCTTTATAGGACATCATCCCCCTCTCTGTCATCCCTTTATAGTACATCATCCCTCTCTCTCTCATCCCTTTATAGGACATCATCCCCCTCTCTGTCATCCCTTTATAGTACATCATCCCTCTCTCTCTCATCCCTTTATAGGACATCATCCCCCTCTCTGTCATCCCTTTATAGTAGATATTGGGAACAGCATGGTATTAACCCTGACAGAGACAGCATGGTGATGTCTGATAATCTTTTTCTCCGTTCAGAGACAGTGTAGATATGACTACATTCCTGACTGCCACTCGTCTAGTCTGGGGGAAATTTACTTTAACAAAGGACACAATGTTCTGAACAGAATCTTCCCAAAGCCATCTCCATTCTGTCCTGTCAGTCTGCTGTCCTACAGTTGTCGTTTTATTTCTCCAGTATGTTCAGGGCATTGAGTCTCAGTAAATGGCTTTATCCCAAACCCATCGTACAGGGTGGTCAGGCAGCCGGATTGGATTCATCTTGTGGACAGGATGCACTGGGCTTCTATTTCCATTTATCCCCGTTTCTAACTTCACTCCTGGCTCATACCATTTTTCTGTTCATCTGTTTATCTGTGCCAGCCAGTCGCCAGAGCGATAGGTAATGTTTCCACGGAGTGTAAATGTGTTATTGTAGTGGTGGTGGTGTGTTGAGCGTGAGGGCAGAGAGAGAACACACAGAGAGAGAGAGATAGAGATGACATAAACCGAGAGGACACACACAGCGAGTCAGCGAGACAGAGAGGACATTGAGAGCGAGAGATGGGACACAGAGAGACGACACACAGAGAGAGGGGGGACAGAGTGAAAGAGGGGACACAGAACGAGAGAGGACACTGAAAGAGCAGACAGCGAGAGAGGACACTGAAAGAGCAGACAGCGAGAGAGGACACTGAAAGAGCAGACAGCGAGAGACGACACTGAAAGAGCAGACAGCGAGAGAGGACACTCAAAGCGCGAGTGTGGACACTGAAAAGAGAAAGGACAGAGAGGGAGGGTGGAGAATGGACACGGAGAGAAAGGACACACAGAGATAGCGAGAGAGAAGACTGAGTGAGAGGAAGGACACTGAGTGAGAGGGAGGACACTGAGGGAGAGGGAGGACACTGAGGGAGAGGGAGGACGCTGAGTGAGAGGGAGGACACTGAGTGAGAGGGAGGACACTGAGGGGGAGGGAGGACACTGATTGAGAGGGAGGACACTGATTGAGAGGGAGGACACTGAGGGGGAGGGAGGACACTGAGGCAGAGGGAGGAAACTGATTGAGAGGGAGGACACTGATTGAGAGGGAGGAAACTGATTGAGAGGGAGGACACTGATTGAGAGGGAGGAAACTGATTGAGAGGGAGGACACTGAGGGGGAGGGAGGACACTGAGTGAGAGGGAGGACACTGAGTGAGAGGGAGGACACTGAGGGAGAGGGAGGACACTGAGTGAGAGGGAGGACACTGAGTGAATCTCTTTATCTGTCTGGGAGCTACAACTCTGTCCTGCTTTCACACAACTTTCTCTGTGTTTCTGAGGGATTTTGCAGCTTTTGTTGGGATGTTTCTTTGGCGATAACCTGTGTGGATTTTTTTTTGTCTAATGCAAATGTTTTTCCTGTTCTCTCTCTCTCTCTCTCTCTCTGTCTCTCTCTCTCTCTCTCTCTCTCTCTCTCTCTCTCTCTCTCTCTCTCTCTCTCTCTCTCTCTCTCGCTCTCTCTGTCTCTCTGTCTCTCTGTCTCTCTGTCTCTCTGTCTCTCGCTCTCTCTCTCTCTCTCTCTCTCCTCTCTCTCTCTCTCTCTCTCTCTCTCTGTCTCTCGCTCTCTCTCTCTCTCTCTCTCTCTCTCTCTCTCTCTCTCTCGCTCTCTCTCTCTCTCCTCTCCTCTCCTCTCTCTCTGTCTCTCCTCTCTCTCTCTCTCTCTCTCTCTCTCTCTCTCTGTCTCTCGCTCTCTCTGTCTCTCTCTCTCTGTCTCTCTATCTCTCTCTGTCTCTCTCTCTCTCTCTCTCTCTCCTCTCCTCTCCTCTCCTCTCCTCTCCTCTCCTCTCCTCTCTCTCTCTCTCTCTCTCTCTCTCTCTCTCTCTCGCTCTCTCTGTCTCTCGCTCTCTCTGTCTCTCTCTCTCTCTCCTCTCTCTCCTCTCCTCTCCTCTCCTCTCCTCTCTCCTCTCCTCTCCTCTCTCCTCTCCTCTCCTCTCCTCTCCTCTCCTCTCTCTCTCTCTTTCTCTCTCTCTCTCTGTCTCTCGCTCTCTCTGTCTCTCGCTCTCTCTGTCTCTCTATCTCTCTGTCCCTCTCCTCTCCTCTCCTCTCCTCTCTCTCTCCTCTCCTCTCCTCTCCTCTCCTCTCCTCTCCTCTCCTCTCCTCTCCTCTCCTCTCCTCTCCTCTCTCTCTCTCTCTCTTTCTCTGTCTCTCTCTCTCTCTGTGTGTGTCTCTCTCTGTCTCTCTCTCTCTGTCACTCTCTCTCTGTCTCTCTCTCTCTCTCTCTACAGGGCTCTGGGCCTGCACATTCGTGGTGTGGAGGAGAACAGTCGTTCTAAGCGAGAGGGGATCTTCCAGGACGATGAGTGCATTGTTCAAATCAATGATACAGAGTTAATGGACAAATCCTTTACCCAGTAAGCAACTCCGCTCTTTGATTCCAGGCATGGACCTTTGTGTGGCCCCCTTTGTGTGTCCCCCTTTGTGTGGCCCCCTTTGTGTCCCCCTTTGTGTGGCCCCCTTTGTGTGTCCCCCTTTGTGTGGCCCCCTTTGTGTGGCCCCCTTTGTGTGTGTCCCTTTGTGTGGCCCCCTTTGTGTCCCTTTGTGTGGCCCCCTTTGTGTCCCCCTTTGTGTGGCCCCCTTTGTGTGTGTCCCTTTGTGTGTGGCCCTTTGTGTGGCCCCCTTTGTGTGGCCCCCTTTGTGTGTGTCCCTTTGTGTGGCCCCCTTTGTGTCTCCCCCCCTTTGTGTGTGTGGCCCCCTTTGTGTGTGGCCCCCTTTGTGTCCCCCTTTGTGTGGCCCCCTTTGTGGCCCCCTTTGTGTGTGTCCCCCTTTGTGTCCCCCCCCCCTTGTGTGTGTCCCTTTGTGTGTGGCCCTTTGTGTGGCCCCCTTTGTGTGTGTCCCTTGTGTGGCCCCCTGTGTGTCCCCTTTGTGTCCCCCCCTTTGTGTGTGTCCCCGTGTGTGTCCCTTTGTGTCCCCCTTTGTGTGGCCCCGTTTATGTGTCCCCCTTTGTGTGGCCCCGTTTATGTGTCCCCCTTTGTGTGGCCCTCTTTGTGTGTCTCCTTGTCGAGCTGGGTTTATGTTTTTTTTTATCCCCCTTAGACCACACCTCTCTCCCTTTCTCATGACTGCCTGGCTTGTGTCATAGCTGTTATCAGATGCAGTTTCTCTTGTTTCTTCATATAGTCACTCGTTCATATCAATTGTATCCCCAATCTCCCGTTAACTTCAATACAAGAGTCATGCAGGAAGTGTTGCAGGAAGTCTTGAATGCAGGAAGTCTTGAGTAAAGCAGGAAGTCTTGAGTAATGCAGGAAGTCTTGAGTAAAACAGGAAGTATTGAGTAATGCAGGAAGTCTTGAGTAAAACAGGAAGTATTGGGTAAAGCAGGAAGTATTGGGTAAAGCAGGAAGTCTTGAGTAAAGCAGGAAGTCTTGAGTAAAGCAGGAAGTCTGAGTAATGCAGGAAGTGTGAATAGTTCCATATGTTGTTGTCAGTAGTATGGTTGACTGCCAGTTCTGAGTGGTGTGTTCTCCCCAGGGCACAGGAAGTGTTCCGTTATGCTATGCGGTCCCCCATGGTGCGTCTGGAAGTAGTTCCTGTCTCCAACAGGGAGAGGTACGAGAAGAGCCTGATTGGTCAGCTCTTCAACCAATCAGGCAGTCCCAAAGCCACACCCAAGACTTCCTCTAAGGAGCCTCCTTCAATCAAACCTGCCTTTAAGCCCTCTGACTCTCCTACTGCCCGAATGGCTGAGGACAGCAGCAGCCTAGAGGGCCGACCAATGGGATCCCCCCATCTCGCCCACCCTGTCCCCGTCAGCCTATCCCCTGTCCCCAAGGAGAAGAGTGACAGCCCACTCCTGAAGAGGAGTCCCACCTTCTCTACCCTGGTGGGCTTCACCAGCAAGAAGGGAGGGAAGAGACTGAAGATCGATTTAAAGAAAGGTAAGGAGGTATGAGGAGGGGGAGGAGGAGGGATGATGTGGGATGGGGAGGAGGGATGAGGAGGAGGGATGATGTGGGATGGGGAGGAGGTATGAGGAGGGATGGGGAGAAGGGAGGAGGAGGGATGATGTGGGATGTGGAGGAGGGATGAGGAGGGATGATGTGGGATGTGGAGGAGGGATGAGGAGGGGGAGGAGGAGGGATGATGTGGGATGTGGAGGAGGGATGAGGAGGGATGATGTGGGATGTGGAGGAGGGGGAGGAGGAGGAAGGAGGGATGATGTGGGATGTGGAGGAGGGATGAGGAGGGATGATGTGGGATGTGGAGGAGGGGGAGGAGGAGGGAGGAGGGGGAGGAGGAGGGATGATGTGGGATGGGGAGGAGGTATGAGGAGGGATGGGGAGAAGGGAGGAGGAGGGATGTGGAGGAGGGATGATGAGGGGGAGGAGGAGGGATGATGTGGGATGTGGAGGAGGGATGAGGAGGGATGAGGGATGATGGGGATGTGGAGGGGGGGAGGAGGGAAGAGGAGGGATGATGTGGGATGTGGAGGAGGGATGATGTGGAGGAGGGAGGAGGGGGATGAGGAGGGATGATGTGGGATGTGGAGGAGGGATGATGTGGGATGTGGAGGAGGGAAGAGGAGGGATGATGTGGGATGGGGAGGACGGATGATGTGGGATGTGGAGGAGGGAAGAGGAGGGATGATGTGGGATGGGGAGGAGGGATGATGTGGGATGGGGAGGAGGGAGGAGGAGGGATGAGGAGGATGGATGATGTGAGATGTGATTTCACCCCACTAGTTAGACAGATGGCTGGATGAGGTCGTGATTTCACCCCACTAGTTAAGACAGCTGGCTGGATGAGGTCGTGATTTCACCCCACTAGTTAGACAGCAGGCTGGATGAGGTCGTGATTTCACCCCACTAGGTAGACAGCTGGCTGGATGAGGTTGTGATTTCACCCCACTAGGTAGACAGCTGGCTGGATGAGGTCATGATTTCACCCCACTAGGTAGACAGCTGACTGGATGAGGTCGGGATTTCACCCCACTAGTTAGACAGCTGGCTGGATGAGGTCGTGATTTCACCCCACTAGGTAGACAGCTGGCTGGATGAGGTCGTGATTTCACCCCACTAGGTAGACAGCTGGCTGGATGAGGTTGTGATTTCACCCCACTAGGTAGACAGCTGGCTGGATGAGGTCATGATTTCACCCCACTAGGTAGACAGCTGGCTGGATGAGGTCGTGATTTCACCCCACTAGTTAGACAGCTGGCTGGATGAGGTCGTGATTTCACCCCACTAGGTAGACAGCTGGCTGGATGAGGTCGTGATTTCACCCCACTAGTTAGACAGCTGACTGGATGAGGTCATGATTTCACCCCACTAGGTAGACAGCTGGCTGGATGAGGTCATGATTTCACCCCACTAGTTAGACAGATGGCTGGATGAGGTCATGATTTCACCCCACTAGGTAGACAGCTGACTGGATGAGGTCATGATTTCACCCCACTAGGTAGACAGCTGGCTGGATGAGGTCATGATTTCACCCCACTAGGTAGACAGCTGGCTGGATGAGGTCATGATTTCACCCCACTAGGTAGACAGATGGCTGGATGAGGTCATGATTTCACCCCACTAGTTAGACAGCTGGCTGGATGAGGTCGTGATTTCACCCCACTAGTTAGACAGATGGCTGGATGAGGTCATGATTTCACCCCACTAGGTAGACAGCTGGCTGGATGAGGTCATGATTTCACCCCACTAGTTAGACAGATGGCTGGATGAGGTCATGATTTCACCCCACTAGGTAGACAGCTGACTGGATGAGGTCATGATTTCACCCCACTAGGTAGACAGCTGGCTGGATGAGGTCGTGATTTCACCCCACTAGGTAGACAGCTGGCTGGATGAGGTCATGATTTCACCCCACTAGGTAGACAGATGGCTGGATGAGGTCATGATTTCACCCCAGCTGGCTGGAGGTAGACAGATGGCTGGATGATTTCACCCCACTAGGTCAGATGATTTCACCCCACTAGGTAGACAGATGGCTGGATGAGGTCAGATTTCACCCCACTAGTTAGACAGATGGCTGGATGATTTCACCCCACTAGGTAGACAGCTGACTGGATGAGGTCATGATTTCACCCCACTAGGTAGACAGCTGGCTGGATGAGGTCGTGATTTCACCCCACTAGGTAGACAGCTGGCTGGATGAGGTCATGATTTCACCCCACTAGGTAGACAGATGGCTGGATGAGGTCATGATTTCACCCCACTAGTTAGACAGCTGGCTGGATGAGGTCGTGATTTCACCCCACTAGTTAGACAGATGGCTGGATGAGGTCATGATTTCACCCCACTAGGTAGACAGCTGACTGGATGAGGTCTGGATGAGGTCATGATTTCACCCCACTAGGTAGACAGCTGGCTGGATGAGGTCATGATTTCACCCCACTAGGTAGACAGCTGGCTGGATGAGGTCATGATTTCACCCCACTAGGTAGACAGATGGCTGGATGAGGTCATGATTTCACCCCACTAGGTAGACAGCTGACTGGATGAGGTCACCCCACTAGGTAGACAGCTTTGAGGTCATTTCCCCACTAGGTAGACAGCTGGCTGGATGAGGTCACAGATGATTTCACCCCACTAGGTGGCTGGACAGATTTCACCCCACTGGATGAGACAGTGGCTGGATGATTTCACCCCACTAGGTAGACAGATGGCTGGATGAGGTCATGATTTCACCCCACTAGGTAGACAGATGGCTGGATGAGGTCATGAGGTAGACAGCTGATGAGGTCATCACCCCACTAGGTAGACAGATGGCTGGATGAGGTCATGATTTCACCCCACTAGGTAGACAGATGGCTGGATGAGGTCATGATTTCACCCCACTAGGTAGACAGCTGGCTGGATGAGGTCATGATTTCACCCCACTAGGTAGACAGCTGGCTGGATGAGGTCGTGATTTCACCCCACTAGTTAGACAGATGGCTGGATGAGGTCATGATTTCACCCCACTAGGTAGACAGATGGCTGGATGAGGTCATGATTTCACCCCACTAGGTAGACAGCTGGCTGGATGAGGTCATGATTTCACCCCACTAGGTAGACAGATGGCTGGATGAGGTCATGATTTCACCCCACTAGGTAGACAGCTGGCTGGATGAGGTCATGATTTCACCCCACTAGGTAGACAGATGGCTGGATGAGGTCATGATTTCACCCCACTAGGTAGACAGATGGCTGGATGAGGTCATGATTTCACCCTAGTTACTGGGGATAGACAGATGGCTGGATGAGGTCATGATTTCACCCCACTAGGTAGACAGATGGCTGGATGAGGTCGTGATTTCACCCCACTAGGTAGACAGATGGCTGGATGAGGTCATGATTTCACCCCACTAGGTAGACAGATGGCTGGATGAGGTCGTGATTTCACCCCACTAGGTAGACAGATGGCTGGATGAGGTCATGATTTCACCCCACTAGGTAGACAGATGGCTGGATGAGGTCATGATTTCACCCCACTAGGTAGACAGATGGCTGGATGAGGTCAGATGGCTGATTTCACCCCACTAGGTAGACAGATGGCTGGATGAGGTCATGATTTCACCCCACTAGGTAGACAGATGGCTGGATGAGGTCATGATTTCACCCCACTAGGTAGACAGATGGCTGGATGAGGTCATGATTTCACCCCACTAGGTAGACAGATGGCTGGATGAGGTCATGATTTCACCCCACTAGGTAGACAGATGGCTGGATGAGGTCATGATTTCACCCCACTAGGTAGACAGATGGCTGGATGAGGTCATGATTTCACCCCACTAGGTAGACAGATGGCTGGATGAGGTCGTGATTTCACCCCACTAGGTAGACAGATGGCTGGATGAGGTCATGATTTCACCCCACTAGGTAGACAGATGGCTGGATGAGGTCGTGATTTCACCCCACTAGGTAGACAGATGGCTGGATGAGGTCATGATTTCACCCCACTAGGTAGACAGATGGCTGGATGAGGTCATGATTTCACCCCACTAGGTAGACAGATGGCTGGATGAGGTCATGATTTCACCCCACTAGGTAGACAGATGGCTGGATGAGGTCATGATTTCACCCCACTAGGTAGACAGATGGCTGGATGAGGTCATGATTTCACCCCACTAGGTAGACAGATGGCTGGATGAGGTCAGATGATTTCACCCCACTAGGTAGACAGATGGCTGGATGAGGTCATGATTTCACCCCACTAGGTAGACAGATGGCTGGATGAGGTCATGATTTCACCCCACTAGGTAGACAGATGGCTGGATGAGGTCATGATTTCACCCCACTAGGTAGACAGCTGGCTGGATGAGGTCGTGATTTCACTCCCCACTAGGTGAGACAGATGGCTTCATTTCACCCCACTAGGTAGACAGATGGCTGGATGAGGTCATGATTTCACCCCACTAGGTAGACAGATGGCTGGATGAGGTCATGATTTCACCCCTAGGTAGACAGATGGCTGGATGAGGTCAGATTTCAGGTAGACAGATGGCTGGATGAGGTCATGATTTCACCCCACTAGGTAGACAGATGGCTGGATGAGGTCATGATTTCACCCCACTAGGTAGACAGATGGCTGGATGAGGTCATGATTTCACCCCACTAGGTAGACAGATGGCTGGATGAGGTCATGATTTCACCCCACTAGGTAGACAGATGGCTGGATGAGGTCATGATTTCACCCTGGATGAGGTCATGATTTCACTACTAGGTAGACAGATGGCTGGATGAGGTCATGATTTCACCCCACTAGGTAGACAGATGGCTGGATGAGGTCATGATTTCACCCCACTAGGTAGACAGCTGGCTGGATGAGGTCATGATTTCACCCCACTAGGTAGACAGATGGCTGGATGAGGTCATGATTTCACCCCACTAGGTAGACAGATGGCTGGATGAGGTCATGATTTCACCCCACTAGGTAGACAGATGGCTGGATGAGGTCATGATTTCACCCCACTAGGTAGACAGATGGCTGGATGAGGTCATGATTTCACCCCACTAGGTAGACAGATGGCTGGATGAGGTCATGATTTCACCCCACTAGGTAGACAGATGGCTGGATGAGGTCATGATTTCACCCCACTAGGTAGACAGATGGCTGGATGAGGTCATGATTTCACCCCACTAGGTAGACAGATGGCTGGATGAGGTCATGATTTCACCCCACTAGGTAGACAGATGGCTGGATGAGGTCTGGGTGACAGATGGCTGGATGAGGTCATGATTTCACCCCACTAGTTAGACAGATGGCTGGATGAGGTCATGATTTCACCCCACTAGGTAGACAGATGGCTGGATGAGGTCATGATTTCACCCCACTTCGTCAGTTCAGTTTGCATTGATCCAGCTGTAGCTGGGTGATATGAATTCATTGCAGAAAGCAGAGAGAACTGCTGACATTCACTTAAATGGTTTTGCTAAATGACCAACATAAAACAGGATCACACTGCCCAGACTCGGCTGTCGATGCAAGGCTCATGTCTGTCTCACTCACTCACTCACTCACTCACTCACTCACTCACTCACTCACTCACTCACTCACTCACTCACTCACTCACTCACTCACTCACTCACTCACTCACTCACTCACACACACACACACACACACACACACACACACACACACACACACACACACACGACACGCGCGTTGTGCTGAGTGTGTCTTTTTTCAGTCAGTCTCAGCAGGCTGCTTTTCCTTTAGTGACCACCCCTCTTCTCCTCCCCTCCCCCCTCATCCTCTCCTCCCCCCTCATCTTCTCCTCTCCTCCTGACCCCCACCTGATCCCTGCCTGTCCACCAGGAGACGGAGCCCCATGTGGGTTTAAATCTATCCTGATGGAGTCACACGCACGCACGCACACACACACACACACACACACACACACACACACACACACACACACACACACACACACACACGTGTTACCTGCTGTCCGTGAATCAGCATGATATCATTGAAACCCTGATTAGAGCTTTATGTCACATATCACGATAACCTCCTGGAGGGCCTCATCCCTCCGATAAACTCCTAGACACCCTCATCCCTCCGATAAACTCCTAGACGCCCTCATCCCTCGCGATAACCTCCTAGACATCCTCATCACTCGCGATAACCTCCTAGACATCCTCATCACTCGCGATAACCTCCTAGACATCCTCATCAGTCAAAATAACCTCCTAGACATCCTCATCCCTCCGATAAACTCCTAGACACCCTTATCCCTCCGATAAACTCCTAGACGCCCTCATCCCTCGCGATAACCTCCTAGACATCCTCATCACTCGCGATAACCTCCTAGACATCCTCATCACTCGCGATAACCTCCTAGACATCCTCATCACTCGCGATAACCTCCTAGACATCCTCATCCCTCGCGATAACCTCCTGGAGGGCCTCATCCCTCCGATAAACTCCTAGACGCCCTCATCCCTCGCGATAACCTCCTAGACATCCTCATCACTCGCGATAACCTCTTAGACATCCTCATCACTCGTGATAACCTCCTAGAAACCCTAGTATTATGGTGTAGTAATCGAGTAGTAATGTAGTAGTAATATAGTATTCTGGTGTAGTAATGTAGTATCAATGGAATATTATGGTGTAGTAATGTAGTATTATTATGTAGTAATACAAAATCATTGTTATGGTGTAGTAATGGATTATTATGTTGTAGTAATGCAGTAGTAATATAGTATTATGGTGTAGTAATGTAGTATTATTGTGTATTAATGGGGTATTCTGGTGTAGTAATGTAGTAGCAATGGAATATTATGGTGTAGTAATGTAGTATTATTATGTAGTAATGGGGTATTATGGTGTAGTAATGGGGTATTATGGTGTAGTAATGGTGTAGTAATGAGGTATTATGGTGTAGTAATGAGGTATTATGGTGTAGTAATGGGGTATTATGGTGTAGTAATGAGGTATTATGGTGTAGTAATGTAGCAGTAATATAGTATTATGATGGTGTAATGTAGTAGTAATCGTGTATTATGGTGTAATGTAGTAGTAATATAGTATTATGGTGTAATGTAGTAGTACTAGTGTATTATGGTGTAGTAATGTAGCAGTAATATGGTATTATGGTGTAGTAATTGAGTATTAATATACTATTATGGCATAATGTAGTAGTAATAGTGTAGTATGGTGTAGTAATGTAACAGTAATGGAGTATTATGGTGTATTAATGGTCTATTATGGCATCGTAAAGTAGCAGTAATATAGTATTATGGTGTAGTAATGTAGCAGTAATATAGTATTATGGTGTAGTAATGGAGCAGTAATATAGTATTATGGTGTAGTAATGTAGTTGTAATATAGTATTATGGTGTAGTAATGGTGTATTATGGCATAGTAAAGTAGCAGTAATATAGTATTACGGTGTAGTAATGTAGCAGTAATATAGTATTATGGTGTAGTAACGGAGCAGTAATATAGTATTATGGTGTAGTAATGGAGCAGTAATATAGTATTATGGTGTAGTAATGAAGCAGTAATATAGTATTATGGTGTAGTAATGTAGCAGTAATATAGTATTATGGTGTAGTAATGTAGCAGTAATATAGTATTATGGTGTAGTAATGTAGTTGTAATATAGTATTATGGTGTAGTAATGGTGTATTATGGCATAGTAAAGTAGCAGTAATATAGTATTATGGTGTAGTAATGTAGCAGTAATATAGTATTATGGTGTAGTAACGGAGCAGTAATATAGTATTATGGTGTAGTAAAGTAGCAGTAATATAGTAATAGTAGTATTATAGTATTATGGTGTAGTAATGTAGCAGTAATATAGTAATAGTAAAGTATTATGGTGTAGTAACGGAGCAGTAATATAGTATTATGGTGTAGTAATGTAGTAGTAATATATTATTATGGTGTAGTAATGTAGCAGTAATATAGTATTATGGTGTAGTAATGGAGCAGTAATATAATATTTTTGTGCAGTAATGTAGTAGGAATATAGTATTATGGTGTAGTAATAATTCATTATGGTGTAGTAATGCAGTAGTAATATAGTATTTTGGTGGTGTAATGTAGCAGTAATATAGTATTATGGTGTAGTAATGTAGTATTAATATAGTATTATGGTGTATCAATGTAGTAGTAATATAGTATTATGGTGTAGTAATGTAGTAGTAATATAGTGTTATGGTGTAGTAATATAGTAGTAATATAGTATTATGGTGTAGTAATGTAGTATTAATATAGTATTATGGTGTAGTAATGCAGTAGTAATATAGTATAATGGTGTCATAATGCAGTAGTAATATAATATTATGGTGTAGTAATCGAGTAGTAATGTAGTAGTAATATAGTATTATGGTGTAGTAATGTATTAGTAATATAGTATTATTGTGTAGTAATGTAGTAGTAATATAGTATTTTGGTGTAGTAATGTAGCAGTAATATAGTATTTTGGTGTAGTAATGTAGCAGTAATATAGTATTATGGTACAGTAATGGTGTATTATGGTGTAGTAATGTAGTAGTAATATAGTATTATGGTGTATCAATGTAGTAGTAATATAGTATTATGGTGTAGTAATGTAGTAGTAATATAGTGTTATGGTGTAGTAATATAGTAGTAATATAGTATTATGGTGTAGTAATGTAGTATTAATATAGTATTATGGTGTAGTAATGCAGTAGTAATATAGTATAATGGTGTCATAATGCAGTAGTAATATAATATTATGGTGTAGTAATTGAGTAGTAATGTAGTAGTAATATAGTATTATGGTGTAGTAATGTATTAGTAATATAGTATTATTGTGTAGTAATGTAGTAGTAATATAGTATTTTGGTGTAGTAATGTAGTATTAATATAGTATTATGGTGTATCAATGTAGTAGTAATATGGTATTATGGTGTAGTAATGTAGTAGTAATATAGTGTTATGGTGTATCAATGTAGTAGTAATATAGTATTATGGTGTAGTAATGTAGTAGTAATATAGTGTTATGGTGTAGTAATATAGTAGTAATATAGTATTATGGTGTAGTAATGTAGTATTAATATAGTATTATGGTGTAGTAATGCAGTAGTAATATAGTATAATGGTGTCATAATGCAGTAGTAATATAATATTATGGTGTAGTAATCGAGTAGTAATGTAGTAGTAATATAGTATTATGGTGTAGTAATGTATTAGTAATATAGTATTATTGTGTAGTAATATATTATTTTGGTGTAGTAATGTAGCAGTAATATAGTATTTTGGTGTAGTAATGTAGCAGTAATATAGTATTATGGTACAGTAATGGTGTATTATGGTGTAGTAATGTAGTAGTAATATAGTATTATGGTGTAGTAATATAGTATTATGGTGTAGTAATGTAGTAGTAATATAGTATTATGGTGCAGTAATGTAGTAGTGATATAGTATTATGGTGTAGTAATCAAGTAGTAATGCAGTAGTAATATAGTATTATGGTGCAGTAATGTTGCAGTAATATAGTATTTTGGTGTAGTAATGTAGCAGTAATATAGTATTTTGGTGTAGTAATGTAGTTGTAATATAGTATTATGGTGTAGTAATGTAGCAGTAATATAGTATTTTGGTGTAGTAATGTAGCAGTAATATAGTATTTTGGTGTAGTAATGTAGTAGTGATATAGTATTATGGTGTAGTAATCAAGTAGTAATGCAGTAGTAATATATTATCATGGTGTAGTAATGCAGTAGTAATATAGTATTATGGTGTAGTAATGTAGCAGTAATATAGTATTTTGGTGCAGTAATGTAGCAGTAATATAGTATTTTGGTGCAGTAATGTAGCAGTAATATAGTATTTTGGTGCAGTAATGTAGCAGTAATATAGTATTTTGGTGCAGTAATGTAGCAGTAGTATAGTATTTTGGTGGTGTAATGGTGTATTATGGTGTAGTAATGTAGTAGTAATATAGTATTATGGTGCAGTAATGTAGCAGTAATATAGTATTATGGTGCAGTAATGTAGCAGTAATATAGTATTTTGGTGGTGTAATGTAGTAGTAATATAGTATTATGGTGTAGTAATGTTGTATTATGGTGTAGTAAAGTAGCAGTAATATAGTATTATGGTGCAGTAATGTTGCAGTAATATAGTATTATGGTGTAGTAACGGAGCAGTAATATAGTATTATGGTGTAGTAATGTAGTAGTAATATAGTATTTTGG
>NC_088398.1:84201188-84218688 GCF_034236695.1 Oncorhynchus nerka
AATGCATATACTATATTCCTGGCATGAGTAGCAGGGCGCTGAAATGTTGCGCGATTTTTAACAGAATGTTCAAAAAAGTAGAGGGTCGACTTAAGAGGTTAACAGCTGCGTCCCACAACAACATGTCAGCTTTTCTCTCCACGTCACCTAGACAACAACATGTCAGCTTTTCTCTCCACGTCACCTAGACAACAACATGTCAGCTTTTCTCCCCTCGTCACCTAGACAACAACATGTCAGCTTTTCTCCCCTCGTCACCTAGACAACAACATGTCAGCTTTTCTCCCCTCGTCACCTAGACAACAACGTGTCAGCTTTCCTCCCCTCGTCACCTAGACAACATGTCAGCTTTTCTCCCCTCGTCACCTAGACAACAACATGTCAGCTTTTCTCCCCTCGTCACCTAGACAACAACGTGTCAGCTTTTCTCCCCTCGTCACCTAGACAACAACGTGTCAGCTTTTCTCCCCTCGTCACCTAGACAACAACGTGTCAGCTTTTCTCCCCTCGTCACCTAGACAACAACATGTCAGCTTTTCTCCCCTCGTCACCTAGACAACAACGTGTCAGCTTTTCTCCCCTCGTCACCTAGACAACAACATGTCAGCTTTTCTCCCCTCGTCACCTGGACAACATGTCAGCTTTCCTCCCCTCGTCACCTAGACAACAACATGTCAGCTTTCCTCCCCTCGTCACCTAGACAACAACATGTCAGCTTTCCTCCCCTCATCACCTAGACAACAACATGTCAGCTTTTCTCCCCTCGTCACCTAGACAACATGTTAGCTTTTCTCCCTCGTCACCTAGACAACAACATGTCAGCTTTTCTCCCCTCGTCACCTAGACAACATGTCAGCTTTTCTCCCTTCGTCACCT
Source organism: Oncorhynchus nerka (assembly GCF_034236695.1). Taxonomy (NCBI): domain Eukaryota; kingdom Metazoa; phylum Chordata; class Actinopteri; order Salmoniformes; family Salmonidae; genus Oncorhynchus; species Oncorhynchus nerka. Next base: position 84,202,065 of record NC_088398.1, read on the forward strand.
AGACAACAACATGTCAGCTTTTCTCCCCTCGTCACCTAGACAACAACATGTCAGCTTTTCTCCCCTCGTCACCTAGACAACAACGTGTCAGCTTTTCTCCCCTCGTCACCTAGACAACAACGTGTCAGCTTTTCTCCCCTCGTCACCTAGACAACAACGTGTCAGCTTTTCTCCCCTCGTCACCTAGACAACAACATGTCAGCTTTCCCCCCTCGTCACCTAGACAACAACATGTCAGCTTTTCTCCCCTCGTCACCTAGACAACAACATGTCAGCTCTACTCTCCCCAGACTCTACATGTCAGACTTTCTCTCTCTCCAGACAACTAGCTTTTCTCCCCTCGTCACCTAGACAACAACATGTCAGCTCTACTCTCCCCAGACTCTACTCTCTCCAGACTCTACTCTCTCCAGACTCTACTCTCTCCAGACTCTACTCTCTCTAGACTCTACCCTCTCCAGACTCTACCCTCTCCAGACTCTACTCTCTCCAGACTCTACTCTCTCCAGACTGTACTCTCTCCAGAGTGTACTCTCTCCAGACTCTACTCTCTCCAGACTCTACTCTCTCCAGACTCTACTCTCTCCAGACTGTACTCTCTACTCTCTCCAGACTCTACTCTCTCCAGAATCTACTCTCTCCAGACTCTACTCTCTCCAGACTCTACTCTCTCCAGACTCTACTCTCTCCAGACTGTACTCTCTCCAGAGTGTACTCTCTCCAGACTCTACCCTCTCCAGACTCTACCCTCTCCAGACTCTACTCTCTCCAGACTGTACTCTCTCCAGAGTGTACTCTCTCCAGACTCTACTCTCCAGACTCTACTCTCTCCAGACTCTACTCTCTCCAGACTCTACTCTCTCCAGAGTGTACTCTCTCCAGACTCTACTCTCTCCAGACTCTACTCTCTCCAGAGTGTACTCTCTCCAGAGTGTACTTTCTCCAGACTCTACCCTCTCCAGACTCTACCCTCTCCAGACTCTACTCTCTCCAGACTCTACTCTCTCCAGACTCTACTCTCTCCAGACTGTACTCTCTCCAGACTCTACTCTCCAGACTCTACTCTCTCCAGACTCTACTCTCTCCAGACTCTACTCTCTCCAGACTCTACTCTCTCCAGACTACTCTCTCCAGACTCTACTCTCTCCAGACTCTACCCTCTCCAGACTGTACTCTCCAGACTGTACTCTCCAGACTCTACTCTCTCCAGACTGTACTCTCTCCAGAGTGTACTCTCTCCAGACTCTACTCTCTCCAGACTCTACTCTCTCCAGACTCTACCCTCTCCAGACTCTACTCTCCAGACTCTCTCCAGACTACTGTCAAGAGTGTGGTTTGATCCAGAAAGTAGATAGGCTCTCCAGACTCTTGGACTCTCGAGGTCCAGACTCTACTCTGGTAGAAGTGTAGGAGAGTGTACTTGACTTACTGTGCTCCAGACTGTACTCTCTCCAGACTCTACTCCCAGAACCAATCATCATCTCCAGACTGGGTTTAATCGTCTCCAGACTGAACAAGAGAGACTCAGTATTCATAGCTCCAGAGATGAGCTGTCTGCCAGACTCTACTCTTTACTCCAGACTCTACTTCTCCAGACTTTATTGGCAGACTCATATGTTCCAGACTTGATTAACATATCAGACTGTACCTCTCCAGAGTGTACCCTCCACAGCCCCTCGCACCCCTCCAGACTCTACTCAGCCTCCAGACTCTACTCCCCTATCAGAGTGTACAGCCCATATCCAGACTCTACTACAGTCCCTCCAGACTCTACTCTCTCCAGACTCTACTCTCTCCAGACTCTACTCTCTCCAGACCCTACTCAGCCCCTCTCTCCAGACTCTACTCAGCCCAGAGTGTACCCTCCTGACTCTACTCTCTCCAGACTCCTACTCAGCCCAGACTGTACTCTCTCCAGACTCTACCTCTCAGACCCTATCAGCCCCAGACTCTACTCTATCCAGACCCTGTACAACCCCTATACAGAGTGTACAACTCCTCCAGACTGTACTCCCCTCCAGACTCTACACAGCCTCTCTCCAGACTGTACAGCCCCTAGAGTGTACTCCTCCAGAGTGCCCCTCTCCAGACTCTACTCCCTCCAGACCCTATACAGTCCCAGACTGCCCCTCCAGACTCTACACAGCTCCAGACTCTACTCTCTCCAGACTCTACAGCTCTCCAGAGCCCCTCTCCAGACTCTACTCTCTCCAGACTGTACCCTCTCCAGACCCTATACAACTCCCAGACTCTACCTATCCAGACTGTACTCTCCCAGACTGTACCCTCTCCAGACCCTACTCTCCCAGACTCTACTCTCCCAGACTCTACCCTCTCCAGACCCTCTACAGCTCCAGACCCTACTCTCCCAGACTCTACTCTCTCCAGACTACTGTCAAGGTGTGGTTTGATCAGTGGAAAGTAGACACAGGCCCGAGTGAGACCCTACAGCCCCTTGGACAGCCTCTATACAGCCCCTTAGTAAAGCCCTATGAAGTGTAGGAGGTAGTGATTGAGGCCCCTGAGTGCCCCTGATACAGCCCCTAGCAAGCCCAGAACCAATCATCATCCCTAGGCATCAGACAGCCCCTTAATCAGTCTGTCAGAGGAACAAGACAGACCCTATTCAGCTGTGAGATGAGCTGTCTGCCCCTATACAGCCTCTATACAGCCCCATTTATCTCCTATACAGTTCAATTCAGCCCTTTATTGGCAGCCCCTACACATGTTAACATTGCCCCTAACATATCAATACAGCCCCTACACAGCCCCTACACAGCCCCTACACAGCCCCTACACAGCCCCTATACAGCCCCTATACAGCCCCTACACAGCCCATACACAGCCCCTATACAGCCCCTACACAGCCCCTATACAGCCCCTATACAGCCCTATACAGCCCCTATACAGCCCCTACACAGCCCTATACAGCCCCTATACAGCCCCTATACAGCCTCTATACAGCCCCTATACAGCCCCTATACAGCCCCTATACAGCCCCTATACAGCCCCTACACAGCCCCTACACAGCCCCTACACAGCCCCTATACAACCCCTATACAGCCCCTATACAGCCCCTATACAGCCCCTATACAGCCCCTATACAGCCCCTATACAATCCCTATACAGCCCCTATACAGCCCCTATAGCCCCTACAGCCCCTATACAGCCCCTACACAGCCCCTACACAGCCCCTATACAGCCCCTATACAGCCCCTATACAGCCCCTATACAGCCCCTATACAGCCCCTATACAACCCCTATGCAGCCCCTATACAGCCCCTATACAGCCTCTATACAGCCCCTATACAGCCCCTATGCAGCCCCTATGCAGTCCCTATGCAGCCCCTATACAGCCCTATACAGCCCCTATACAGCCCCTATACAGCCCCTATACAATCCCTATACAGCCCCTATACAGCCCCTATACAGCCCCTATACAGCCCCTATACAGCCCCTACACAGCCCCTACACAGCCCCTATACAGCCCCTATACAGCCCCTATACAGCCCCTATACAGCCCCTATACAACCCCTATACAGCCCCTATACAGCCCCTATACAGCCCCTATACAGCCCCTATACAGCCCCTATACAGCCCCTATACAGCCCCTATACAGCCCCTATACAGCCCCTATGCAGCCCCTACACAGCCCCTATACAGCCCCTACAGCCCCTACACAGCCCCTATACAGCCCCTATACAGCCCCTATACAGCCCCTATACAGCCCCTATACAGCCCCTATACAGCCCCTACACAGCCCCTATACAGCCCCTATACAGCCCCTACACAGCCCCTACACAGCCCCACAGCCCCTACACAGCCCTACACAGCCCCTATACAGCCTCTATACAGCCCCTATACAGCCCCTATACAGCCCCTATACAGCCCCTATACAGTCCCCTATACAGCCCCTATACAGCCCCTACACAGCCCCTATACAGCCCCTATACAGCCCCTATACAGCCCCTACACAGCCCCTACACAGCCCCTACACAGCCCCTACACAGCCCCTACACAGCCCCTATACAGCCCCTATACAGCCCCTATACAGCCCCTATACAGCCCCTATACAGCCCCTACACCCCTTATACAGCCCCTATACAGTCCCCTATACAGCCCCTACACAGCCCCTACACAGCCCCTATACAGCCCCTATACAGCCCCTATACAGCCCCTATACAGCCCCTATACAGCCCCTATACAGCCCCTACACAGCCCCTACACAGCCCTACACAGCCCCTATACAACCCCTATACAGCCCCTATACAGCCCCTATACAGCCCCTATACAGCCCCTATACAGCCCCTATACAGCCCCTACACAGCCCCTACACAGCCCCTACACAGCCCCTATACAGCCCCTATACAGCCCCTATACAGCCCCTATACAGCCCCTATACAGCCCCTATACAACCCCTATACAACCCCTATACAGCCCCTATACAGCCCCTATACAGCCCCTATACAGCCCCTATACAACCCCTATACAGCCCCTATACAGCCCCTATACAGCCCCTATACAGCCCCTATACAGCCCCTATACAGCCCCTATACAGCCCCTATACAGCCCCTATGCAGCCCCTATACAGCCCCTATGCAGCCCCTATGCAGTCCCTATACAGCCCCTATACAGCCCCTATACAGCCCCTATACAGCCCCTATACAGCCCCTATACAGCCCCTATACAGCCCCTATACAACCCCTATACAGTCCCCTATACAGCCCCTATACAACCCCTATACAGTCCCTATACAGCCCCTATACAGCCCCTATACAGCCCCTATACAGCCCCTATACAGCCCCTATACAGTCCCCTATACAGTCCCTATACAGCCCTATACAGCCCCTATACAGCCCCTATACAGCCCCTATACAGCCCCTATACAGCCCCTATACAACCCCTATACAGTCCCTATACAGCCCCTATACAGCCCCTATACAGCCCCTATACAGCATACAACCCCTATACAACCCCTATACAACCCCTATACAGCCCCTATACAGCCCTATACAGCCCCTATACAGCCCTATACAACCCCTATACAGTCCCTATACAGCCCCTATACAGCCCCTATACAGCCCCTATACAGCCCCTACCTGAGCCCCTACACAGCCTTATACAGCCCCTATACAGCCCCTATACAGCCCCTACACAGCCTCCGTACCAGCCCCTGGGTGCCCCTTTACAGCCCCTATACAGCCCCTATACAGCCCCTATACAGCCCTATGAGGACCTCCGTACCAGTGGTGGGTGCCAGCCTTTCAGCCCCTATACAGCCCCTATACAGCCCCTATACAGCCCCTATACAGCCCCTATACAGCCCCGTACCTGAGGACCCTCCAGCCCCTATACAAGTGGTGGGTGCCAGTCTTATACAGCCCCTATACAGCCCCTATACAGCCCCGTACCTATACAGCCCCGTACAAGCCCCTGGGTGCAACCCCTAGTCTTTCAGCCCCTATACAGCCCCTATACAGCCCCTATACAGCCCCGTACCTGAGGACCTATACAGCCCTTTCAGCCCCTATACAGCCCCTATACAGCCCCGTACCTGAGGACCTCCGTATACAGTGGTGGGTGCCAGTCTTTCAGCCCCTATACAGCCCCTATACAGCCCCTATACCCCCTGAGGACCCCCTATACCCCTGGTGGGTGCCTATCAGCCCCTTCAGCCCCTATACAGCCCCTATACAGCCCCTATACAGGACCCCTATACAGTGGTGGGTGCCCTTTACAGCCCCTATACAGCCCCTATACAGTCCCTATACAGTGGTGGGTGCCAGTCTTTCAGCCCCTATACAGCCCCTATACAGGCCCTATACAGCCCCTATACAGCCCCGTACCTGAGGACCTCCGTACCAGTGGTGGGTGCCAGTCTTTCAGCCCCTATACAGCCCCTATACAGCCCCTATACAGCCCCGTACCTGAGGACCTCCGTACCAGTGGTGGGTGCCAGTCTTTCAGCCCCTATACAGCCCCTATACAGCCCCTATACAGCCCCGTACCTGAGGACCTCCGTACCAGTGGTGGGTGCCAGTCTTTCAGCCCCTATACAGCCCCTATACAGCCCCTATACAGCCCCTACCTGAGGACCTCCGTACCAGTGGTGGGTGCCCTTTCAGCCCCTATACAGCCCCTATACCTGAGGACCTCCGTACAGTGGTGGGTGCCAGTCTTTCAGCCCCTAGCCCCTATACAGCCCCTATACAGCCCCGTACCTGAGGACCTCCGTACCAGTGGTGGGTGCCAGTCTTTCAGCCCCTATACAGCCCCTATACAGCCCCGTACCTGAGGACCTCCGTACCAGTGGTGGGTGCCAGTCTTTCAGCCCCTATACAGCCCCTATACAGCCCCGTACCTGAGGACCTCCGTACCAGTGGTGGGTGCCAGTCTTTCAGCCCCTATACAGCCCCTAGCCCCTACAGCCCCGTACCTGAGGACCTCCGTACCAGTGGTGGGTGCCAGTCTTTCAGCCCCTATACAGCCCCTATACAGCCCCGTACCTGAGGACCTCCGTACCAGTGGTGGGTGCCAGTCTTTCAGCCCCTATACAGCCCCTATACAGCCCCTATACAGCCCCTATACAGCCCCGTACCTGAGGACCTCCGTACCAGTGGTGGGTGCCAGTCTTTCAGCCCCTATACAGCCCCTATACAGCCCCGTACCTGAGGACCTCCGTACCAGTGGTGGGTGCCAGTCTTTCAGCCCCTATACAGCCCCTATACAGCCCCGTACCTGAGGACCTCCGTACCAGTGGTGGGTGCCAGTCTTTCAGCCCCTATACAGCCCCTATACAGCCCCGTACCTGAGGACCTCCGTACCAGTGGTGGGTGCCAGTCTTTCAGCCCCTATACAGCCCCTATACAGCCCCTATACAGCCCCGTACCTGAGGACCTCCGTACCAGTGGTGGGTGCCAGTCTTTCAGCCCCTATACAGCCCCTATACAGCCCCTATACAGCCCCGTACCTGAGGACCTCCGTACCAGTGGTGGGTGCCAGTCTTTCAGCCCCTATACAGCCCCTATACAGCCCCTATACAGCCCCGTACCTGAGGACCTCCGTACCAGTGGTGGGTGCCAGTCTTTCAGCCCCTATACAGCCCCTATACAGCCCCGTACCTGAGGACCTCCGTACCAGTGGTGGGTGCCAGTCTTTCAGCCTTACAACTCAGTCAAGTCTTTGGTTATTGTCACATGGTCTCAGCAGCTCTGTCTGGTAGATGATCGTATGTCTGTCCTTCAGGTCCCCACTGCCACCAGGCAGCTGTCCAGTCCATGTCTCTGTCCCAGTGTAGAGCGTAATGTTGATCTGTTTCTCTCCACGGTGTTTATCCAGGGTTTATCACAGTGCTTATGGGGCCTGCTGTGTCTAATGCTCTGCCCAGCTGGAGACAAGACTGAGGCACATTAGAATGGAGGAGAAACAACAGTCAATTAACATCCCCGTTTTTTATTCAATATTTGATTTTATTAAACCGTCCCACCTCATCAGAGGACACCATTTTTTCCCCCTCATTTATACAGATTTTCTGCTATATGTACAACCAGTTGACTTTGTACTTTTCTATAAAGCAGTCACATAAAACATGACCAAACATGAGCTCTTTAATCCCTCCCCCTTAGCCCATCCCACCTATCACCATAGACCTCAGCTCTTTAATCCCTCCCCCTTAGCCCATCCCACCTATCACCATAGACCTCAGCTCTTTAATCCCTCCTCCTCAGCCCATCCCACTTATCACACATCAGAGACTAGAGCTGCTACTGTAAAGTAACCCAGTGGGACATAGAGACTCCTGCTACTGGGGACTAGAGCTGCTACTGTAAAGTAACCCAGTGGGACATATCCACCAGAGACTAGAGCTGATACTGTAAAGTAACCCAGTGGGACATATCCACTAGAGACTAGAGCTGCTACTGTAAATAACCCAGTGGGACATATCCACTGGACTAGAGCTGCTACTGTAAAGTAATCCAGTGGGACATATCCACAGAGACTAGAGCTGATACTGTAAAGAACATATCCACCAGAGACTAGAGCTGCTACTGTAAAGTAACCCAGTGGGACATATCCACCAAGACTAGAGCTGCTACTGTAAAGTAATCCAGTGGGACCCAGTGGGACATATCATATCACCAGAGACTAGAGCTGCTACTGAACCCAGCTGGGACATATCACCTAGAGCTGCTACTGTAAAGTAACCCAGTGGGACATATCCACCAGAGACTAGAGCTGCTACTGTAAAGCCCAGTGGGACATATCCACCAGAGACTAGAGCTGCTACTGTAAAGTAACCCAGTGGGACATATCCACCAGAGACTAGAGCTGCTACTGTAAAACCCAGTAACATATCCAGTGGGACATATCCACCAGAGAGCTGCTACTGAACTGGGACATATCCACCAGAGACTAGAGCTGTAAAAGTAACCCAGTGGGACATATCCACCAGAGACTAGAGCTGCTACTGTAAAGTAATCCAGTGGGACATATCCACCAGAGACTAGAGCTGCTACTGTAAAGTAACCCAGTGGGACATATCCACCAGAGACTAGAGCTGCTACTGTAAAGTAATCCAGTGGGACATATCCACCAGAGACTAGAGCTGCTACTGTAAAGTAACCCAGTGGGACATATCCACCAGAGACTAGAGCTGCTACTGTAAAGTAACCCAGTGGGACATATCCACCAGAGACTATGCTACTCCAGTGGGACATATCCACCAGAGACTAGAGCTGCTACTGTAAAGTAACCCAGTGGGACATATCCACCAGAGACTAGAGCTGCTACTGTAAAGTAACCCAGTGGGACATATCCACCAGAGACTAGAGCTGCTACTGTAAAGTAACCCAGTGGGACATATCCACCAGAGACTAGAGCTGCTACTGTAAAGTAACCCAGTGGGACATATCCACCAGAGACTAGAGCTGCTACTGTAAAGTAACCCAGTGGGACATATCCACCAGAGACTAGAGCTGCTACTGTAAAGTAACCCAGTGGGACATATCCACCAGAGACTAGAGCTGCTACTGTAAAGTAACCCAGTGGGACATATCCACCAGAGACTAGAGCTGCTACTGTAAAGTAACCCAGTGGGACATATCCACCAGAGACTAGAGCTGCTACTGTAAAGTAATCCAGTGGGACATATCCACCAGAGACTAGAGCTGCTACTGTAAAGTAACCCAGTGGGACATATCCACCAGAGACTAGAGCTGCTACTGTAAAGTGGGACATATCCACCAGAGACTAGAGCTGCTACTGTAAAGTAACCCAGTGGGACGTATCCACCAGAGACTAGAGCTGCTACTGTAAAGTAACCCAGTGGGACGTATCCACCAGAGACTAGAGCTGCTACTGTAAAGTAACCCAGTGGGACATTTTCATTTGGAGCTGGGTCCTGGTAGGGGGTTCGACTTTAAATCTCTCTCTCTCTTCTCTCTCTCAACCCCCCTCCTCTCTTTCTTCTCTCTCTCAACCCCCTCCTCTCTCTCCTCTCTCTCCCTTCTCTCTCTCTCTCAATCCCCCTCCTCTCTCCCTTCTCTCTCTCTCTCAACCCCCTCCTCTCTCCCTTCTCTCTCTCAACCATCCTTCTCTCTCTTTCTTCTCTCTCAACCCCCTCCGATCTCGCTATTCCCTCTCTCTCTCTCAACCACCCTCCTCTCTCTCTCCTCTCCTCTCTCTCTCCTGTCTCTCTTCTCTCTCTCAACCCCTCCTCTCTCTCTCTTCTCTCTCATCCCTCCTCCTGTCTCTCTCCTCTCTCTCAACCCCCTCCTCTCTCTCTCCTCTCTCTCAACCCCCTTCTCTCTCCCTCTCTCTCTCTCTCTCTCTCTCTCCTCTCTCTCAACCCCCTCCTCTCTCTCTCTCTCTCAACCCCCTCCTGTCTCTCTCTCCTCTCTCTCAACCCCCTCCTGTCTCTCTTCTCTCTCAACCCCCTCCTCTCTCTTCTCTCTCTCAACCCCCTCTCTCTTCTCTCTCTCTCAACCCCCTCCTCTCTCTCTCTCTTCTCTCTCTCAACCCCCTCCTCTCTTCCTCTCTCTGTGCACTACATAGGGAATAGGGTGCTATAGGGCTCTGGTCTAAAGTAGTGCACTACATAGGGAATAGGGTACCATAGGGCCCTGCTCTAAAGTAGTGCGCTACATAGGGAATAGAGTGCTGCTCTCTGGCATCTGTTGTCTGTTACTTCCTGACAAGATGAGACTCAGAGAAAAGAGGTGTATAAATGGCCTCAATTACAGGCCAGTGATTTACAGGATAAGATAGAGAACGGCTTCCCAAACAACACAGCCAATCCCAGCCTCTGTTACATGTGATTCTATTGAAGAAGTTGATCGCGTCTGTCTCTATCTGAAAATGTCACACAGTATTTGGTATTTATTAGTCGCTACAAAAGCAGCAGCTACTCTTCCACATGAAACATGAAACACGAAACATAATCCATAGTACAGAACATTATTAGTCAATGACTGATATACATTTAAAACTTCACACACAGCCTGCATATCAGTACATACACACAATATGTAGATCTAATACATTCCATGTAGTCATGTTACCTGGGTTACCAGAGAGTTCCATGTAGTCGTGTTACCTGGGTTACCAGAGAGTTCCATGTAGTCGTGTTACCTGGGTTACCAGAGAGTTCCATGTAGTCGTGTTACCTGTTACCCATGGTCGTGTTACCTGGGTTACCAGAGAGTTCCATGTAGTCGTGTTACCTGGGTTACCAGAGAGTTCCAGTAGTCATGTTACCTGGGTTACCCATGTAGTCGTGTTACCTGGGTTACCAGAGAGTTCCATGTAGTCGTGTTACCTGGGTTACCAGAGAGTTCCATGTAGTCGTGTTACCTGGGTTACCAGAGAGTTCCATGTAGTCATGTTACCTGGGTTACCAGAGAGTTCCATGTAGTCATGTTACCTGGGTTACCAGAGAGTTCCATGTAGTCGTGTTACCTGGGTTACCAGAGAGTTCCATGTAGTCATGTTACCTGGGTTACCAGAGAGTTCCATGTAGTCATGTTACCTGGGTTATTTCATACTGTGTGTTTCCCAGCCTCTGTTCTGGACATGGGGACTGTGAAGAGACCTCTGGTTGCATCTCTTGTGTTGCACCGATGAGTGTCTGAACTGTGTTGCCAACCGCTTCAACAGACAGTTCGGTTCCTTCAACACATAAATACCTCACACAAAGACCAATAGTGATGAGGTCAACACATCAATACCTCACACAAAGACCAATAGTGATGAGGTCAACACATCAATACCTCACACAAAGACCAATAGTGATGAAGTCAACACATCAATACCTCACACAAAGACCAATAGTGATGAGGTCAACACATCAATACCTCACACAAAGACCAATAGTGATGAGGTCAACACATCAATACCTCACACAAAGACCAATAGTGATGAGGTCAACACATCAATACCTCACACAAAGACCAATAGTGATGCAGTCAACACATCAATACCTCACACAAAGACCAATAGTGATGAGGTCAACACATCAACACCTCACACAAAGACCAATAGTGATGAGGTCAACACATCAATACCTCACACAAAGACCAATAGTGATGAGGTCAACACATCAATACCTCACACATAGACCAATAGTGATGCAGTCCATCTCTCCTCAACTTTGAGTCAGAAGAGACTGACATGCCTGTTATTGACCCTTTCCCTCCGTGTAAATCTAAACGTGCTGCTTTGTTCTGGACCGACTGCAACTATGTCCTACTTAGTTCCACATGACCACACAGCTGGGCAGTAAGTTCAGGCACAACGAAACGAGGGCCTGTAAAGACCTGTCTGGTCGACCGAGATGTCAAGAAGACAGAGCAACGCCCTATCACGGACAGACCTCCTTCCTATTTTAGCAACCGTTGAGTCTCTAATGTTGTGACCATGACAGATTGCTACGTAGGGTGACACCCAGCTGTTTAGTCTCCTCAACTTGCTCAGTAGCTGCGTTAATTCAATAATACATTTAAATGAGGTTTAGCGTTGAGCAAGGGATTTGTCCCAAAAATGATGCATTTTGTTTTTTTGAGATACAGTATTTAGCACCAGCCTATTGCTAAGTGATAGTTATAAAACTGACTGGAGCTCTATGTTACGGGGGTCGGGGGTCAGCTATTTATTTGTACTGTTTTTGCCGACGAGTCCTACTGTTGAGTCGTCAGCTTACACAGACACACAGGCTTTATTCAAGGTCATTGGAAGGTCATTAGTTAAAACAGAAAACAATAATGGCCCTAGTCGGCTGCCCTGCGGTACACCACGCTCAACCCGAATTTGAGGCTTCCATTAAGGAATCCCCTCTGTGTTATATTAGACAGGTTACTCTCAATCCAAAATAAAGCAGAGGATGCAAATTCATAACACCTATGTTTTTTTCAGCGATATGTTATGATCATTGACATCAGCTCCCACAATCTTCTTACTATCAATTTCTTTCAGACAATTAAAAAAAATGTATCATCCTTTAAAAAAAAAAATGTTTACTTGGCAAGTCAGTTAAGAACAAATTCTTATTTACAATGACGGCCTACCCCGACCCTATGGGACTCCCAATCACGGCCGAATGTGATACAGCCAAACCCAACTTTGAGAAATTATCAGCAGACCGAGCTTACTTCAATTACGAGATGGCTAAAGGTTGCGGACCATGTTTTTCTCCATTAGGAGAACAAAGGTTGTAGACCATTGCTGAATCTTTTAACCATACCACGTGGTTAAACTCTTAGACTATCGATACCGACAGAATAAGAACAAGTCTTTGATATTAATTACTAGTCTGCAGCTAGGAATTTGGTATCATTGGACGCGAAGAACGACAACCGCCGAAACATCCATTCTACAACAACATGAATGAATGTCACTCTGAACTATCCCCTCTAACCACAACCGAGAGGGAGAGAGACGGACGGACAATTCTACAAAAGACAAACTTTTCATCAGCGATCAAGACGACACACTGAGCGTAAATATATATATATTGATTGCAATTGTTCCCGAATGAGTGAGAGTTCATGTGTAAAGGATTAGCATTTCAATTGTTATAATTATCAACTCGGTAGTGACTTCTTAGTCGACCCCCATTTCCCCTTTTGTCTAACAAGCCGCCATGCCGGTTCAGCCCACTAGGGGGCACATTCTCCACTTCTCCTCTGTCCACCAAGCCGCCATGCCGGTTTAGCCCACTAGGGGGCACATTCTATCATTTCATGTAACCATATTTACTGTTTGTTTATGAATTTCTGTGAATTACTTAGTTAGTAATAGAGAAATGATTTAAGACAATTGATGTATGGATGACTCATAGTGAAGACTGGGTTCGTGCAGATAACCAACCATTCACGATGTTTGGAATGAGACTAATGTGAGGTACAGTAAAAAAATGCATTAACTCAAAGACTAATTGATCAGATAAAATATCTGAAAACTTATTTTAGGAAATGATAACTTTATAATCTGAATATTTTTCCTTGGTGCCCCTACTTCCTAGTTAATTAGTTACGTGATTAATCAGTTGATCGCGTAATAACTAATTGCAGATAATCTTTGTTAAAAACTATCAGTCTTCAGTTAATGATAGTAAAGACACGACAGAAGTTTACATAAACCTTAGTCAAATACATTTAAAGTCAGTTTTTCTGCAATTCCTGACATTTAATCCTAGTAAAAATTCCCTGTTTTAGGTCAGTTAGGATCACCACTTTATTTTAAGAATGTGAAATGTCAGAATAATAGTAGAGATAATGATTTATTTCAGCTTTTATTTATTTCATCACATTCCCAGTGGGTCAGAAGTTTACATACACTCAATTAGTATTTGGTAGCATTGCCTTTAAATGGTTTAACTTGGGTCACATGTTTCAGGTAGCCTTCCACAAGCTTCCCACAATAAGTTGGGTGAATTTTGGCCCATTCCTCCTGACAGAGCTGGTGTAACTGAGTCAGGTTTGTAGGCCTCCTTGCTCACACACGCTTTTTCATTAGTGCCCACACATTTTCTATAGGATTGAGGTCAGGGCTTTGTGATGGCCGCTCCAATACCTTGACTTTGTTGTCCTTAAGCCATTTTGCCACAACTTTGGAAGTTTGCTTGGGGTCATTGTCCATTTGGAAGACACATTCATATTCAAGCTTTAACTTCCTGACTGATGTCTTGAGATGTTGCTTCAATATATCCACATACTTTTCCTCCCTCATGAAGCCATCTATTTTGTGAAGTGCACCAGTCCCTCCTGCAGCAAAGCACCCCCACAACATGACGCTGCCACCCCCGTGCTTCACGGTTGGGATGGTGTTCTTCGGCTCCAGTTTTACACCTTTATATTTCACCTTTATTTAACCCCCCAAAAATTCAACCTTTACAAATGTTGACATGGAGGACAGAGAAATGTCGAACCCACAATATAATTTATTATGCCTTTAAGGCATACATTATGGAAATGATAATCTCATACTCTGCTAAAGTTAAATCTAATTTAGAAATTAAAATGAAAGAAAAATAAATTACTATTTTAGAAAAAAGCCGGGAAAAAAATATAATAATAGACATGGCAAATATGTTAAGAATAACTCATGATCTACATCAATTCTGTTAAGTGGTCCACAATAATACATAGGATGCTTAAAAAGTGACAACCACAAATATATAAAGATATCTTTATATATTATTGATTTATACATTTATTTTATATTATACTCAACAATATGAAAGCAGATCAAAACTATGAAATAACACATTTTATTTTATTTTATTTTCACCTTTATTTAAGCAGGTAGGCAAGTTGAGAACACCTTTATTTAAGCAGGTAGGCAAGTTGAGAACACCTTTATTTAAGCAGGTAGGCAAGTTGAGAACACCTTTATTTAACCAGGTCGGCCAGTTGAGAACACCTTTATTTAACCAGGTAGGCTAGTTGAGAACACCTTTATTTAACCAGGTAGGCAAGTTGAGAACACCTTTATTTAACCAAGTAGGCCAGTTGAGAACAAGTTCTCATTTACAATTGCGACCTGGCCAAGATAAAGCAAAGCAGTTCGACACATACAACGACACAGAGTTACACATGGAATAAAACAAACATACAGTCAATAATACAGTAGAAAAATAAGTCTATATACAATGTGAGCAAATTAGGTGAGATAAGGGAGGCAAAAGGCAAAAAAAGGCCATGGTGGCAAAGTAAATACAATATAGCAAGTAAAACACTGGAATGGTAGATTAGCAGTGGAAGAATGTGCAAAGTAGAAATAAAAATAATGGGGTGCAAAGGAGCAAAATAAATAAATAAATTAAATACAGTTGGGAAAGAGGTAGTTGTTTGGGCTAAATTATAGGTGGGTGCAAAGGAGCAAAATAAATAAATAAACTTGTTTTACTGTTGATATTTATACTTTTGTACCTGTTTCCTCCAGCATCTTCACAAGGTCCTTTGCTGTTGTTCTGGGATTGATTTGCACTTTTCGCACCAAAGTACGTTCATCTCTAGGAGACAGAACATGTCTCCTTCCTGAGCGGTTTGACGGCTGTGCGGTCCCATGGTGTTTATACTTGTGTACTAGTGTTTGTACAGATGAACGTGGTACCTTCAGGCGTTGGTAAATTGCTCCCAAGGATGAACCAGACTTGTGGAGGTCTACAATTATTTTTCCTGAGGTCTTGGCTGATTTCTTTAGATTTTCCCATGATGTCAAGCAAAGAGGCACTGAGTTTGAAGGTAGTCCTTGAAATACATCCACAGGTACACCTCCAATTGACTCAAATGATGTCAATTAGCCTATCAGAAGCTTCTAAAGCCATGACATCATTTTCTGGAATTTTCCAAGCTGTTTAAAGGCACAGTCAACTTAGTGAATGTAAACTCCTGACCCACTGGAATTGTGATACAGTGAATTATAAGTGAAATAATCTGTCTATAAACAATAGTTGGAAAAATAACTTGTGTTGCACAAAGTAGATGTCCTAACCGACTTGCCAAAACTATAGTTTGTTAACAAGACGTGTGGAGTGGTTGAAAAACAAGTTTTAATGACTCCAACCTAAGTGTATATAAACTTCCGACTTCCACTGTATTTGATCTGATATATCAGTCAGTCTGTCTGTCAACTAGAGGTTAATGAACAGTCAGTCAGCCAGCCAGTCAGCCAGCCAGTCAGTCAGCCAGTCAGTCAGTCAGTCTGTCAGTCAGTCAGTCAGTCTGTCTGTCTGTCTGTCAACTAGAGGTTAATGGACAGTCAGTCAGCCAGCCAGTCAGCCAGTCAGTCAGTCTGTCTGTCTGTCTGTCAACTAGAGGTTAATGGACAGTCAGTCAGCCAGCCAGTCAGCCAGTCAGTCAGTCAGTCAGTCAGTCAGTCAGCCAGTCAGCCAGCCAGTCAGTCAGCAGCCAGTCAGTCAGTCAGTCAGTCAGTCTGTCTGTCAACTAGAGGTTAATGTACAGTCAGCCAGCCAGTCAGCCAGCCAGTCAGTCAGCCAGTCAGTCAGTCAGTCTGTCTGTCAACTAGAGGTTAATGGACAGTCAGCCAGTCAGTCAGTCAGTCTGTCTGTCCAAGGTCATCATAGTCTGTTGTTCTTCCCAAGTGATATTGAGCCAGTTGAAGTTTT
>NC_088398.1:84228688-84231188 GCF_034236695.1 Oncorhynchus nerka
ACAAGTCCAGGGAGACAGGAGAAGACCTGGGCATCTTCATCAAGTCCATCATCCATGGTGGAGCTGCGTACAAGGTATTACCGTGGGGACTGTCTTTGACTGTTCACTGTCATCTAGACGGCTGCTAATCTCAGTTAGCTCAGGACTAAAGTCTGGCTCATCTAGACGGCTGCTAATCTCAGTTAACTCAGGACTAAAGTCTGGCTCATCTAGATGGCTGCTAATCTCAGTTAACTCAGGACTAAAGTCTTGCTCATCTGGTCAACTGCTAATCTCAGTTAACTCAGGACTAAAGTCTGGCTCATCTAGACGGCTGCTAATCTCAGTTAACTCAGGACTAAAGTCTTGCTCATCTAGACGGCTGCTAATCTCAGTTAACTCAGGACTAAAGTCTTGCACATCTAGATGGCTGCTAATCTCAGTTAACTCAGGACTAAAGTCTGGCTCATCTAGACGGCTGCTAATCTCAGTTAACTCAGGACTAAAGTCTTGCTCATCTAGACGGCTGCTAATCTCAGTTAACTCAGGACTAAAGTCTGGCTCATCTAGATGGCTGCTAATCTCAGTTAACTCAGGACTAAAGTCTTGCTCATCTAGACGGCTGCTAATCTCAGTTAACTCAGGACTAAAGTCTGGCTCATCTAGATGGCTGCTAATCTCAGTTAACTCAGGACTAAAGTCTGGCTCATCTGGTCAACTGCTAATCTCAGTTAACTCAGGACTAAAGTCTGGCTCATCTAGACGGCTGCTAATCTCAGTTAGCTCAGGACTAAAGTCTTGCTCATCTAGACGGCTGCTAATCTCAGTTAACTCAGGACTAAAGTCTGGCTCATCTAGACGGCTGCTAATCTCAGTTAACTCAGGACTAAAGTCTTGCTCATCTGGTCAACTGCTAATCTCAGTTAACTCAGGACTAAAGTCTTGCTCATCTAGACGGCTGCTAATCTCAGTTAACTCAGGACTAAAGTCTTGCTCATCTAGATGGCTGCTAATCTCAGTTAACTCAGGACTAAAGTCTGCTCATCTAGACTCTAATCTCAGAACTCAGGACTGTTTTGCTCAATCTCTCAGTTAACTCAGGACTAAAGTCTGGCTCATCTGGTCAACTGCTAATCTCAGTTAACTCAGGACTAAAGTCTTGCTCATCTAGACGGCTGCTAATCTCAGTTAACTCAGGACTAAAGTTTTGCTCATCTAGACGGCTGCTAATCTCAGTTAACTCAGGACTAAAGTCTGGCTCATCTGGTCAACTGCTAATCTCAGTTAACTCAGGACTAAAGTCTTGCTCATCTAGACGGCTGCTAATCTCAGTTAACTCAGGACTAAAGTCTGGCTCATCTAGACGGCTGCTAATCTCAGTTAACTCAGGACTAAAGTCTTGCTCATCTAGACGGCTGCTAATCTCAGTTAACTCAGGACTAAAATCTGGCTCATCTAGATGGCTGCTAATCTCAGTTAACTCAGGACTAAAGTCTGGCTCATCTAGACGGCTGCTAATCTCAGTTAACTCAGGACTAAAGTCTGGCTCATCTGGTCAACTGCTAATCTCAGTTAACTCAGGACTAAAGTCTGGCTCATCTAGACGGCTGCTAATCTCAGTTAGCTCAGGACTAAAGTCTTGCTCATCTAGACGGCTGCTAATCTCAGTTAACTCAGGACTAAAGTCTGGCTCATCTAGACGGCTGCTAATCTCAGTTAACTCAGGACTAAAGTCTTGCTCATCTGGTCAACTGCTAATCTCAGTTAACTCAGGACTAAAGTTTTGCTCATCTAGACGGCTGCTAATCTCAGTTAACTCAGGACTAAAGTCTTGCACATCTAGATGGCTGCTAATCTCAGTTAACTCAGGACTAAAGTCTTGCTCATCTAGACGGCTGCTAATCTCAGTTAACTCAGGACTAAAGTCTTGCTCATCTAGACGGCTGCTAATCTCAGTTAACTCAGGACTAAAGTTTTGCTCATCTAGACGGCTGCTAATCTCAGTTAACTCAGGACTAAAGTCTGGCTCATCTGGTCAACTGCTAATCTCAGTTAACTCAGGACTAAAGTCTTGCTCATCTAGACGGCTGCTAATCTCAGTTAACTCAGGACTAAAGTTTTGCTCATCTAGACGGCTGCTAATCTCAGTTAACTCAGGACTAAAGTCTGGCTCATCTGGTCAACTGCTAATCTCAGTTAACTCAGGACTAAAGTCTTGCTCATCTAGACGGCTGCTAATCTCAGTTAACTCAGGACTAAAGTCTGGCTCATCTAGACGGCTGCTAATCTCAGTTAACTCAGGACTAAAGTCTTGCTCATCTAGACGGCTGCTAATCTCAGTTAACTCAGGACTAAAGTCTGGCTCATCTAGACGGCTGCTAATCTCAGTTAACTCAGGACTGAAGTCTTGCTCATCTAGACAGCTGCTAATCTCAGTTAACTCAGGACTAAAGTCTGGCTCATCTAGACGGCTGCTAATCTCAGTTAACTCAGGACTAAAGTCTGGCTCATCTGGTCAACT
>NC_088398.1:84236188-84281188 GCF_034236695.1 Oncorhynchus nerka
GTCACCCAGGTAGTACAGTCACCCAGGTAGTACAGTCACCCAGGGAGACAGTCACCCAGGTAGTACAGTCACCCAGGTAGTACAGTCACCCAGGTAGTACAGTCACCCAGGGAGACAGTCACCCAGGTAGTACAGTCACCCAGGTAGTACAGTCACCCAGGTAGTAAAGTCACCCAGGGACTACAGTCACCCAGGTAGTACAGTCACCCAGGTAGTACAGTCACCCAGGGAGACAGTCACCCAGGTAGTACAGTCACCCAGGTAGTACAGTCACCCAGGTAGTACAGTCACCCAGGGAGACAGTCACCCAGGTACTACAGTCACCCAGGTAGTACAGTCACCCAGGGACTACAGTCACCCAGGGACTACAGTCACCCAGGGAGACAGTCACCCAGGTAGTACAGTCACCCAGGGACTACAGTCACCCAGGTAGTACAGTCACCCAGGTAGTACAGTCACCCAGGGAGACAGTCACCCAGGTAGTACAGTCACCCAGGGACTACAGTCACCCAGGTAGTACAGTCACCCAGGTAGTACAGTCTAGGACTCTACCACGTCTCTCCACGTGTTCTAAACAGACATGTAAATGGGTCTGGACAACGGTGCGTGCCTCGTCCTACTGCTCCACTGTTCAGGGCTGGCTCTGGCTTTGTTGGAGATTGATGTCCCCCCTGATGGCCGATGTTATGGTTATTGCCACTCGTTGTGGGGAATTGCAGACTGGGATGTGTGGGCACGGGTCGGTAGAGGGTCGGGTAGGACCCTCCCTGCTTGGCTCTTATTGTTCCCATGAACTACACATTCATGGTCATTATGTTTTATGGTGTGTGACTGACTGGGGCTGGGTGGGCTGGGGTGGGCTGGGTTGGGGTGGGCTGGGGTGGGCTGGGCTGGGTTGGGGTGGGCTGGGTTGAGGTGGGGTGGGGTGGGCTGGGTTGGGGTGGGCTGGGTTGGGGTGTGCTGGGGTGGGGTGGGCTTGGTTGGGGTGGGCTGGGTTGGGGTGGGCTGGGCTTGGTTGGGCTGGGTTGGGGTGGGCTGGGTTGGGGTGGGCTGGGTTGGGCTGGGGTGGGGTGGGTTGGGGTGGGCTGGGTTGGGGTGGGCTGGGGTGGGCTGGGCTTGGTTGGGGTGGGCTGGGTTGAGGTGGGCTGGGTTGGGGTGGGGTGGGCTTGGTTGGGGTGGGCTGGGCTGGGTTGGGGTGGGGTGGGCTTGGTTGGGGTGGGCTGGGTTGGGGTGGGCTGGGGTGGGCTGGGCTTGGTTGGGGTGGGCTGGGTTGAGGTGGGCTGGGTTGGGGTGGGGTGGGCTTGGTTGGGGTGGGCTGGGTTGGGGTGGGTTGGGCTGGGTTGGGGTGGGGTGGGCTTGGTTGGGCTGGGTTGGGGTGGGCTGGGGTGGGCTGGGCTTGGTTGGGGTGGGCTGGGTTGAGGTGGGCTGGGTTGGGGTGGGGTGGGCTTGGTTGGGGTGGGCTGGGTTGGGGTGGGCTGGGTTGGGGTGGGCTGGGGTGGGGTGTGCTTGGTTGGGGTGGGCTGGGGTGGGGTGGGCTTGGTTGGGGTGGGCTGGGTTGGGGTGGGCTGGGGTGGTCTGGGCTTGGTTGGGGTGGGCTGGGTTGAGGTGGGCTGGGTTGGGGTGGGGTGGGCTTGGTTGGGGTGGGCTGGGTTGGGGTGGGCTGGGGTGGGCTGGGCTTGGTTGGGGTGGGCTGGGTTGAGGTGGGCTGGGTTGGGGTGGGGTGGGCTTGGTTGGGGTGGGCTGGGTTGGGGTGGGGCTGGGTTGGGGTGGGGTGGGCTTGGTTGGGGTGGGCTGGGTTGGGGTGGGCTGGGCTGGGGTGGGTTGGGGTGGGGTGGGGTGGGTTGGGGTGGGCTGGGCTGGGCTGGGTTGGGCTGGGCTTGGTTGGGCTGGGTTGGGGTGGGCTGGGTTGGGGTGGGCTGGGTTGGGCTGGGGTGGGTTGGGGTGGGGTGGGGTGGGTTGGACTGGGGTGGGGTGGGGTGGGTTGGGGTGGGCTGGGTTGGGGTGGGCTGGGGTGGGGTGGGGTGGGGTTGTAGCCATTTCAGCGACTGGGCCCGAGGGAGGTAGTAAGGGGGGTGACGGGAGGACATTGTCCTCTTTGTGTGGTGGACATCTCTCTTTCTTTCTCTGTACTTCTCCCTCCCTCTTTCTGTATCTGTTTCTGTCTTTCTGATCTTCTCTGTGGATGGTTGGTTGTCAGCTGGGCCAGACGGTGATGTTGCCATGGTGAATTGTTGGATGAGACACAGTCTGCATTGAGAGGCTCTATAGAGATGGAGGTTAGGTCTACTCAGAGGCTAGTGTGGTCCATGGTCTATAGAGATGTCTTCATGGAGGTTAGTTCTACTCAGAGCCTAGTGTGGTCCATGGTCTATAGAGATGTCTTCATGGAGGCTAGGCGTACTCAGAGCCTAGTGTGGTCCATGGTCTATAGAGATGTCTTCATGGAGGCTAGGCCTACTCAGAGCCTAGTGTGGTCCATGGTCTATAGAGATGTCTTCATGGAGGCTAGGCCTACTCAGAGCCTAGTGTGGTCCATGGTCTATAGAGATGTCTTCATGGAGGTTAGTTCTACTCAGAGCCTAGTGTGGTCCATGGTCTTTAGAGATGTCTTCATGGAGGCTAGGCGTACTCAGAGCCTAGTGTGGTCCATGGTCTATAGAGATGTCTTCATGGAGGCTAGGCCTACTCAGAGCCTAGTGTGGTCCATGGTCTATAGAGATGTCTTCATGGAGGCTAGGCCTACTCAGAGCCTAGTGTGGTCCATGGTCTATAGAGATGTCTTCATGGAGGCTAGGTCTACTCAGAGTCTAGTGTGGTCCATGGTCTATAGAGATGTCTTCATGGAGGCTAGGCCTACTCAGAGCCTAGTGTGGTCCATGGTCTATAGAGATGTCTTCATGGAGGCTAGGCCTACTCAGAGTCTAGTGTGGTCCATGGTCTATAGAGATGTCTTCATGGAGGCTAGGCCTACTCAGAGCCTAGTGTGGTCCATGGTCTATAGAGATGTCTTCATGGAGGCTAGGCCTACTCAGAGCCTAGTGTGGTCCATGGTCTATAGAGATGTCTTCATGGAGGCTAGGCCTACTCAGAGCCTAGTGTGGTCCATGGTCTATAGAGATGTCTTCATGGAGGCTAGGCCTACTCAGAGCCTAGTGTGGTCCATGGTCTATGGAGATGTCTTCATGGAGGTTAGTTCTACTCAGAGCCTTGGGATCCATAGACTTATAGCAATATTTTTCTAGCATAAACCTTCATTCACTGATTCAAGGAATGGAATATGTATAGAGTCTGTATCATGCTAATTTCTCCTTTTACGATGCATGTATTTTTCTATAGTCCCTGTGGACAGTGTTGTTAAGGTAAGGCCAGGAGACGTCCCGATAATCGGTCTTCTCACCAAAACATCTGTAGCATCCTAACGGCCTAACAAACGAATATGCTGAATCTATAGAGAGGGGAAACTCTCACGAACCACGATGCTGTTCTCCGTTTTGCTCCACGACCCCCCTACATGTATCACGGGACTCGTCTGAATATAACCCATATAAACTAATGGTAGGATGGAGATATATATAAATATAGATATATAGATATATAGATATTAAACCTTCATCTGAATGTAACCCATATAAACTAATGGTAGGATGGAGGTAGTTTTGTGCCAACAGAAATAAATAATACATTTTTTGCCATTTATGAATGTTGTTCAACGTGTTTCTATGGGCTATTGTAGTAAAAAATAAATATTTTTTAGGGGTCCTAAAATTCTAAAGCAAAAATTGACCTTCCAAATATAGTTTGAATGAAAAATATGTAATGAATTGTTATTTGAATATGTTGGTAACAGTTTTATAAAAAGCATTAAGGCACAGTGAAGTGGTGCTGTGTAATGAATTCAGTCACAGGTAAATGGGTCGACTGGACCTCCACTATCGCGTCAGGCCGAGCGACAGCATTTACCTGTGATTGAACTCATTACACAGCACTGCTTCACGTGCCTTAATGCTTAACTATACAACGGGTCTGTCTAATCCTGGATGCTGATTGGTTTAAAAAGTGCATTCCAGCCGGTGTCTATTCCACAAGTTACCACCGGCTGAATCTATGACGTTAAAAACACCTATTTATTCTGTTCCGTCTGACTGTGCAATCCACTGTCTCATCAGCCCAGCCAGGCAATTTATAAACTTGCGTAAAGCATCTGGACATTATCTCCCTTTTCTTTTAGACTAGTGGTTTTCAACAGCGGAGATTTGTATGAACCTTGCTGTCTGTCTCTCTGACGTTTGAAATATTGGAAATTCGATCTCCAGCTGTCCTGTAGTAATGAACGTGTCGGGGTCATGGACGAGACAGACGGGCACGCAGCTTTTCTCAACCAGTCGAAATCATGAATCAGCATCATTTTTATTGATTTATAACCAAGAAATGTCAATAGAAAACATGTCAAACGAAACGAAATGCAGCTGGTTTCCAGTGTTTCCAGCTTCAGTTTGAAGTGATTGTGTACTAGCTGTGTTGCTGGCTGGTTCCTCTGAACAAGTGTCCTGACGAGAGAACACACTTTCTATGCCAGCTGACATCATACCTCGTTGCCAGGTGACATCATACCTCGTTGCCAGGTGACATCATACCTCGTTGCCAGGTGAAATCTCACCTCGTTGCATTACATTTACATTTACATTTAAGTCATTTAGCAGACGCTCTTATCCAGAGCGACTTACAAATTGGTGCTTTCACCTTATGACATCCAGTGGAGCAGCCACTTTACAATAGTGCATCTAAATCTTTTAAGGGGGGTGAGAAGGATTACTTTATCCTATCCTACGTATTCCTTAAAGAGGTGGGGTTTCAGGTGTCTCCGGAAGGTGGTGATTGACTCCGCTGTCCTGGCGTCGTGAGGGAGTTTGTTCCACCATTGGGGGGCCAGTTGCCAGGTGACATCATACCTCGTTGCCAGGTGTCATCATACCTCGTTGCCAGGTGACATCTCACCTCGTTGCCAGGTGTCATCATACCTCGTTGCCAGGTGACATCTCACCTCGTTGCCAGGTGACATCTCACCTCGTTGCCAGGTGACATCTCACCTCGTTGCCAGGTGACATCATACCTCATTGCCAGGTGACATCTCACCTCGTTGCCAGGTGACATCATACCTCATTGCCAGGTGAACATCATACCTCGTTGCCAGGTGAAATCATACCTCGTTGCCAGGTGACATCTCACCTCGTTGCCAGGTGACATCTCACCTCGTTGCCAGGTGACATCTCACCTCGTTGCCAGGTGACATCATACCTCGTTGCCAGGTGACATCATACCTCGTTAGCTCATTGTTATGGATGTATCCAAATAAATGTCACTAGAAAACAGCTTAAACAGATGCAAGCAAGGGAACGTTGCCAGACAGTATGTAAATGAATCCAAATGATGTTTTTATTGAAAATATGTCAATCATTATTTGAATATGTTGGTTACCCGTTGTATAAAAGCCGGTGTGCCAAAATACATCCTCCAAACACCGGCGTCTCGGGCATTATTAATTAACCACAAACTAGCCTCCTTACCTGACAGAAATATAACAGGATTATTTGTATCAATTGGGTGGCCATTGTTGTGTTAAACTCTGCCATGATGTACTGCAGCAGTAGGCCTAACACCATTGTTGTGTTAAACTCTGCCATGATGTACTGCAGCAGTAGGCCTAACACCATTGTTGTGAAAACTCTGCCATGATGTACTGCAGCAGTAGGCCTAACACCATTGTTGTGTTAAACTCTGCCATGATGTACTGCAGCAGTAGACCTAACACCATTGTTATGTTAAACTCTGCCATGATGTACTGCGGCAGTAGGCCTAACACCATTGTTATGTTAAACTCTGCCATGATGTACTGCAGCAGTAGGCCTAACACCATTGTTATGTTAAACTCTGCCATGATGTACTGCAGCAGTAGGCCTAACACCATTGTTATGTTAAACTCTGCCATGATGTACTGCAGCAGTAGGCCTAACACCATTGTTATGTTAAACTCTGCCATGATGTACTGCAGCAGTAGGCCTAACACCATTGTTGTGTTAAACTCTGCCATGATGTACTGCAGCAGTAGGCCTAACACCATTGTTGTGTTAAACTCTGCCATGATGTACTGCAGCAGTAGGCCTAACACCATTGTTGTGTTAAACTCTGCCATGATGTACTGCAGCAGTAGGACTAACACCATTGTTGTGTTAAACTCTGCCATGATGTACTGCAGCAGTAGGACTAACACCATTGTTGTGAAAACTAACGACCCAGGGAAGAGTTGAGGAGAAGAGAATAACTAATTTAAAAGCTTTAAAAACATGAGTAGCTTGTGACACCTTTGATTTCTTGTAAATTCGCTCATTAGAAATGGTTGGTTGGAGACTCTTCCTATATGATGTCCTTCCATACAGACTGGAGTGATGCTTCTATTCAACTGTTGTTGATCAGTAGGAAGGCATGACTCACCTATTGAGTCACATCCATATAAACTCAGACTATAAACTCACTGTTAACTGCGTTTATTTTCAGCAAACTTAACATGTACGTATTTGTATGAACATAACAAGATTCAACAACTGAGATATAAACTGAGTTCCTCAGACAGGTGTGAATCAGACAGGCGTGAATCAGACAGGTGTGAATCAGACAGGTGTGAATCAGACAGGTGTCTTGTGCCATATATTATTTTGACATATTTGCCACTGCTCGACTAAAAACATCTCAGTCTATCAACCAACCAATGGACCAGTCGACTAAAAACATCTCAGCCTATCAACCAACCAATGGACCAGTCGACTAAAAACATCTCGGTCCACAGCCTATCAACCAACCAATGGACCAGTCGACTAAAAACATCTCGGTCCACAGCCTATCAACCAACCAATGGACCAGTCGACTAAAAACATCTCGGTCCACAGCCTATCAACCAACCAATGGACCAGTCGACTAAAAACATCTCGGTCCACAGCCTATCAACCAACCAATGGACCAGTCGACTAAAAACATCTCAGTCTATCAACCAACCAATCGACCAGTCGACTAAAAACATCTCAGTCTATCAACCAACCAATGGACCAGTCGACTAAAAACATCTCAGCCTATCAACCAACCAATGGACCAGTCGACTAAAAACATCTCAGCCTATCAACCAAACAATGGACCAGTCGACTAAAAACATCTCAGTCTATCAACCAACCAATGGACCAGTCGACTAAAAACATCTCAGTCTATCAACCAACCAATGGACCAGTCGACTAAAAACATCTACACTGACTCTATCTGCACCGACTCTATCTGCACTGACTCTATCTGCCCTGACTCTATCTGCACTGACTCTATCTGCACTGACTCTATCTGCACTGACCCCATCTACACTGACCCCATCTACACTGACCCCATCTACACTGACTCTATCTGCACCGACTCTATCTGCCCTGACTCTATCTGCCCTGACTCTATCTGCACTGACTCTATCTGCACTGACTCTATCTACATTGACCCCATCTGCACTGACTCTATCTGCACTGACTCTATCAGGTGACACACCCCCTCCAGGGACGGCATGAGAGAGCCCCAGTAAGCCAGTGACTCAGCCCCTGTAATAGGGTTAGAGGCAGAGAATCCCAGTGGAGAGAGAGGAACTGGCCAGGCAGAGACAGCAAGGGCGGTTCGTTGCTCCAGAGCCTTTCCGTTCACCTTCCCACTCCTGGGCCAGACTACACTCAATCATATGACCTACTGAAGAGATGAGTCTCTCACATGGGTAGGCAGACCGTTCCATAAAAATGGAGCTCTATAGGAGAAAGCCCTGCCTCCAGCTGTTTGCTTAGAAATTCTAGGGACAATATGGAGGCCTGCGTCTTGTGACCGTAGCGTATGTGTAGGTATGTACGGCAGGACCAAATCAGAGAGATAGGTAGGAGCAAGCCCATGTAATGCTTTGTAGGTTAGCAGTAAAACCTTGAAATCAGCCCTTGCTTTGACAGGAAGCCAGTGTAGGGAGGCCAGCACTGGAGTAATATGATCACATGTTTTGGTTCTAGTCAGGATTCTAGCAGCCGTATTCAGCACTAACTGAAGTTTATTTAATGATTTATCCGGGTAGCCGGAAAGTAGAGCATTGCAGTAGTCTAACTCTATCTGCACTGACTCTATCTACACTGACTCTATCTGCACTGCCTCTATCTGCACTGACTCTATCTACACTGTCTCTATCTGCACTGACTCTATCTGCACTGACTCTATCTACACTGACTCTATCTGCACTGCCTCTATCTGCACTGACTCTATCTACACTGACTCTATCTGAACTGACCCATTCTACACTGCCTCTATCTGCACTGACTCTATCTTCACTGCCTCTATCTGCACTGTCTCTATCTGCACTGACTCTATCTACACTGACTCTATCTGCACTGACTCTATCTGCACTGCCTCTATCTGCACTGACTCTATCTACACTGACTCTATCTGCACTGACTCTATCTGCACTGCCTCTATCTGCACTGACTCTATCTACACTGTCTCTATCTGCACTGACTCTATCTACACTGACTCTCTGCACTGACTCTATCTGCACTGCCTCTATCTGCACTGACTCTATCTACACTGAGCCTATCTGCACTGACCCATTCTACACTGACTCTATCTGCACTGAGCCTATCTGCACTGACTCTATCTGCACTGACTCTATCTACACTGATTCTATCTGCACTAACTCTATCTGCACTGACTCTATCTGCACTGACTCTTGTGTTATTATTTTTCTTTAAACTAATACGTTTTAACTCTGTATTGTTTGGAAGGATTCATAAGCATTTCACGGTTTTTGCATGTGCCGAGTAAGATTCCTCTAGTTAACATCAGTAGGGTAGAGTTGTCCTCTAGTTAACATCAGTAGGGTAGAGCTGTCCTCTAGTTAACATCAGTAGGGTAGAGCTGTCCTCTAGTTAACATCAGTAGGGTAGAGTTGTCCTCTAGTTAACATCAGTAGGGTAGAGCTGTCCTCTAGTTAACATCAGTAGGGTAGAGCTGTCCTCTAGTTAACATCAGTAGGGTAGAGCTGTCCTCTAGTTAACATCAGTAGGGTAGAGCTGTCCTCTAGTTAACATCAGTAGGGTAGAGCTGTCCTCTAGTTAACATCAGTAGGGTAGAGCTGTCCTCTAGTTAACATCAGTAGGGTAGAGTTGTCCTCTAGTTAACATCAGTAGGGTAGAGTTGTCCTCTAGTTAACATCAGTAGGGTAGAGTTGTCCTCTAGTTAACATCAGTAGGGTAGAGTAGAGCTGTCCTCTAGTTAACATCAGTAGGGTAGAGCTGTCCTCTAGTTAACATCAGTAGGGTAGAGTTGTCCTCTAGTTAACATCAGTAGGGTAGAGTTGTCCTCTAGTTAACATCAGTAGGGTAGAGCTGTCCTCTAGTTAACATCAGTAGGGTAGAGTTGTCCTCTAGTTAACATCAGTAGGGTAGAGCTGTCCTCTAGTTAACATCAGTAGGGTAGAGTAGAGCTGTCCTCTAGTTAACATCAGTAGGGTAGAGTTGTCCTCTAGTTAACATCAGTAGGGTAGAGCTGTCCTCTAGTTAACATCAGTAGGGTAGAGTAGAGCTGTCCTCTAGTTAACATCAGTAGGGTAGAGTTGTCCTCTAGTTAACATCAGTAGGGTAGAGTTGTCCTCTAGTTAACATCAGTAGGGTAGAGTTGTCCTCTAGTTAACATCAGTAGGGTAGAGCTGTCCTCTAGTTAACATCAGTAGGGTAGAGCTGTCCTCTAGTTAACATCAGTAGGGTAGAGTTGTCCTCTAGTTAACATCAGTAGAGTAGAGCTGTCCTCTAGTTAACATCAGTAGGGTAGAGTTGTCCTCTAGTTAACATCTAGTTAACCCATCTCAGTGAACAGGACAGGACCCATCTCAGTGAACAGGACAGGACCCATCTCAGTGAACAGGACATGACCCATCTCAGTGAACAGGACAGGACCCATCTCAGTGAACAGGACAGGACCCATCTCAGTGAACAGGACAGGACCCATCTCAGTGAACAGGACAGGACCCATCTCAGTGAACAGGACAGGACCCATCTCAGTGAACAGGACAGGACCCATCTCAGTGAACAGGACAGGACCCATCTCAGTGAACAGGACAGGACCCATCTCAGTGAACAGGACAGGACCCATCTCAGTGAACAGGACAGGACCCATCTCAGTGAACAGGACAGGACCCATCTCAGTGAACAGGACAGGACCCATCTCAGTGAACAGGACAGGACCCATCTCAGTGAACAGGACAGTGAACGTGTGACCACAATAACACAATAGTTGTTTGTCCAGACCTTTTGAGTCTGGAAGAAAGGTGTAGATTTTAGAATGGTTTAACGGTTTAGGATTTTTTTCCTGTACAGATCTGTTCAGTATCTGGTCTCTTAGTTTGGTCAGAAAACTCACTGACTTTGTTAATGTTGTTGCTGGAGAGTTTAAAACATATATATATATATATATCACATTCTCATGACCCTGATTTTAAATACGGAGTGAAGCTCTATCTCCATCTCATGATCATGATGTTAATCGTGGCAGTATGATTCCTCTCTCTGACAGGATCCATTTGTCCCCTCGAACCAGTCTTTTGATGCCTCTGTCAGCTGCCCAGCCAGATCAGCTAACAACTCAGCCCAGCTGCCTGTGGTCAACAACGTCATCTATGAGAGATCTAATGGTGAGTTAGCACATAGCATGTACATGTTAGCATGTTTACTGTATATCTGACACTGTGCTGGTTAGCATGCTAGCACATAGCATGTACATGTTAGCATGTCTAATGTATATCTGACACTGTGCTGGTTAGCATGCTAGCACATAGCATGTACATGTTAGCATGTCTAATGTATATCTGACTCTGTGCTACTGTCAGCATTTTATCCCTCTTCTTCATCTTTCACGGTTACATTAGTTATATATATCTACAATACCTAGCTTCCTTACCTAGCTACAATACCTAGCTTCCTTACCTAGCTACAATACCTAGCTTCCTTACCTAGCTTCCTTACCTAGCTACAATACCTAGCTTCCTTACCTAGCTACAATACCTAGCTTCCTTACCTAGCTACAATAACTAGCTTCCTTACCTAGCTACAATACCTAGCTTCCTTACCTAGCTACAATACCTAGCTACCTTACCTAGCTACAATACCTAGCTACCTTACCTAGCTACCTTACCTAGCTACAATACCTAGCTATATTTACCTAGCTACAACACCTAGCTACAATACATTGCTACCTTACCTAGCTAGAATACCTAGCTACAATACCTAGCTACCCTACCTAGCTACAATACCTAGCTACCCTACCTAGCTACAATACCTAGCTACGTTACCTAGCTACAATAACTAGCTACCCTACCTAGCTACAATACCTAGCTACCTTTCCTAGCTATATTTTACCTAGCTACAATACCTAGCTACAATACCTAGCTACCCTACCTAGCTACAATACCTAGCTACCCTACCTAGCTACAATACCTAGCTACCTTTCCTAGCTACCTTACCTAGCTACAATACCTAGCTACAATACCTAGCTACCTTACCTAGCTACAATACCTAGCTACCTAGCTACATTACCTAGCTACCCTACCTAGCTACAATACCTAGCTACCTTTCCTAGCTATATTTACCTAGCTACAATACCTAGCTACAATACCTAGCTACCCTACCTAGCTACCTAGGTTGAATCTGGTTGGCCAAGTCAAATTGAATCTGGTTGGCCAAGTCAAATTGAATTTTTTGGCCAAGTCAAATTGAATCTGGTTGGCCATGTCAAGATGAATCTGGTTGGCCAAATCAAATTGAATTTGGTTGGCCAAATCAAATTGAATCTGGTTGGCCAAGTCAAATTGAATATGGTTGGCCAAGTCAAATTGAATTTGGTTGGCCAAGTCAAATTGAATTGCTTGCTCTGGTGGTAATATTGTAGTATTGCTAGCTCTGGTGGTAATCTGGCAGTATTGCTAGCTCTGGTGGTAATCCGGTGGTAATTTGGTAGTATTGCTAGCTCTGGTGGTAATCTGCTGGTAATCTGGTAGTATTGCTAGCTCTGGTGGTAATCTGGTAGTGTTGCTAGCTCTGGTGGTAATCTGGTGGTATTTCTAGCTCTGCTGGTAATCTGGTGGTATTGTTAGCTCTGGTGGTAATCTGGTAGTGTTGCTAGCTCTGGTGGTAATCTGGTGGTAATCTTTTGGTATTGCTAGCTCTGGTGGTAAACTGGTGGTATTGTTAGCCCTGGATTGGATTTAAAGCCACACTGTCATTTGCCCATCTAGAGTGGTTTTAGACCGTTTTCACAGCCCTGTATTTTTCCACATTTGAATTTAAAATGGAGATTCACTGATTCACACACAAATACCCCGAAATGTCCAATTGGATTTTTTAAAACAAATGAATAAACATTATAAAAATGAAATGTCTTGAGTCAAAACGTATTCATCCCCTTTGTTACGACAAGCCTAAATACATTCAGGTGTACATTTCTTAACAAGTCACATAACGTGTATGGCCTCAATCCGTGTGCAATGAAAGTGGTTGACATGGTTTTTGAATGATTATCCCATATCTGTTTCCCGTACATGTAATTGTCTTTAAGGTCCCTCAGTCGAGTAGTGAATTTCAAGCATAGACCATTCAACAACAAAGACCATGGAGGTTTTCCAATGCCTCTCAAAGACGAACACCAATTGGTAGATGGGTAAAAAACAATAATAACAGTGAATATCTCTTTGAGCATTATAAAGTTATTAATTACACTTTTGATTGTGTATCAATACACCCAGACACTAAAAAGATAGTGTCCTTCCTAACTCATTGCCGGAGAGGAAGGAAACCACCATGAGGCCAATGATGATGAGTTTAATGGCTGTGATAGGAGAAAACTGAGGATGGATCAACAACATTGTATTTTTTAATTTTTTAATTTTACCTTTATTTTACTAGGCAAGTCAGTTAAAGAACAAATTCTTATTTTCAATGATGGTCTAGGAACAGTGGGTTAACTGCCTGTTCAGGGGCAGAACGACAGATTTGTACGTTGTCAGCTCGGGAATTCAAACTTGCAACCTTTCGATTACTAGTCCAACGCTCTAACCACTAGAAAGAAGGAAGTCTGTACAGAAGAAACAATATTCCAAAATGTGCATCGTGTTTGCAATAAGGCACTAAATAAGTTTTTCAGTTGAATACAAAGTATTATGTTTGGGGCAAATCCAACGCATCACTGAGTACCACTTCATGTGTTATGTTTGGGGCAAATCCAACGCATCACTGAGTACCACTTCATGTGTTATGTTTGGGGCAAATCCAACGCATCACTGAGTACCACTTCATGTGTTATGTTTGGGGCAAATCCAACGCATCACTGAGTACCACTTCATGTGTTATGTTTGGGGCAAATCCAACGCATCACTGAGTACCACTTCATGTGTTATGTTTGGGGCAAATCCAACGCATCACTGAGTACCACTTCATGTGTTATGTTTGGGGCAAATCCAACGCATCACTGAGTACCACTTCATGTGTTATGTTTGGGGCAAATCCAACGCATCACTGAGTACCACTTCATGTGTTATGTTTGGGGCAAATCCAACACATCACTGAGTACGCATCACTGAGTACCACTTCATGTGTTATGTTTGGGGCAAATCCAACACATCACTGAGTACCACTTCATGTGTTATGTTTGGGGCAAATCCAACGCATCACTGAGTACCACTTCATGTGTTATGTTTGGGGCAAATCCAACGCATCACTGAGTACCACTTCATGTGTTATGTTTGGGGCAAATCCAACACATCACTGAGTACCACTTCATGTGTTATGTTTGGGGCAAATCCAACACATCACTGAGTACCACTTCATGTGTTATGTTTGGGGCAAATCCAACGCATCACTGAGTACCACTTCATGTGTTATGTTTGGGGCAAATCCAACGCATCACTGAGTACCACTTCATGTGTTATGTTTGGGGCAAATCCAACGCATCACTGAGTACCACTTCATGTGTTATGTTTGGGGCAAATCCAACGCATCACTGAGTACCACTTCATGTGTTATGTTTGGGGCAAATCCAACACATCACTGAGTACCACTTCATGGTTATGTTTGGGGCAAATCCAACGCATCACTGAGTACCACTTCATGTGTTATGTTTGGGGCAAAT
Source organism: Oncorhynchus nerka (assembly GCF_034236695.1). Classification (NCBI taxonomy): domain Eukaryota; kingdom Metazoa; phylum Chordata; class Actinopteri; order Salmoniformes; family Salmonidae; genus Oncorhynchus; species Oncorhynchus nerka. The sequence continues at coordinate 84,250,409 of NC_088398.1, forward strand.
CCAACGCATCACTGAGTACCACTTCATGTGTTATGTTTGGGGCAAATCCAACGCATCACTGAGTACCACTTCATGTGTTATGTTTGGGGCAAATCCAACGCATCACTGAGTACCACTTCATGTGTTATGTTTGGGGCAAATCCAACGCATCACTGAGTACCACTTCATGTGTTATGTTTGGGGCAAATCCAACGCATCACTGAGTACCACTTCATGTGTTATGTTTGGGGCAAATCCAACGCATCACTGAGTACCACTTCATGTGTTATGTTTGGGGCAAATCCAACGCATCACTGAGTACCACTTCATGTGTTATGTTTGGGGCAAATCCAACGCATCACTGAGTACCACTTCATGTGTTATGTTTGGGGCAAATCCAACGCATCACTGAGTACCACTTCATGTGTTATGTTTGGGGCAAATCCAACACATCACTGAGTACCACTTCATGTGTTATGTTTGGGGCAAATCCAACGCATCACTGAGTACCACTTCATGTGTTATGTTTGGGGCAAATCCAACACATCACTGAGTACCACTTCATGTGTTATGTTTGGGGCAAATCCAACACATCACTGAGTACCACTTCATGTGTTATGTTTGGGGCAAATCCAACACATCACTGAGTACCACTTCATGTGTTATGTTTGGGGCAAATCCAACACATCACTGAGTACCACTTCATGTGTTATGTTTGGGGCAAATCCAACACATCACTGAGTACCACTTCATGTGTTATGTTTGGGGCAAATCCAACACATCACTGAGTACCACTTCATGTGTTATGTTTGGGGCAAATCCAACACATCACTGAGTACCACTTCATGTGTTATGTTTGGGGCAAATCCAACACATCACTGAGTACCACTTCATGTGTTATGTTTGGGGCAAATCCAACACATCACTGAGTACCACTTCATGTTTTATGTTTGGTGCAAATCCAACACATCACTGAGTACCACTTCATGTGTTATGTTTGGGGCAAATCCAACACATCACTGAGTACCACTTCATGTGTTATGTTTGGGGCAAATCCAACACATCACTGAGTACCACTTCATGTGTTATGTTTGGGGCAAATCCAACACATCACTGAGTACCACTTCATGTGTTATGTTTGGGGCAAATCCAACACATCACTGAGTACCACTTCATGTGTTATGTTTGGGGCAAATCCAACACATCACTGAGTACCACTTCATGTGTTATGTTTGGGGCAAATCCAACACATCACTGAGTACCACTTCATGTGTTATGTTTGGGGCAAATCCAACACATCACTGAGTACCACTTCATGTTTTCATGTTTATTGGTGGCTGCATCATGTTATGGGTATGCTGGTCATCGGCAAGAACTATTTTTCTCTCTATAAAAAGAAACAGAATACAGCTATAAGCACAGTCAAACTCCCAGAGGACAACCTGGTTCAGTCTGCTTTCCACCAGGCAAACTCCCAGAGGACAACCTGGTTCAGTCTGCTTTCCACCAGTCAAACTCCCAGAGGACAACCTGGTTCAGTCTGCTTTCCACCAGACAAACTCCCAGAGGACAACCTGGTTCAGTCTGCTTTCCACCAGTCAAACTCCCAGAGGACAACCTGCTTTCCACCAGACAAACTCCCAGAGGACAACCTGGTTCAGTCTGCTTTCCACCAGACAAACTCCCAGAGGACAACCTGGTTCAGTCTGCTTTCCACCAGTCAAACTCCCAGAGGACAACCTGCTTTCCACCAGACAAACTCCCAGAGGACAACCTGGTTCAGTCTGCTTTCCACCAGTCAAACTCCCAGAGGACAACCTGCTTTCCACCAGACAAACTCCCAGAGGACAACCTGGTTCAGTCTGCTTTCCACCAGACAAACTCCCAGAGGACAACCTGCTTTCCACCAGTCAAACTCCCAGAGGACAACCTGGTTCAGTCTGCTTTCCACCAGACAAACTCCCAGAGGACAACCTGCTTTCCACCAGACAAACTCCCAGAGGACAACCTGGTTCAGTCTGCTTTCCACCAGACAAACTCCCAGAGGACAACCTGCTTTCCACCAGACAAACTCCCAGAGGACAACCTGCTTTCCACCAGTCATACTCCCAGAGGACAACCTGGTTTCCACCAGTCACTGGGAGACAAATTCACCTTTCAGCAGGACAACAACCTAAAACACAAGGCCCAATCTACACTGGAGTTGGTTACCAAGAAGACAGTGAATGTTCCTGAGTGGGCTAGTTACAGTTTTGACATGAAGATCTATGGAAAGACTTGAAAATGTCTGTCTAGCAATGATCAACAACCGAGTTCGCTGAGCTTGAAGAGTTTATTTTATTGGAATGGCCAAATATTGTCCAATCCAAGTGTGCGTCAAAGCAGGGAGATTAATATTAATCATCTTTTCTGTGCCGCTCTGCAAACACTCTAGCAGACGCATATGAATGTGATGGTGTGTGGAAGGGGTGGAAGGTGAGAGAAAGAAAGAGAGAAATACAGAGTGAGAAAGAGAGATGGTGAGAGAGAGAGAGAGTGATAGAGAGAGAGAGGTAGATAGCGAGAGGGAGAGAGACAGAGAGAGAGAGATAGAGAGTGAAAATGAGAGAGAGAGAGAGGGAAGGAGAGAGAGAGCGAACATGAGAGAGAGAGAGAGAGGTAGATAGCGAGAGGGAGAGAGACAGAGAGAGAGACAGAGAGAGAGAGAGACGGAGAGAGAGAGGGAGAGACAGAGAGCGAGAGAGAGAGAGAGAGACAGAGAGAGAGAGAGAGAGAGGGAGAGAGAGGGGAGAGAGAGGGAGAGACTTACCCCAAAAGACTCACAGCTGTAATCGCTGCCAAAGGTGATTAATATTTTATGAAGGCACTGTATGATTGAATGTTTCTGTAGAGCACTGAGGACTAAATGAAGTTCAGAGTGTTTCTGTAGAGCACCATGGACTATAAAGAGGACTACATGAAGTTCAGAATGTTTCTGTAGAGCACCGTGGACTATAAAGAGGACTAAATGAAGTTCAGAGTGTTTCTGTAGAGCACCGTGGACTATAAAGAGGACTAAATTAAGTTCAGAGTGTTTCTGTAGAGCACCGTGGACTGTAAAGAGGACTAAATGAAGCTCAGCATGTTTCTGTAGAACACCGAGGACTAAATGAAGTTCAGAGTGTTTCTGTAGAGCACCGAGGACTAAATGAAGTTCAGAGTGTTTCTGTAGAGCACCGTGGACTATAAAGAGGACTAAATGAAGCTCAGCATGTTCCTGTAGAGCACCGAGGACTAAATGAAGCTCAGCATGTTCCTGTAGAGCACCGAGGACTAAATGAAGCTCAGCATGTTCCTGTAGAGCACCGAGGACTAAATGAAGCTCAGCATGTTCCTGTAGAACACCGAGGACTAAATGAAGCTCAGCATGTTCCTGTAGAGCACCGTGGTTCAGTACACATCCGTGCTGTGACCCTTGAAGGACATCGATGTGTTTCAGTCTTTCCATTAAATACATATCACACACAGCCGACTGGAACAACTGATCATAGTTGATGGCATAACTGTTATGAGATAAGAGGATGGTTAAACCTCCATGGGGGAACCACGGTAGTTGAAGCTAAGTAGTAAATAAGAAGCTGGTGATGGATTAATTGCTCTGTGCGTTAAAGCAGGGATATTAATCATATCCTCCGTGCCGCTCTGCAAACACTCTAGCAGACACATATGGATGTGATGGTGGGTGGAAGGTGAGAGAAAGAAAGAGAGAAATACATAGTGAGAGAGAGAGACAGAGGCAGAGAGAGAGAAAGATACAGAGAGAGAGAGAGAGAGAGCAGAGAGAGAGAGAGAGAGAGAGAGAGGCAGAGAGAGACACACAGAGAGAAAGAGAGAGAGAGAGAGAGGCAGAGAGAGAGACACAGAGAGATACAGAGAGAGAGAGAGAGAGAGAGAGAGAGACAGAGAGAGAGAGAGAGACAGAGAGAGAGAGAGAGACAGAGAGAGAGAGAGAGAGAGAGAGAGACAGAGAGAGAGAGAGAGAGAGAGAGAGATACAGAGAGAGAGACACACATAGAGAAAGAGAGAGAGAGAGAGGCAGAGAGAGACACACAGAGAGATAGAGAGAGACAGAGAGAGAAAGAGAGAGACAGAGAGAGAGAGAGAGAGAGAGAGGCAGAGAGCGAGAGAGATACAGAGAGAGAGACACACAGAGAGAAAGAGAGAGAGAGAGAGACACACAGAGAGAAAGAGAGAGAGAGAGAGAGGCAGAGAGAGAGACACAGAGAGATAGAGAGAGACAGAGAGAGAGAGACAGAGAGGCAGAGAGAGAGAGAGAGAAAGATACAGAGAGAGAGAGAGAGAGAGAGCAGAGAGAGAGAGAGAGACAGAGAGAGAGACACACAGAGAGATAGAGAGAGACAGAGAGAGAGAGAGAGAGATACAGAGAGAGAGAGAGAGAGAGAGGCAGAGAGAGAGAGAGAGAGACACAGAGAGAGACACACAGAGAGATAGAGAGAGACAGAGACAGAGAGAGAGAGAGAGAGATACACAGAGAGAGAGAGAGAGAGAGAGAGATAGAGAGAGACAGAGACAGAGACACACAGAGAGAGAGAGAGATACAGAGAGAGAGAGAGAGAGAGGCAGAGAGAGACACACAGAGAGATAGAGAGAGACAGAGAGAGAAAGAGAGAGAGAGAGAGAGATACAGAGAGAGAGAGAGAGAGAGAGAGAGGCAGAGAGAGACACACAGAGAGAAAGAGAGAGAGAGAGAGAGATACAGAGAGAGAGAGAGAGAGGCAGAGAGAGACACACAGAGAGATAGAGAGAGACAGAGAGAGAAAGAGATAGAGAGAGAGAGAGGCAGAGAGAGACACACAGAGAGAGAGAGAGATACAGAGAGAGAGAGAGGCCTGGCTCTCAAGAGAAGACAGGCTATGTGCTCACTGCCCACAAAATGAGGTGGAAACTGAGCTGCACTTCCTAACCTCCTGTCCAATGTTTGACCATATTAGAGAGACATATTTCCCTCAGATTACACAGATCCACAACGAATTCGAAAACAAATCCAATTTTGATAAAAAATACCACAGTTTGCCATCACAGCAGCAAGATTTGTGACCTGTTGCCACGAGAAAAGGTCAACCAGTGAAGAACAAACACCATTGTAAATACAACCCATATTTATGCTTATTTATTTTATCTTGTGTCCTTTAACCATTTGTACATTGTTACAACACTGTATATATATAAATATATAATATGACATTTGTAATGTCTTTATTATTTTGAAATTCATGTATGTGTAATGTTTACTGTTAATTTGTATTGTTTATTTCACTTTTGTATATTATCTACCTCACTTGCTTTGGCAATGATAACACATGTTTCCCATGCCAATAAAGCCCTTGAATTGAATTGGGAGAGAGAGAGAGATGCACCATGAACACACACACCGCTCAACACCCTCTCTTCTCAACACCCTCTCTTCTCAACACCCTCACCGCTCAACACCCTCTCTTCTCAACACCCTCTCTTCTCAACACCCTCTCTTCTCAACACCCTCTCTTCTCAACACCCTCACCGCTCAACACCCTCTCTTCTCAGACACCCTCTCTTCTCAACACCCTCTCTTCTCAACACCCTCTCTTCTCAACACCCTCACCGCTCAACACCCTCTCTTCTCAACACCCTCTCTTCTCAACACCCTCTCTTCTCAACACCCTCTCTTCTCAACACCTTCTCTTCTCAACACCCTCTCTTCTCAACACCCTCACCGCTCAACACCCTCTCTTCTCAACACCCTCTCTTCTCAACACCCTCTCTTCTCAACACCCTCTCTTCTCAACACCCTCACCGCTCAACACCCTCTCTTCTCAACACCCTCTCTTCTCAACACCCTCTCTTCTCAACACCCTCTCTTCTCAACACCCTCACCGCTCAACACCCTCTCTTCTCAACACCCTCTCTTCTCAACACCCTCTCTTCTCAACACCCTCTCTTCTCAACACCCTCTCTTCTCAACACCCTCTCTTCTCAACACCCTCTCTTCTCAACACCCTCACCGCTCAACACCCTCTCTTCTCAACACCCTCTCTTCTCAACACCCTCTCTTCTCAACACCCTCTCTTCTCAACACCCTCTCTTCTCAACACCCTCTCTTCTCAACACCTTCTCTTCTCAACACCCTCTCTTCTCAACACCCTCTCTTCTCAACACCCTCTCTTCTCAACACCCTCTCTTCTCAACACCCTCTATTCTCAACACCCTCTCTTCTCAACACCCTCTCTTCTCAACACCCTCTCTTCTCAACACCCTCTCTTCTCAACACCCTCTCTTCTCAACACCCTCTCTTCTCAACACCCTCTCTTCTCAACACCCTCTCTTCTCAACACCCTCACCGCTCAACACCCTCTCTTCTCAACACCCTCTCTTCTCAACACCCTCGCTGTGCTGTGCTGTGTGTGTGTGTGTGTGTGTGTGTGTGTGTGTGTGTGTGTGTGTGTGTGTGTGTGTGTGTGTGTGTGTGTGTGTGTGATAATGAATGATGAGTGTTTGTGCTGTATCAATGTGTCAGTGGGGATTCCATCTCTTACTGAGCCTCATGCAGCTCCTCCATCAAACAGACAGAACCCATGTTCAATACTTACCATCCTGAACAAACACACACACACGCACACGCACACACACACGCACACACACACACACACACACAGCACCGACACTCATCATTCATTATCACACACACACACACACACACACACACACACACACACACACACACACACACACACACACACACACAGTGATTTTTCTACCATTGTAATCCCAGGGTGGGCCACCTAACTTTTCTTTTCGGGCCTCCAAACAGTGTTAAAATAAATTAATTTGAAATACATTTTTGGAAAAACACTTTCAACTTAAACAACTAAAACATTTAAATATTTAAAGTATGTAGAAAAGATAAAGCACCAATACATATTTTATTTTATAATTGTGTTGAAGTCAAGAAGTTAAAGTTGGGTCGCAAATGGCTCTTCCAAATGGACAATGACCCCAAGAATACTTCCAAAGTTGTGTCAAAATGGCTTAAGGACAACAAAGTCAAGGTATTGGAGTGGCCATCACAAAGCCCTGACCTCAATCCTATAGAAGATTTGTTGCAGAACTGAAAAAGCGTGTGTGAGCAAGGAGGCCCACAAACCTGACTCAGTTACACCAGCTCTGTCAGGAGGAATGGGCTAGAATTCACCCAACTTATTGTGAGAAGCTTGTGGAAGGCAACCTGAAACATTTGACCCAAGTTAAACCATTTAAAGGCAATGCTACCAAATACTAATTGAGTGAATGTAAACCTCTGACCCACTGGGAATGTGATGAAAGAAATAAAAGCTGAAATAAATAATTATTTCTACATATCTACTGTATATATCTACTGTATATATCTACTGTACATAACTACTGTACATATCTACTGTATATATCTACTGTATATATCTACTGTACATAACTACTGTACATATCTACTGTATATATCTACTGTATATATCTACTGTATATATCTACTGTACATAACTACTGTATATATCTACTGTACATATCTACTGTACATATCTACTGTATATATCTACTGTATATATCTACTGTATATATCTACTGTATATATCTACTGTACATATCTACTGTATATATCTACTGTACATAACTACTGTATATATCTACTGTACATATCTACTGTACATATCTACTGTATATATCTACTGTATATATCTACTGTACATATCTACTGTATATATCTACTGTACATAACTACTGTACATAACTACTGTACATATCTACTGTACATATCTACTGTATATATCTACTGTATATAACTACTGTACATAACTACTGTATATATCTACTGTATATATCTACTGTATATATCTACTGTACATAACTACTGTACATAACTACTGTATATATCTACTGTACATATCTACTGTACATAACTACTGTATATATCTACTGTATATAACTACTGTACATAACTACTGTATATATCTACTGTATATATCTACTGTATATATCTACTGTATATCTATACTGTATATATCTACTGTACATATCTACTGTACATAACTACTGTACATAACTACTGTACATATCTACTGTACATAACTACTGTACATAACTACTGTATATATCTACTGTACATAACTACTGTATATATCTACTGTACATATCTACTGTATATATCTACTGTATATCTATACTGTATATATCTACTGTACATATCTACTGTACATAACTACTGTACATAACTACTGTACATAACTACTGTACATAACTACTGTATATATCTACTGTACATAACTACTGTACATAACTACTGTACATAACTACTGTATATATCTACTGTATATATCTACTGTACATAACTACTGTACATAACTACTGTATATATCTACTGTATATATCTACTGTATATATCTACTGTACATAACTACTGTACATAACTACTGTATATATCTACTGTATATATCTACTGTATATATCTACTGTACATAACTACTGTACATAACTACTGTATATATCTACTGTATATATCTACTGTATATATCTACTGTACATAACTACTGTACATAACTACTGTACATAACTACTGTACATAACTACTGTATATATCTACTGTATATATCTACTGTATATATCTACTGTACATATCTACTGTATATATCTACTGTATATCTATACTGTATATATCTACTGTACATAACTACTGTACATAACTACTGTACATATCTACTGTACATAACTACTGTATATATCTACTGTATATATCTACTGTATATATCTACTGTACATATCTATTGTATATATCTACTGTATATCTATACTGTATATATCTACTGTACATATCTACTGTATATATCTACTGTACATAACTACTGTACATAACTACTGTACATAACTACTGTATATATCTACTGTACATATCTACTGTACATAACTACTGTACATAACTACTGTACATAACTACTATATATAACTACTGTATATATCTACTGTATATATCTACTGTACATAACTACTGTAGATAACTACTGTACATAACTACTGTATATATCTACTGTACATATCTACTGTATATATCTACTGTACATATCTACTGTATATATCTACTGTACATATCTACTGTAGATAACTACTGTACATATCTACTGTATATATCTACTGTACATAACTACTGTAGATAACTACTGTACATAACTACTGTATATATCTACTGTACATATCTACTGTATATATCTACTGTACATATCTACTGTAGATAACTACTGTACATAACTACTGTATATATCTACTGTACATATCTACTGTATAAATCTACTGTACATATCTACTGTAGATAACTACTGTACATATCTACTGTATATATCTACTGTACATATCTACTGTACATATCTACTGTATATATCTACTGTACATATCTACTGTAGATAACTACTGTTTTTTTTGGGAGGGGGAAAAAATGAAAAGGTGTCATTGTGACGAGGTTGATAGTTAATAACATTAACTATTTAAAACTTTGGTTTTAAATATTTTAAACAACTTTAGGTTGTGTCTTTAGATTTAGAGAAAATAAACAACTAAGTAAGAATTTTTTATTTTTCACTTTTCTCTCGTTGACTTCTGAAACCCCAAACTCTGGCCTGGTCGGTTTGGTCTGCTGCCCAAGCATTCCTGGAAGTCTTGTGATGTTGAGCCTCTGGGTTTAGAAACTCTGTGGTCTCACTATCACAGTCACAGTCACACACACACACACACACACACACACACACACACACACACACACATTCACACACACACACACACACACACACACACACACACACACACACACACACACACACACACATATCCACAGTCAGGTTTTTAAAGTCTGGTTCAGAGTAAATTCTATAAAGCCGCGACTCTGCGTTGTGAATGATGTAAACGTCTGATTGTAAGTCACTCAGGATAAGAGTGCCCTGCTAAAATGACGAAAAAAATGAAATGTAAATTAAATATAGAGATGTTGAAATGCATTGCTATAGTAAAGCTGATAACCAAACCAATATCTCTTTCCACAGAACCACCTGAACTCGTCAGTTCTGCCATTGACCCTAGTACACAACAGTCTCTCAGCACCGTGCAGAATGCTTTTCCGTTTTCACCAGAAATACACCCGTCAGTCCTGAAATAACAACCGATTTGTATGGAGACTTTCCACATGTTTCCGACGCTCTGTGGTCTCTCTCTCCTCCTCTCCAGTCTTCAATGGAAGTTCCGCCCACGTTGGTGAAGAGCATGATGACGAGGAGCTGACTCTTATATATCCCCGTCAGGAAGCCCTGAGTCTAGCCCCAGGGGATAGCTCCACCAGGCCCATCCCTGGACCAGCCCCAGGGGATACCAGGCCCATCCCTGGACCAGCCCCGGGGGATACCAGGCCCATCCCTGGACCAGCCCCAGGGGATACCAGGCCCATCCCTGGACCAGCCCCAGGGGATACCAGGCCCATCCCTGGACCAGCCCCAGGGGATAGCTCCAGCAGGCCCATCCCTGGACCAGCCCCTGGGGATAGCTCCACCAAGCCCATCCCTGGACCAGCCCCAGGGGATAGCTCCAGCAGGCCCATCCCTGGACCAGCCCCAGGGGATAGCTCCACCAAGCCCATCCCTGGACCACAGCTGGCCCAGTTTCAGTACCACCACACCAAGACCTCCAAGACCTCCAAGAGCATGGACCTGGGTAAGACATATACTTAATACTCTGGTTCACACTTCTCCCATCTCGTAAAGTCCTCGAACTCAACTGTGCATCTGGAAGCCAGTTCCATTGCTTTTTATTCTCCGTATCCCCCTGGTATATCCCCCTGGTATACAGTATATCTTTCTCCATATCCCCCTGGTATACAGTATATCTTTCTCCGTATCCCCCTGGTATATCCCCCTGGTATACAGTATATCTTTCTCCGTATCCCCCTGGTATTCAGTATATATTTCTCCATATCCCCTGGTATATCCCCCTGGTATACAGTATATCTTTCTCCGTATCCCCCTGGTATATACCCCTGGTATTCAGTATATATTTCTCCATATCCCCCTGGTATATACCCCTGGTATTCAGTATATATTTCTCCATATCCCCCTGGTATATCCCCCTGGTATACAGTATATCTTTCTCCGTATCCCCCTGGTATTCAGTATATATTTCTCCATATCCCCTGGTATATCCCCCTGGTATACAGTATATCTTTCTCCGTATCCCCCTGGTATACAGTATATCTTTCTCCGTATCCCCCTGGTATACAGTATATCTTTCTCCGTATCCCCCTGGTATATACCCCTGGTATTCAGTATATATTTCTCCATATCCCCCTGGTATATACCCCTGGTATTCAGTATATATTTCTCCATATCCCCCTGGTATATCCCCCTGGTATACAGTATATCTTTCTCCATATCCCCCTGGTATTCAGTATATATTTCTCCGTATCCCCCTGGTATATACCCCTGGTATACAGTATATATTTCTCCGTATCCCCCTGGTATACAGTATATCTTTCTCCGTATCCCCCTGGTATACAGTATATCTTTCTCCATATCCCCCTGGTATACAGTATATCTTTCTCCATATCCCCCTGGTATACAGTATATCGTTCTCCGTATCCCCCTGGTATATACCCCTGGTATTCCGTATATATTTCTCCATATCCCCCTGGTATTCAGTATATCTTTCTCCGTATCCCCCTGGTATATACCCCTGGTATTCAGTATATCTTTCTCCGTATCCCCCTGGTATGCAGTATATATTTCTCCGTATCCCCCTGGTATATACCCCTGGTATTCAGTATATCTTTCTCCGTATCCCCCTGGTATATCCCCCTGGTATACAGTATATATTTCTCCGTATCCCCCTGGTATATACCCCTGGTATTCAGTATATATTTCTCCGTATCCCCCTGGTATATACCCCTGGTATTCAGTATATCTTTCTCCGTATCCCCCTGGTATATACCCCTGATATTCAGAAAATCTTTCTCCATATCCCCCTGGTATACAGTATATATTTCTCCGTATCCCCCTGGTATACAGTATATATTTCTCCGTATCCCCCTGGTATACAGTATATCTTTCTCCGTATCCCCCTGGTATATACCCCTGGTATTCAGTAAATCTTTTTCCCATCCCACATAGTACATCTCTCTCAACATCACTCTCTGCTGGTGTTTTTGCAGTGTTTTAATGGGCTGCCAGTTGGGAAACTCTGTCTAACATAGTTTAGCTAAATACTGTACAAAGAGATGGTGTCTCCCTAAATACATAGAGATGTGGGAGACTGTTGGCAGCAGCAGGAGAGGGGGAACAACGATGTCCCCCGTCTCTTTGTACAGTATTTAGCTAAACCATGTTCGACAGAGTTTCCCAACTGGCAGCCCATTAAAACACTGTAAAAAACACCAGCCAATCAGCTCAAAGAGATTTTCATTTTGGAAATCTGTTCTAAAGTATTCATGATTCATGTGATCATATATATACAGGTACATATACAGGTACATATACATATACAGGTACATATACATATACAGGTACATATACAGGTACAGATACATATACATATACAGGTACATATACAGATACATATACAGGTACAGATACATATACAGGTACAGGTACATATACAGGTACATATACAGGTACAGATACATATACAGGTACATATACATATACAGGTACATATACAGGTACAGATACATATACAGGTACAGCTACATATACATATACAGGTACATATACAGGTACAGATACAGGTACATATACAGGTACATATACAGGTACAGATACAGGTACAGATACATATACATATACAGGTACATATACAGGTACATATACAGGTACAGATACAGGTACATATACAGGTACAGATACAGGTACATATACAGGTACAGATACAGATACAGGTACATATACAGATACAGGTACAGATACAGGTACATATACAGGTACAGATACAGGTACAGATACAGGTACAGATACAGGTACAGATACAGGTACATATACAGGTACAGATACAGGTACATATACAGGTACAGATACAGGTACAGATACATGTACATATACAGGTACAGATACAGGTACAGATACAGGTACAGATACAGGTACATATACAGATACAGGTACATATACAGATACAGATACAGGTACATATACAGGTACAGATACAGGTACAGATACAGGTACACATACAGGTACAGATACAGGTACAGATACAGATACATGTACAGATACAGGTACAGATACAGGTACATATACAGGTACAGGTACAGATACAGGTACAGATACAGGTACAGATACAGGTACATATACAGGTACAGATACAGGTACAGATACAGATACAGGTACAGGTACAGATACAGGTACAGATACAGGTACAGATACAGGTACAGGTACAGATACAGGTACAGATACAGGTACATATACAGGTACATATACAGATACAGGTACAGGTACAGATACAGGTACAGATACAGATACATGTACATATACAGGTACAGATACATATACAGGTACAGATACAGGTACGTATACATATACAGGTACAGATACAGGTACATATACAGGTACAGGTACATATACAGATACAGGTACAGATACAGGTACATATACAGATACATATACAGGTACAGATACATATACAGGTACATATACAGATACAGGTACATATACAGGTACAGATACAGGTACAGATACATCTACAGGTACAGGTACATATACAGATACAGGTACATATACAGGTACAGATACAGGTACAGATACATATACAGGTACAGATACATATACAGGTACAGGTACATATGCAGGTACATGTACAGATACAGGTACAGATACAGATACATATACGGATACAGGTACAGGTACATATACAGATACATATACAGGTACAGATACAGGTACAGATACAGGTACAGATACAGATACATGTACATATACAGGTACATATACATATACAGATACAGGTACATATACAGATACATATACAGGTACAGGTACAGATACAGATACAGGTACAGATACAGATACATATACAGATACAGGTACATATACAGGTACATATACATATACAGATACAGGTACATATACAGGTACAGATACAGGTACAGATACAGGTACTTATACAGATACATATACAGGTACATATACAGGTACATATACAGGTACATATACAGATACATATACAGGTACATATACAGGTACATATACAGGTACATATACATGTACATATACAGATACATATACAGGTACAGATACATATACAGGTACAGGTACATATACAGATACATATACATGTACATATACAGGTACATATACAGGTACATATACATATACAGGTACATATACAGGTACAGGTACATATACAGATACATATACATGTACATATACAGGTACATATACAGGTACATATACATGTACATATACAGATACATATACAGGTACAGATACATATACAGGTACAGGTACATATACAGATACATATACATGTACATATACAGATACATATACAGGTACATATACAGGTACAGATACATATACAGGTACAGGTACAGATACATATACAGGTACAGGTACATATACAGATACATATACAGGTACAGGTACATATACAGGTACAGATACATATACAGGTACAGGTACATATACAGATACATATACAGGTACAGGTACATATACAGGTACATATACATATACAGGTACAGATACAGGTACATATACAGGTACAGATACAGGTACAGATACAGGTACTTATACAGATACATATACAGGTACATATACAGGTACATATACAGGTACATATACAGTTACATATACAGGTACATATACATGTACATATACAGATACATATACATATACAGGTACAGGTACATATACAGATACATATACATGTACATATACAGGTACATATACAGGTACATATACAGGTACATATACATATACAGGTACATATACAGGTACATGTACATATACAGGTACATATACAGGTACATATACATATACAGGTACATATACAGGTACATATACATAGGTACAGATACAGGTACAGATACAGGTACAGATACAGGTACATATACAGGTACAGATACAGGTACATATACAGATACAGGTACATATACAGATACATATACAGGTACAGATACATATACAGGTACAGCTACAGGTACATATACAGGTACAGATACAGGTACAGATACAGGTACATATACAGGTACAGATACAGGTACATATACAGGTACATGTACAGATACAGATACAGGTACATATACAGGTACAGATACAGGTACATATACAGGTACAGATACAGATACAGGTACATATACAGGTACAGATACAGGTACAGATACAGGTACATATACAGGTACAGGTACAGATACAGGTACATATACAGGTACAGATACAGATACAGGTACATATACAGGTACAGATACAGATACAGGTACAGCTACAGGTACAGGTACAGATACAGGTACAGATACAGGTACATATACAGGTACAGGTACAGATACATATACAGGTACATATACAGATACAGGTACATATACAGGTACAGGTACAGATACAGATACAGGTACATATACAGGTACAGGTACAGATACAGATACATATACAGGTACAGATACAGATACAGGTACAGGTACATATACAGATACAGGTACATATACAGATACAGGTACATATACAGATACATATACAGGTACAGATACAGATACATATACAGGTACAGATACAGATACAGGTACAGGTACATATACAGATACAGGTACAGGTACATATACAGATACAGGTACAGATACAGGTACAGATACAGGTACATATACATATACAGGTACAGATACAGGTACATATACATATACAGGTACAGATACATATACAGGTACAGATACAGATACAGGTACAGATACAGGTACATATACAGGTACAGATACAGATACAGGTACATATACAGGTACAGATACAGGTACAGATACAGGTACATATACAGGTACAGGTACAGATACAGGTACATATACAGGTACAGATACAGGTACAGATACAGGTACAGCTACAGGTACAGATACAGGTACAGGTACAGATACATATACAGGTACAGATACATATACAGGTACAGGTACATATACAGATACAGGTACATATACAGGTACAGGTACAGATACAGGTACAGATACAGGTACATGTACAGGTACAGATACAGATACATATACAGGTACAGATACAGATACAGGTACAGGTACATATACAGATACAGGTACATATACAGATACAGGTACATATACAGATACATATACAGGTACAGATACAGATACATATACAGGTACAGATACAGATACAGGTACAGGTACATATACAGATACAGGTACAGGTACATATACAGATACAGGTACAGATACAGGTACAGATACAGGTACATATACAGATACAGGTACATATACAGGTACAGATACATATACAGGTACAGATACATATACAGGTACAGATACAGATACAGGTACAGGTACATATACAGATACAGATACAGGTACAGATACAGGTACAGATACAGGTACAGGTACATATACAGATACAGGTACATATACATATACAGATACAGGTACAGATACAGATACAGATACAGGTACAGATACAGATACAGATACAGGTACAGGTACATATACAGATACAGATACAGGTACATATACAGATACAGATACAGGTACAGATACAGGTACAGATACAGATACAGATACAGGTACAGGTACATATACAGATACAGATACAGGTACATATACAGATACAGATACAGGTACATATACATATACAGATACAGGTACATATACAGGTACAGATACAGGTACATATACAGGTACAGGTACAGATACAGATACAGATACAGATACAGGTACAGATACAGGTACATATACAGATACAGATACAGGTACATATACAGATACAGATACAGGTACATATACAGATACATGTACATATAGAGGTACAGATACAGGTACATATACAGGTACAGATACATGTACATATACAGGTACATATACATATACAGATACATATACAGGTACATATACAGGTACATATACATATACAGGTACATATACAGGTACAGATACAGATACAGGTACAGATACATATACAGATACAGGTACAGGTACAGGTACATATACAGATACATATACAGGTACAGATACAGATGCATATACAGGTACAGATACAGATACAGGTACAGGTACATATACAGATACAGGTACAGGTACATATACAGATACAGGTACAGATACAGGTACAGATACAGGTACATATACATATACAGGTACAGATACAGATACATATACAGGTACATATACAGGTACATATACAGGTACAGATACAGGTACAGATACAGGTACAGATACATATACAGGTACATATACAGATACATATACAGGTACAGATACATATACAGGTACAGATACAGGTACATATACAGGTACATATACAGGTACAGATACAGGTACAGATACAGGTACTTATACAGATACAGGTACATATACAGATACAGGTACATATACAGGTACAGATACAGGTACATATACAGGTACAGGTACAGATACAGATACAGGTACAGGTACATATACAGGTACATATACATATACAGGTACAGATACAGATACAGATACAGGTACAGGTACATATACAGGTACATATACAGGTACAGGTACATATACATATACAGGTACAGGTACAGATACAGATACAGATACAGGTACAGGTACATATACAGGTACATATACAGGTACAGATACAGATACAGATACAGATACAGGTACAGGTACATATACAGGTACATATACATATACAGGTACAGATACATATACATATACAGGTACAGATACAGGTACATATACATATACAGGTACAGATACAGGTACAGATACATATACAGGTACAGATACAGGTACATATACATATACAGGTACAGATACAGGTACAGGTACAGATACATATACAGCACAGTTTAAAGTATTCCCACACATTATGAAGAGGGATATGTGGTCATATACATGTAAGACATTATAGTAATGATCAGGTAGGTTAGTTAATGATCAGGTAGGTTAGTTAATGATCAGGTAGGTTAGTTAATGATCAGGTAGGTTAGTTAATGATCAGGTAGGTTAGTTAATGATCAGGTAGGTTAGTTAAATACAGTATAGTAATGATCAGGTAGGTTAGTTAATGATCAGGTAGGTTAGTTAAATACAGTATAGTAATGATCAGGTAGGTGAGTTAATGATCAGGTAGGTTAGTTAAATACAGTATAGTAATGATCAGGTAGGTTAGTTAATGATCAGGTAGGTTAGTTAAAGACAGTATAGTAATGGTCAGCTAGATTAGTTAAATACAGTATAGTAATGATCAGGTAGGTTAGTTAATGATCAGGTAGGTTAATTAAAGACAGTATAGTAATGATCAGGTAGGTTAGTTAATGATCAGGTAGGTTAGTTAAAGACAGTATAGTAATGGTCAGCTAGATTAGTTAAATACAGTATAGTAATGATCAGGTAGGTTAGTTAATGATCAGGTAGGTTAGTTAAATACAGTATAGTAATGATCAGGTAGGTTAGTTAGACATTATAGTAATGATCAGCTAGGTTAGTTAGACAGTATAGTAATGGTCAGCTAGGTTAGTTAGTATAGTAATGATCAGGTAGGTTAGTTAAATACAGTATAGCAATGATCAGCTAGGTTAGTTAAAGATCAGCTAGATTAGTTAAATACAGTATAGTAATGATCAGATAGGTGAGTTAGACAGTATAGTAATGATCAGGTAGGTTAGTTAATGATCAGCTAGGTTAGTTAAAGACAGTATAGATAATGGTCAGATAGGTTAGTTAAAGACAGTATAGTAATGATCAGATAGGTTAGTTAATGGTCAGCTAGGGTAGTTAGACAGTATAGTAATGGTCAGCTAGGTTAGTTAACAACAGTATAGTAATGGTCAGCTAGGTTAGTTAACAACAGTATAGTAATGGTCAGCTAGGTTAGTTAACAACAGTATAGTAATGGTCAGCTAGGTTAGTTAAAGACAGTATAGTAATGGTCAGATAGGTTAGTTAAAGACAGTATAGTAATGATCAGATAGGTTAGTTAATGGTCAGCTAGGGTAGTTAGACAGTATAGTAATGATCCAATAGGTTAGTTAGACAGTATAGTAATGGTCAGCTAGGTTAGTTAAAGACAGTATAGTAATGGTCAGCTAGGTTAGTTAACAACAGTATAGTAATGGTCAGCTAGGTTAGTTAAAGACATTATAGTAATGGTCAGATAGGTTAGTTAAAGACAATATAGTAATGATCAGATAGGTTAGTTAATGGTCAGCTAGGGTAGTTAGACAGTATAGTAATGATCCAATAGGTTAGTTAGACAGTATAGTAATGGTCAGCTAGGTTAGTTAACAACAGTATAGTAATGGTCAGCTAGGTTAGTTAAAGACAGTATAGTAATGGTCAGCTAGGGTAGTTAGACAGTATAGTAATGGTCAGCTAGGTTAGTTAACAACAGTATAGTAATGATCAGCTAGGTTAGTTAATGGTCAGCTAGGTTAGTTAATGGTCAGCTAGGTTAGTTAACAACATTATAGTAATGGTCAGCTAGGTTAGTTAAATACATTATAGTAATGGTCAGCTAGGTTAGTTAAAGACAGTATAGTAATGGTCAGATAGGTTAGTTAGACAGTATAGTAATGGTCAGCTAGGTTAGTTAAAGACAGTATAGTAATGGTCAGATAGGTTAGTTAGACAGTATAGTAATGGTCAGCTAGGTTAGTTAGACAGTATAGTAATGGTCAGCTAGGTTAGTTAAAGACAGTATAGTAATGGTCAGCTAGGTTAGTTAGACAGTATAGTAATGGTCAGATAGGTTAGTTAACAACAGTATAGTAATGGTCAGCTAGGTTAGTTAAAGACAGTATAGTAATGGTCAGCTAGGTTAGTTAAAGACAGTATAGTAATGGTCAGATAGGTTAGTTAAAGACAGTATAGTAATGGTCAGATAGGTTAGTTAACAACAGTATAGTAATGGTCAGCTAGGTTAGTTAAATACAGTATAGTAATGGTCAGCTAGGTTAGTTAGACAGTATAGTAATGGTCAGCTAGGTTAGTTAAAGACAGTATAGTAATGGTCAGCTAGGTTAGTTAGACAGTATAGTAATGGTCAGATAGGTTAGTTAACAACAGTATAGTAATGGTCAGATAGGTTAGTTAAAGACAGTATAGTAATGATCAGATAGGTTAGTTAATGGTCAGCTAGGGTAGTTAGACAGTATAGTAATGATCCAATAGGTTAGTTAGACAGTATAGTAATGGTCAGCTAGGTTAGTTAGACAGTATAGTAATGGTCAGCTAGGTTAGTTAACAACAGTATAGTAATGGTCAGCTAGGTTAGTTAAAGACAGTATAGTAATGGTCAGCTAGGTTAGTTAACAACAGTATAGTAATGGTCAGCTAGGTCAGTTAGACAGTATAGTAATGGTCAGCTAGGTTAGTTAACAACAGTATAGTAATGGTCAGCTAGGTTAGTTAGACAGTATAGTAATGGTCAGCTAGGTTAGTTAACAACAGTATAGTAATGGTCAGCTAGGTTAGTTAAAGACAGTATAGTAATGGTCAGCTAGGTTAGTTAGACAGTATAGTAATGGTCAGCTAGGTTAGTTAAAGACAGTATAGTAATGGTCAGCTAGGTTAGTTAGACAGTATAGTAATGGTCAGATAGGTTAGTTAACAACAGTATAGTAATGGTCAGCTAGGTTAGTTAAAGACAGTATAGTAATGGTCAGCTAGGTTAGTTAAAGACAGTATAGTAATGGTCAGATAGGTTAGTTAAAGACAGTATAGTAATGGTCAGATAGGTTAGTTAAAGACAGTATAGTAATGGTCAGCTAGGTTAGTTAATGGTCAGCTAGGTTAGTTAGACAGTATAGTAATGGTCAGCTAGGTTAGTTAATGGTCAGCTAGGTTAGTTAGACAGTATAGTAATGGTCAGCTAGGTTAGTTAATGGTCAGCTAGGTTAGTTAGACAGTATAGTAATGGTCAGCTAGGTTAGTTAACAACAGTATAGTAATGGTCAGCTAGGTTAGTTAAAGACAGTATAGTAATGGTCAGATAGGTTAGTTAACAACAGTATAGTAATGGTCAGCTAGGTTAGTTAATGGTCAGCTAGGTTAGTTAGACAGTATAGTAATGGTCAGCTAGGTTAGTTAATGGTCAGCTAGGTTAGTTAGACAGTATAGTAATGGTCAGCTAGGTTAGTTAATGGTCAGCTAGGTTAGTTAGACAGTATAGTAATGGTCAGCTAGGTTAGTTAGACAGTATAGTAATGGTCAGATAGGTTAGTTAACAACAGTATAGTAATGGTCAGCTAGGTTAGTTAAAGACAGTATAGTAATGGTCAGATAGGTTAGTTAAAGACAGTATAGTAATGGTCAGCTAGGTTAGTTAAAGACAGTATAGTAATGGTCAGATAGGTTAGTTAACAACAGTATAGTAATGGTCAGCTAGGTTAGTTAATGGTCAGCTAGGTTAGTTAGACAGTATAGTAATGGTCAGCTAGGTTAGTTAATGGTCAGCTAGGTTAGTTAGACAGTATAGTAATGGTCAGCTAGGTTAGTTAATGGTCAGCTAGGTTAGTTAGACAGTATAGTAATGGTCAGCTAGGTTAGTTAGACAGTATAGTAATGGTCAGATAGGTTAGTTAACAACAGTATAGTAATGGTCAGCTAGGTTAGTTAAAGACAGTATAGTAATGGTCAGATAGGTTAGTTAAAGACAGTATAGTAATGGTCAGCTAGGTTAGTTAAAGATAGTATAGTAATGGTCAGATAGGTTAGTTAAAGACAGTATAGTAATGGTCAGATAGGTTAGTTAGACAGTATAGTAATGGTCAGATAGGTTAGTTTGTTAATGCAGAGGTTTTAGGCCACTACACATACAGTGTTGAACTAGACGTACCAAGCGTACAGTTCACTCTGAAATCTCCCCACCAAATTCACCTCTCTGTGCGATAGTCAACCACCATACTCATTCTCCTCCTCTCTTTAAATACTTTAAAAAGAGGGATGATTGATAGAGAGGGGTTTTAACAGTGAAGTGGTAGGGAGAAACGGGAGGAGAGGACGAGGTTAGATGTGTGTGTGCTCTGCCTGCTGGGCTGTTGGCTGGAGGGGAGAAACGGGAGGAGAGGACGAGGTTTGATGTGTGTGTGCTCTGCCTGCTGGGCTGTTGGCTGGAGGGGAGAGAAGGGAGGAGAGGACGAGGTTTGATGTGTGTGTGCTCTGCCTGCTGGGCTGTTGGCTGGAGGGGAGAAACGGGAGGAGAGGACGAGGTTAGATGTGTGTGTGCTCTGCCTGCTGGGCTGTTGGCTGGAGGGGAGAGAAGGGAGGAGAGGACGAGGTTTGATGTGTGTGTGCTCTGCCTGCTGGGCTGTTGGCTGGAGGGGAGAGAAGGGAGGAGAGGACGAGGTTTGATGTGTGTGTGCTCTGCCTGCTGGGCTGTTGGCTGGAGGGGAGAGAAGGGAGGAGAGGACGAGGTTAGATGTGTGTGTGCTCTGCCTGCTGGGCTGTTGGCTGGAGGGGAGAGAAGGGAGGAGAGGACGAGGTTTGATGTGTGTGCTCTGCCTGCTGGGCTGTTGGCTGGAGGGGAGAGAAGGGAGGAGAGGACGAGGTTAGATGTGTGTGTGCTCTGCCTGCTGGGCTGTTGGCTGGAGGGGAGAGAAGGGAGGAGAGGACGAGGTTAGATGTGTGTGTGCTCTGCCTGCTGGGCTGTTGGCTGGAGGAGAGAAGGAGAGGAGAGGACGAGGTTAGATGTGTGTGTGCTCTGCCTGCTGGGCTGTTGGCTGGAGGGGAGAGAAGGGAGGAGAGGACGAGGTTAGATGTGTGTGTGCTCTGCCTGCTGGGCTGTTGGCTGGAGGGGAGAGAAGGGAGGAGAGGACGAGGTTAGATGTGTGTGTGCTCTGCCTGCTGGGCTGTTGGCTGGAGGGGAGAGAAGGGAGGAGAGGACGAGGTTAGATGGAGGGGAGAGAAGGGAGGAGAGGACGAGGTTAGATGGAGGGGAGAGAAGGGAGGAGAGGACGAGGTTAGATGTGTGTGTGCTCTGCCTGCTGGGCTGTTGGCTGGAGGGGAGAGAAGGGAGGAGAGGACGAGGTTTGATGTGTGTGTGCTCTGCCTGCTGGGCTGTTGGCTGGAGGGGAGAGAGGAGGAGAGGACGAGGTTAGATGGAGGGGAGAGAAGGGAGGAGAGGACGAGGTTAGATGGAGGGGAGAGAAGGGAGGAGAGGACGAGGTTAGATGTGAGTGTGCTCTGCCTGCTGGGCTGTTGGCTGGAGGGGAGAGAAGGGAGGAGAGGACGAGGTTTGATGTGTGTGTGCTCTGCCTGCTGGGCTGTTGGCTGGAGGGGAGAGAAGGGAGGAGAGGACGAGGTTAGATGTGTGTGTGCTCTGCCTGCTGGGCTGTTGGCTGGAGGGGAGAGAAGGGAGGAGAGGACGAGGTTAGATGTGTGTGTGCTCTGCCTGCTGGGCTGTTGGCTGGAGGGGAGAGAAGGGAGGAGAGGACGAGGTTAGATGTGTGTGTGCTCTGCCTGCTGGGCTGTTGGCTGGAGGAGAGAGGGAGGAGAGGACGAGGTTAGATGGAGGGGAGAGAAGGGAGGAGAGGACGAGGTTAGATGGAGGGGAGAGAAGGGAGGAGAGGACGAGGTTAGATGAGGTTTGATGTGTGTGTGCTCTGCCTGCTGGGCTGTTGGCTGGAGGGGAGAGAAGGGAGGAGAGGACGAGGTTAGATGGAGGGGAGAGAAGGGAGGAGAGGACGAGGTTAGATGGAGGGGAGAGAAGGGAGGAGAGGACGAGGTTAGATGGAGGGGAGAGAAGGGAGGAGAGGACGAGGTTTGATGGAGGGGAGAGAAGGGAGGAGAGGACGAGGTTAGATGTGTGTGTGCTCTGCCTGCTGGGCTGTTGGCTGGAGGGGAGAGAAGGGAGGAGAGGACGAGGTTTGATGTGTGTGTGCTCTGCCTGCTGGGCTGTTGGCTGGAGGGGAGAGAAGGGAGGAGAGGACGAGGTTAGATGTGTGTGTGCTCTGCCTGCTGGGCTGTTGGCTGGAGGGGAGAGAAGGGAGGAGAGGACGAGGTTAGATGTGTGTGTGCTCTGCCTGCTGGGCTGTTGGCTGGAGGGGAGAGAAGGGAGGAGAGGACGAGGTTAGATGGAGGGGAGAGAAGGGAGGAGAGGACGAGGTTAGATGGAGGAGAGAAGGGAGGAGAGAGGGACGAGGTTAGATGAGGTTTGATGTGTGTGTGCTCTGCCTGCTGGGCTGTTGGCTGGAGTGGAGAGAAGGGAGGAGAGGACGAGGTTTGATGGAGGGAGAGAAGGGAGGAGAGGACGAGGTTAGATGGAGGGAGAGAAGGGAGGAGAGGACGAGGTTAGATGGAGGAGAGAAGGGAGGAGAGGACGAGGTTAGATGGAGGGGAGAGAAGGGAGGAGAGGACGAGGTTAGATGGAGGGGAGAGAAGGGAGGAGAGGACGAGGTTAGATGGAGGGAGAGAAGGGAGGAGGGACGAGGTTTGATGGAGGGGAGAGAAGGGAGGAGAGGACGAGGTTAGATGGAGGGGAGAGAAGGGAGGAGAGGGGGCGAGGTTAGATGGAGGGGAGAGAAGGGAGGAGAGGACGAGGTTAGATGGAGGGGAGAGAAGGGAGGAGAGAGGACGAGGTTAGATGGAGGGAGAGAAGGGAGGAGAGGACGAGGTTAGATGGAGGGGAGAGAAGGGAGGAGAGGACGAGGTTTGATGGAGGGGAGAGAAGGGAGGAGAGGACGAGGTTAGATGGAGGAGAGAGAAGGGAGGAGAGGACGAGGTTAGATGGAGGGGAGAGAAGGGAGGAGAGGACGAGGTTAGATGGAGGGAGAGAAGGGAGGAGAGGACGAGGTTAGATGGAGGGGAGAGAAGGGAGGAGAGGACGAGGTTAGATGGAGGGAGAGAAGGGAGGAGAGGACGAGGTTTGATGGAGGGGAGAGAAGGGAGGAGAGGACGAGGTTAGATGTGTGTGTGCTCTGCCTGCTGGGCTGTTGGCTGGAGGGGAGAGAAGGGAGGAGAGGACGAGGTTTGATGTGTGTGTGCTCTGCCTGCTGGGCTGTTGGCTGGAGGGGAGAGAAGGGAGGAGAGGACGAGGTTAGATGTGTGTGTGCTCTGCCTGCTGGGCTGTTGGCTGGAGGGGAGAGAAGGGAGGAGAGGACGAGGTTAGATGTGTGTGTGCTCTGCCTGCTGGGCTGTTGGCTGGAGGGGAGAGAAGGGAGGAGAGGACGAGGTTAGATGGAGGGGAGAGAAGGGAGGAGAGGACGAGGTTAGATGGAGGGGAGAGAAGGGAGGAGAGGACGAGGTTAGATGAGGTTTGATGTGTGTGTGCTCTGCCTGCTGGGCTGTTGGCTGGAGTGGAGAGAAGGGAGGAGAGGACGAGGTTAGATGGAGGGGAGAGAAGGGAGGAGAGGACGAGGTTAGATGGAGGGGAGAGAAGGGAGGAGAGGACGAGGTTAGATGGAGGGGAGAGAAGGGAGGAGAGGACGAGGTTAGATGGAGGGAGAGAGAAGGGAGGAGAGGACGAGGTTTGATGGAGGGGAGAGAAGGGAGGAGAGGGACGAGGTTAGATGGAGGGAGAGAAGGGAGGAGAGGACGAGGTTAGATGGAGGGAGAGAAGGGAGGAGAGGACGAGGTTAGATGGAGGGGAGAGAAGGGAGGAGAGGACGAGGTTAGATGGAGGGGAGAGAAGGGAGGAGAGGACGAGGTTAGATGGAGGGGAGAGAAGGGAGGAGAGGACGAGGTTAGATGGAGGGGAGAGAAGGGAGGAGAGGACGAGGTTAGATGGAGGGGAGAGAAGGGAGGAGAGGACGAGGTTAGATGGAGGGGAGAGAAGGGAGGAGAGGACGAGGTTTGATGGAGGGGAGAGAAGGGAGGAGAGGACGAGGTTAGATGGAGGAGAGAAGGGAGGAGAGGACGAGGTTAGATGGAGGGGAGAGAAGGGAGGAGAGGACGAGGTTAGATGGAGGGGAGAGAAGGGAGGAGAGGACGAGGTTAGATGGAGGGGAGAGAAGGGAGGAGAGGACGAGGTTAGATGGAGGGGAGAGAAGGGAGGAGAGGGGACGAGGTTAGATGGAGGGGAGAGAAGGGAGGAGAGGACGAGGTTAGATGGAGGGGAGAGAAGGGAGGAGAGGACGAGGTTAGATGGAGGGAGAGAAGGGAGGAGAGGACGAGGTTAGATGGAGGGGAGAGAAGGGAGGAGAGGACGAGGTTAGATGGAGGGGGAGAGAAGGGAGGAGAGGGACGAGGTTAGATGGAGGGGAGAGAAGGGAGGAGAGGACGAGGTTAGATGGAGGGGAGAGAAGGGAGGAGAGGACGAGGTTAGATGGAGGGGAGAGAAGGGAGGAGAGGACGAGGTTAGATGGAGGAGAGAAGGGAGGAGAGGGAGGTTAGATGGAGGGGAGAGAGTTAGATGGAGGGAGAGAAGGGAGGAGAGGACGAGGTTAGATGGAGGGGAGAGAAGGGAGGAGAGGACGAGGTTTGATGGAGGGGAGAGAAGGGAGGAGAGGACGAGGTTAGATGGAGGGGAGAAAGGGAGGAGAGGACGAGGTTAGATGGAGGGAGAGAGAAGGAGGAGAGGACGAGGTTAGATGGAGGGAGAGAAGGGAGGAGAGGACGAGGTTAGATGGAGGAGAGAAGGGAGGAGAGGACGAGGTTAGATGGAGGGGAGAGAAGGGAGGAGAGGACGAGGTTAGATGGAGGGGAGAGAAGGGAGGAGAGGACGAGGTTAGATGGAGGGGAGAGAAGGGAGGAGAGGACGAGGTTAGATGGAGGGGAGAGAAGGGAGGAGAGGACGAGGTTAGATGGAGGAGAGAAGGAGGAGAGGGCGAGGTTAGATGGAGGGAGAGAAGGGAGGAGAAGGTTAGATGGAGGAGGAAGGGAGGAGGACGAGGTTAGATGGAGGGGAGAGAAGGGAGGAGAGGACGAGGTTTGATGGAGGGGAGAGAAGGGAGGACAGGACGAGGTTTGATGGAGGGGAGAGAAGGGAGGAGAGGGGGGAGAGAGAGAGACAGAGACATTTCCACATATGACCTGAGGATATTAACTCTCGTCTGTTACCTGAGGATATTAACTCTCGTCTGTTACCTGAGGATATTAACTCTCGTCTGTTACCTGAGGATATTAACTCTCGTCTGTTACCTGAGGATATTAACTCTCGTCTGTTACCTGAGGATATTAACTCTCGTCTGTTACCTGAGGATATTAACTCTCGTCTGTTACCTGAGGATATTAACTCTCGTCTGTTACCTGAGGATATTAACTCTCGTCTGTTACCTGAGGATGACCCTATTAACTCTCGTCTGTCGACTCCCTCCCTCCCTCCATCAGAGAGAGAGGGGGAGGATGACCCTATTAACTCTCGTCTGTCGACTCCCTCCCTCCCTCCCTCCATCAGAGAGAGAGGGGGAGGATGACCCTATTAACTCTCGTCTGTCGACTCCCTCCCTCCCTCCATCAGAGAGAGAGAGGGGGGGGGATATACAAGAGAGGGGGAGGGAGAGAGAGAGGGGAGAGAGGGGGAGGGAGAGAGAGAGGGGGAGAGAGGGGAGGGAGAGAGAGAGGGGGGAGAGAGAGGGGGAGAGAGAGAGGGGGAGAGAGAGAGACAGAGACATTTCCACATATTACCTGAGGATGACCCTATTAACTCTCGTCTGTCGACTCCCTCCCTCCCTCCATCAGAGAGAGAGAGAGGGGATATACAAGAGAGGGAGGGAGAGAGAGAGGAGAGAGGGGGAGGGAGAGAGAGAGGGGGAGAGAGGGGAGGGAGAGAGAGAGGGGAGAGAGAGAGGGGGAGAGAGAGAGACAGAGACATTTCCACATATTACCTGAGGATGACCCTATTAACTCTCGTCTGTCGACTCCTCCTCCCTCCATCAGAGAGAGAGAGGGGGGGATATACAAGAGAGGGGGAGGGAGAGAGAGAGGGGAGGGAGAGAGAGAGGGGGGAGAGAGGGGGGAGAGAGAGAGGGGGGAGAGAGGATATACAAGAGAGGGGAGAGGGAGAGAGAGAGGGGAGGGAGAGAGAGAGGGGGAGAGAGAGGATATACAAGAGAGGGGGAGGGAGAGAGAGAGGGGGAGGGAGAGAGGGGGGGAGAGAGAGGATATACAAGAGAGGGGAGGAGAGAGAGAGGGGGAGGGAGAGAGAGGGGGAGAGAGAGGATATACAAGAGAGGGGGAGGGAGAGAGAGGGGGGGAGAGAGGATATACAAGAGAGGGGGGGAGAGAGAGAGAGGGGAGGGAGAGAGGGGGAGAGAGAGGATATACAAGAGAGGGGAGGGAGAGAGAGAGGGGAGGGAGAGAGAGGGGGAGAGAGAGGATATACAAGAGAGGGGGAGGGAGAGAGAGAGGGGAGGAGGGAGAGAGAGAGGGGGAGGGAGAGATGGAGGGGAGAGAGGATATACAAGAGAGGGGGAGGGAGAGAGAGGGGGAGGAGAGAGGATATACAAGAGAGGGGGAGAGAGAGAGAGGGGGAGGGAGAGAGAGAGGGGGAGAGAGAGGATATACAAGAGAGAGGGAGGGAGAGAGAGAGGGGGAGGGAGAGAGAGGGGGGGAGGGAGAGATGGAGGGAGAGAGGATATACAAGAGAGGGGAGAGAGAGAGAGAGAGGGGGAGGGAGAGAGGATATACAAGAGAGGGGGAGGGAGAGAGGGGAGGAGGGAGAGAGAGGGGGAGAGAGAGGATATACAAGAGAGGGGAGGGAGAGAGAGAGGGAGGGAGAGAGAGAGGGGGAGGGAGAGATGGAGGGGAGAGAGGATATACAAGAGAGGGGAGAGAGAGAGAGAGAGGGGGAGGGAGAGAGGATATACAAGAGAGGGGGAGGGAGAGAGAGAGGGGGGGAGAGAGGATATACAAGAGAGGGGGAGGGAGAGAGAGAGGGGGGAGAGAGGATATACAAGAGAGGGGGAGGGAGAGAGAGAGGGGGAGAGCTCTGAATATATACAGCACCTCCCCTATAAACATTACAGGGATATGGCTCTGAATATATACAACACCTCCCCTATAAACATTACAGGGATATGGCTCTGAATATATACAGCAACACCTCCCCTATAAACATTACAGGGATATGGCTCTGAATATATACAACAACACCTCCCCTATAAACATTACAGGGATATGGCTCTGAATATATACAGCAACACCTCCCCTATAAACATTACAGGGATATGGCTCTGAATATATACAGCACCTCCCCCATAAACATTACAGGGATATGGCTCTGAATATATACAGTAACACCTCCCCTATAAACATTACAGGGATATGGCTCTGAATATATACAGCAACACCTCCCCTATAAACATTACAGGGATATGGCTCTGAATATATACAGCAACACCTCCCCTATAAACATTACAGGGATGTGGCTCTGAATATATACAGCAACACCTCCCCTATAAACATTACAGGGATATGGCTCTGAATATATACAGCATCACCTCCCCTATAAACATTACAGGGATATGGCTCTGAATATATACAGCAACACCTCCCCTATAAACATTACAGGGATATGGCTCTGAATATATATAGCAACACCTCCCCTATAAACATTACAGGGATATGGCTCTGAATATATACAACACCTCCCCTATAAACATTACAGGGATATGGCTCTGAATATATATAGCAACACCTCCCCTATAAACATTACAGGGATATGGCTCTGAATATATACAACACCTCCCCTATAAACATTACAGGGATATGGCTCTGAATATATACAGTAACACCTCCCCTATAAACATTACAGGGATATGGCTCTGAATATATACAGCAACACCTCCCCTATAAACATTACAGGGATATGGCTCTGAATATATACAGGAACACCTCCCCTATAAACATTACAGGGATATGGCTCTGAATATATACAGCAACACCTCCCCTATAAACATTACAGGGATATGGCTCTGAATATATACAACACCTCCCCTATAAACATTACAGGGATATGGCTCTGAATATATACAACACCTCCCCTATAAACATTACAGGGATATGGCTCTGAATATATACAGCAACACCTCCTGAATATATACCTATAAACATTACAGGGATATGGCTCTGAATATATACAGGAACACCTCCCTATAAACATTACAGGGATATGGCTCTGAATATATACAGGAACACCTCCCCTATAAACATTACAGGGATATGGCTCTGAATATATACAGCAACACCTCCCCTATAAACATTACAGGGATATGGCTCTGAATATATACAGCAACACCTCCCCTATAAACATTACAGGGATATGGCTGAATATATACAGCAACACCTCCCCTATAAACATTACAGGGATGTGGCTCTGAATATATACAGCAACACCTCCCCTATAAACATTACAGGGATATGGCTCTGAATATATACAGCAACACCTCCCCTATAAACATTACAGGGATATGGCTCTGAGTATATACAGCAACACCTCCCCTATAAACATTACAGGGACATGGCTCTGAATATATACAGCAACACCTCCCCTATAAACATTACAGGGATATGGCTCTGAATATATACAACAACACCTCCCCTATAAACATTACAGGGACATGGCTCTGAGTATATACAACAACACCTCCCCTATAAACATTACAGGGATATGGCTCTGAATATATACAGCACCTCCCCTATAAACATTACAGGGACATGGCTCTGAATATATACAG
>NC_088398.1:84291188-84323688 GCF_034236695.1 Oncorhynchus nerka
CTGGACCACTCCAATGTACTGACCCACTGATTAAATGACTGGATCACTCCAATGTACTGACCCACTGATTAAATGACTGGATCACTCCAATGTACTGACCCACTGATTCCATGACTGGATCACTCCAATGTACTGACCCACTGATTAAATGACTGGACCACTCCAATGTACTGACCCACTGATTCCATGACTGGACCACTCCAATGTACTGACCCACTGATTCCATGACTGGACCACTCCAATGTACTGACCCACTGATTCCATGACTGGATCACTCCAATGTACTGACCCACTGATTCCATGACTGGATCACTCCAATGTACTGACCCACTGATTAAATGACTGGACCACTCCAATGTACTGACCCACTGATTAAATGACTGGATCACTCCAATGTACTGACCCACTGATTAAATGACTGGATCACTCCAATGTACTGACCCACTGATTAAATGACTGGACCACTCCAATGTACTGACCCACTGATTAAATGACTGGACCACTCCAATGTACTGACCCACTGATTAAATGACTGGACCACTCCAATGTACTGACCCACTGATTCCATGACTGGATCACTCCAATGTACTGACCCACTGATTAAATGACTGGACCACTCCAATGTACTGACCCACTGATTCCATGACTGGATCACTCCAATGTACTGACCCACTGATTAAATGACTGGATCACTCCAATGTACTGACCCACTGATTCCATGACTGGACCACTCCAATGTACTGACCCACTGATTAAATGACTGGATCACTCCAATGTACTGACCCACTGATTAAATGACTGGACCACTCCAATGTACTGACCCACTGATTAAATGACTGGACCACTCCAATGTACTGACCCACTGATTCCATGACTGGACCACTCCAATGTACTGACCCACTGATTAAATGACTGGACCACTCCAATGTACTGACCCACTGATTCCATGACTGGATCACTCCAATGTACTGACCCACTGATTAAATGACTGGATCACTCCAATGTACTGACCCACTGATTAAATGACTGGACCACTCCAATGTACTGACCCACTGATTAAATGACTGGACCACTCCAATGTACTGACCCACTGATTAAATGACTGGATCACTCCAATGTACTGACCCACTGATTAAATGACTGGACCACTCCAATGTACTGACCCACTGATTCCATGACTGGACCACTCCAATGTACTGACCCACTGATTAAATGACTGGACCACTCCAATGTACTGACCCACTGATTCCATGACTGGATCACTCCAATGTACTGACCCACTGATTAAATGACTGGATCACTCCAATGTACTGACCCACTGATTAAATGACTGGACCACTCCAATGTACTGACCCACTGATTCCATGACTGGACCACTCCAATGTACTGACCCACTGATTAAATGACTGGATCACTCCAATGTACTGACCCACTGATTCCATGACTGGATCACTCCAATGTACTGACCCACTGATTCCATGACTGGATCACTCCAATGTACTGACCCACTGATTAAATGACTGGATCACTCCAATGTACTGACCCACTGATTCCATGACTGGACCACTCCAATGTACTGACCCACTGATTAAATGACTGGATCACTCCAATGTACTGACCCACTGATTCCATGACTGGATCACTCCAATGTACTGACCCACTGATTCCATGACTGGATCACTCCAATGTACTGACCCACTGATTCCATGACTGGATCACTCCAATGTACTGACCCACTGATTCCATGACTGGACCACTCCAATGTACTGACCCACTGATTAAATGACTGGATCACTCCAATGTACTGACCCACTGATTAAATGACTGGACCACTCCAATGTACTGACCCACTGATTAAATGACTGGATCACTCCAATGTACTGACCCACTGATTAAATGACTGGACCACTCCAATGTACTGACCCACTGATTAAATGACTGGACCACTCCAATGTACTGACCCACTGATTAAATGACTGGATCACTCCAATGTACTGACCCACTGATTCCATGACTGGATCACTCCAATGTACTGACCCACTGATTAAATGACTGGATCACTCCAATGTACTGACCCACTGATTCCATGACTGGACCACTCCAATGTACTGACCCACTGATTAAATGACTGGATCACTCCAATGTACTGACCCACTGATTCCATGACTGGATCACTCCAATGTACTGACCCACTGATTCCATGACTGGATCACTCCAATGTACTGACCCACTGATTAAATGACTGGATCACTCCAATGTACTGACCCACTGATTCCATGACTGGACCACTCCAATGTACTGACCCACTGATTAAATGACTGGATCACTCCAATGTACTGACCCACTGATTCCATGACTGGATCACTCCAATGTACTGACCCACTGATTCCATGACTGGATCACTCCAATGTACTGACCCACTGATTAAATGACTGGATCACTCCAATGTACTGACCCACTGATTCCATGACTGGACCACTCCAATGTACTGAACCACTGATTAAATGACTGGATCACTCCAATGTACTGACCCACTGATTCCATGACTGGACCACTCCAATGTACTGACCCACTGATTCCATGACTGGACCACTCCAATGTACTGACCCACTGATTAAATGACTGGATCACTCCAATGTACTGACCCACTGATTAAATGACTGGACCACTCCAATGTACTGACCCACTGATTAAATGACTGGACCACTCCAATGTACTGACCCACTGATTAAATGACTGGACCACTCCAATGTACTGACCCACTGATTCCATGACTGGACCACTCCAATGTACTGACCCACTGATTAAATGACTGGATCACTCCAATGTACTGACCCACTGATTAAATGACTGGACCACTCCAATGTACTGACCCACTGATTAAATGACTGGATCACTCCAATGTACTGACCCACTGATTAAATGACTGGATCACTCCAATGTACTGACCCACTGATTAAATGACTGGACCACTCCAATGTACTGACCCACTGATTAAATGACTGGATCACTCCAATGTACTGACCCACTGATTCCATGACTGGATCACTCCAATGTACTGACCCACTGATTCCATGACTGGATCACTCCAATGTACTGACCCACTGATTAAATGACTGGACCACTCCAATGTACTGACCCACTGATTCCATGACTGGATCACTCCCAATGTACTGACCCACTGATTCCATGACTGGATCACTCCAATGTACTGACCCACTGATTAAATGACTGGATCACTCCAATGTACTGACCCACTGATTCCATGACTGGACCACTCCAATGTACTGACCCACTGATTAAATGACTGGATCACTCCAATGTACTGACCCACTGATTAAATGACTGGACCACTCCAATGTACTGACCCACTGATTAAATGACTGGACCACTCCAATGTACTGACCCACTGATTCCATGACTGGACCACTCCAATGTACTGACCCACTGATTAAATGACTGGACCACTCCAATGTACTGACCCACTGATTCCATGACTGGATCACTCCAATGTACTGACCCACTGATTAAATGACTGGATCACTCCAATGTACTGAACCACTGATTAAATGACTGGACCACTCCAATGTACTGACCCACTGATTAAATGACTGGATCACTCCAATGTACTGACCCACTGATTCCATGACTGGATCACTCCAATGTACTGACCCACTGATTCCATGACTGGACCACTCCAATGTACTGACCCCCTGATTAAATGACTGGACCACTCCAATGTACTGACCCACTGATTCCATGACTGGATCACTCCAATGTACTGACCCACTGATTAAATGACTGGATCACTCCAATGTACTGACCCACTGATTCCATGACTGGACCACTCCGATGTACTGACCCACTGATTAAATGACTGGATCACTCCAATGTACTGACCCACTGATTCCATGACTGGATCACTCCAATGTACTGACCCACTGATTCCATGACTGGACCACTCCAATGTACTGACCCACTGATTAAATGACTGGATCACTCCAATGTACTGACCCACTGATTCCATGACTGGATCACTCCAATGTACTGACCCACTGATTCCATGACTGGACCACTCCAATGTACTGACCCACTGATTCCATGACTGGACCACTCCAATGTACTGACCCACTGATTAAATGACTGGATCACTCCAATGTACTGACCCACTGATTCCATGACTGGATCACTCCAATGTACTGACCCACTGATTAAATGACTGGATCACTCCAATGTACTGACCCACTGATTAAATGACTGGACCACTCCAATGTACTGACCCACTGATTCCATGACTGGACCACTCCAATGTACTGACCCACTGATTAAATGACTGGACCACTCCAATGTACTGACCCACTGATTAAATGACTGGACCACTCCAATGTACTGACCCACTGATTAAATGACTGGACCACTCCAATGTACTGACCCACTGATTAAATGACTGGACCACTCCAATGTACTGACCCACTGATTAAATGACTGGATCACTCCAATGTACTGACCCACTGATTAAATGACTGGACCACTCCAATGTACTGACCCACTGATTAAATGACTGGATCACTCCAATGTACTGACCCACTGATTAAATGACTGGATCACTCCAATGTACTGACCCACTGATTAAATGACTGGATCACTCCAATGTACTGACCCACTGATTAAATGACTGGACCACTCCAATGTACTGACCCACTGATTAAATGACTGGATCACTCCAATGTACTGACCCACTGATTAAATGACTGGACCACTCCAATGTACTGACCCACTGATTAAATGACTGGACCACTCCAATGTACTGACCCACTGATTAAATGACTGGATCACTCCAATGTACTGACCCACTGATTCCATGACTGGATCACTCCAATGTACTGACCCACTGATTAAATGACTGGATCACTCCAATGTACTGACCCACTGATTAAATGACTGGACCACTCCAATGTACTGACCCACTGATTAAATGACTGGACCACTCCAATGTACTGACCCACTGATTAAATGACTGGATCACTCCAATGTACTGACCCACTGATTAAATGACTGGATCACTCCAATGTACTGACCCACTGATTAAATGACTGGATCACTCCAATGTACTGACCCACTGATTCCATGACTGGATCACTCCAATGTACTGACCCACTGATTAAATGACTGGATCACTCCAATGTACTGACCCACTGATTCCATGACTGGACCACTCCAATGTACTGACCCACTGATTAAATGACTGGATCACTCCAATGTACTGACCCACTGATTAAATGACTGGATCACTCCAATGTACTGACCCACTGATTAAATGACTGGATCACTCCAATGTACTGACCCACTGATTCCATGACTGGGACAAAAGACGATCCGTGAGAGAGGGCAGGCTGTCTTCATTGATCGGTGAAAATACCAGTCGATGCCCGGCATGCTTATTGGTCTATCGGTTCATTTGCATAATTTTAGTGGGATTTAATTGGACCTTGTGTATTGGCGCTAGTCGTCATTTATCTTATCTATCACACAACATACAGAGCTTATTCTTTGTGGAATATCGTTTGTCAGACAGCGCTATGCTACTGCAGCTCCTCAGGTCCTCAGGTCCTCAGGTCCTTACTACTGCATCTCCTCAGGTCCTCACTACTGCATCTCCTCAGGTCCTCAGCTCCTCAGGTCCTCAGGTCCTTACTACTGCATCTCCTCAGGTCCTCAGGTCCTTACTACTGCATCTCCTCAGGTCCTCAGCTCCTCAGGTCCTCAGGTCCTTACTACTGCAGCTCCTCAGGTCCTCAGGTCCTCAGGTCCTTACTACTGCAGCTCCTCAGCTCCTCAGGTCCTCAGGTCCTTACTACTGCATCTCCTCAGGTCCTTACTACTGCATCTCCTCAGGTCCTCAGGTCCTTACTACTGCATCTCCTCAGGTCCTCAGGTCCTTACTACTGCAGCTCCTCAGGTCCTCAGGTCCTTACTACTGCAGCTCCTCAGGTCCTCAGGTCCTTACTACTGCATCTCCTCAGGTCCTTACTACTGCATCTCCTCAGGTCCTCAGGTCCTTACTACTGCATCTCCTCAGGTCCTCAGGTCCTTACTACTGCAGCTCCTCAGGTCCTCAGGTCCTTACTACTGCAGCTCCTTAGCTCCTCAGGTCCTCAGGTCCTTACTACTGCAGCTCCTCAGGTCCTTACTACTGCAGCTCATCAGGTCCTCAGGTCCTTACTACTGCAACTCCTCAGCTCCTCAGGTCCTCAGGTCCTTACTACTGCAGCTCCTCAGGTCCTCAGCTCCTCAGGTCCTTACTACTGCAGGTCCTCAGGTCCTTACTACTGCAGCTCCTCAGGTCCTCAGGTCCTTACTACTGCAGCTCCTCAGGTCCTCAGCTCCTCAGGTCCTTACTACTGCAGCTCCTCAGGTCCTTACTACTGCAGCTCCTCAGGTCCTCAGGTCCTTACTACTGCAGCTCCTCAGGTCCTCAGGTCCTTACTACTGCAGCTCCTCAGGTCCTTACTACTGCAGCTCATCAGGTCCTCAGGTCCTCAGGTCCTTACTACTGCAACTCCTCAGCTCCTCAGGGCCTCAGGTCCTTACTACTGCAGCTCCTCAGGTCCTCAGCTCCTCAGGGTCCTTACTACTGCAGCTCCTCAGGTCCTTACTACTGCAGCTCCTCAGGTCCTCAGGTCCTTACTACTGCAGCTCCTCAGCTCCTCAGGTCCTCAGGTCCTTACTACTGCAGCTCCTCAGGTCCTTACTACTGCAGCTCATCAGGTCCTCAGGTCCTCAGGTCCTTACTACTGCAACTCCTCAGCTCCTCAGGTCCTCAGGTCCTTACTACTGCAGCTCCTCAGGTCCTCAGCTCCTCAGGTCCTTACTACTGCAGGTCCTCAGGTCCTTACTACTGCAGCTCCTCAGGTCCTCAGGTCCTTACTACTGCAGCTCCTCAGGTCCTCAGCTCCTCAGGTCCTTACTACTGCAGCTCCTCAGGTCCTTACTACTGCAGCTCCTCAGGTCCTCAGGTCCTTACTACTGCAACTCCTCAGCTCCTCAGGTCCTCAGGTCCTTACTACTGCAGCTCCTCAGGTCCTTACTACTGCAGCTCCTCAGGTCCTCAGGTCCTTACTACTGCAGCTCCTCAGGTCCTCAGGTCCTTACTACTGCAGCTCCTCAGGTCCTCAGCTCCTCAGGTCCTTACTACTGCAGCTCCTCAGGTCCTTACTACTGCAGCTCCTCAGGTCCTCATGTCCTCAGGTCCTTACTACTGCAGCTCCTCAGCTCCTCAGGTCCTCATGTCCTCATGTCCTTACTACTGCAGCTCCTCAGCTCCTCAGGTCCTCAGGTCCTCAGCTCCTCAGGTCCTCAGCTCCTCAGCTCCTCAGGTCCTTACTACTGCAGCTCCTCAGCTCCTCAGGTCCTCAGCTCCTCAGGTCCTCAGCTCCTCAGGTCCTTACTACTGCAGCTCCTCAGGTCCTCAGGTCCTCAGCTCCTCAGGTCCTCAGCTCCTCAGCTCCTCAGGTCCTTACTACTGCAGCTCCTCAGGTCCTCAGCTCCTCAGGTCCTCAGGTCCTTACTACTGCAGCTCCTCAGCTCCTAGGTCCTTACTGCTGGAGTGAAACACATGTTTTTATAAGCCCAGTCATTATAAACACAATCTGTTTGTTAAAAACAGTTTTGATGGCCACGTTTTTTTTTTAAAAGAGCTACTATTTTT
The DNA here is from genome assembly GCF_034236695.1 of Oncorhynchus nerka. Taxonomy (NCBI): domain Eukaryota; kingdom Metazoa; phylum Chordata; class Actinopteri; order Salmoniformes; family Salmonidae; genus Oncorhynchus; species Oncorhynchus nerka. The sequence goes on from NC_088398.1 coordinate 84,298,897, forward strand.
CTTTCTCAACTTGTAATTGATGTGCGCCTCCCATTCACCGATCAAGTGCATAGGCTACGGTAGGCAGGCTATCGGCGTGCCCCTCACCACTTTACAGGCTATCGGCGTGCCCCTCACCACTTTACAGGCCAGCCTATCGGCGTGCCCCTCACCACTTTACAGCCTATCGGCGTGCCTCTCACCACTTTACAGCCTATCGGCGTGCCCCTCACCACTTTACAGCCTATCGGCGTGCCCCTCACCACTTTACAGGCCAGCCTATCGGCGTGCCCCTCACCACTTTACAGGCTATCGGTGTGCCCCTCACCACTTTACAGCCTATCGGCGTGCCCCTCACCACTTTACAGGCCAGCCTATCGGCGTGCCCCTCACCACTTTATAGGCTATCGGCGTGCCCCTCACCACTTTACAGGCTATCGGCGTGCCCCTCACCACTTTACAGGCTATCGGCGTGCCTCTCACCACTTTACAGGCCAGCCTATCGGCGTGCCCCTCACCACTTTACAGGCCAGCCTATCGGCGTGCCCCTCACCACTTTACAGGCTATCGGCGTGCCTCTCACCACTTTACAGGCCAGCCTATCGGCGTGCCCCTCACCACTTTACAGGCTATCGGCGTGCCTCTCACCACTTTACAGGCCAGCCTATCGGCGTGCCCCTCACCACTTTACAGGCCAGCCTATCGGCGTGCCCCTCACCACTTTACAGGCCAGCCTATCGGCGTGCCCCTCACCACTTTACAGGCCAGCCTATCGGCATGCCCCTCACCACTTTACAGGCTATCGGCGTGCCCCTCACCACTTTACAGGCTATCGGCGTGCCCCTCACCACTTTACAGGCCAGCCTATCGGCGTGCCCCTCACCACTTTACAGGCCAGCCTATCGGCGTGCCCCTCACCACTTTACAGCCTATCGGCGTGCCCCTCACCACTTTACAGGCTATCGGCGTGCCCCTCACCACTTTACAGGCCAGCCTATCGGCGTGCCCCTCACCACTTTACAGGCCAGCCTATCGGCGTGCCCCTCACCACTTTACAGGCCAGCCTATCGGCGTGCCCCTCACCACTTTACAGGCTATCGGTGTGCCTCTCACCACTTTACAGGCCAGCCTATCGGTGTGCCTCTCACCACTTTACAGGCCAGCCTATCGGCGTGCCCCTCACCACTTTACAGGCTATCGGCGTGCCCCTCACCACTATACAGGCCAGCCTATCGGCGTGCCCCTCACCACTTTACAGGCCAGCCTATCGGCGTGCCCCTCACCACTTTACAGGCCAGCCTATCGGCGTGCCCCTCACCACTTTACAGGCCAGCCTATCGGCGTGCCCCTCACCACTTTACAGGCCAGCCTATCGGCGTGCCCCTCACCACTTTACAGGCCAGCCTATCGGCGTGTCCCTCACCACTTTACAGGCCAGCCTATCGGCGTGTCCCTCACCACTTTACAGGCCAGCCTATCGGCGTGTCCCTCACCACTTTACAGGCCAGCCTATCGGCGTGCCCCTCACCACTTTACAGGCCAGCCTATCGGCGTGCCCCTCACCACTTTACAGGCCAGCCTATCGGCGTGCCCCTCACCACTTTACAGGCCAGCCTATCGGCGTGCCCCTCACCACTTTACAGGCCAGCCTATCGGCGTGCCCCTCACCACTTTACAGGCCAGCTTATCGGCGTGCCCCTCACCACTTTACAGGCCAGCCTATCGGCGTGCCCCTCACCACTTTACAGGCCAGCCTATCGGCGTGCCCCTCACCACTTTACAGGCCAGCCTATCGGCGTGCCCCTCACCACTTTACAGGCCAGCCTATCGGCGTGTCCCTCACCACTTTACAGGCCAGCCTATCGGCGTGCCCCTCACCACTTTACAGGCCAGCCTATCGGCGTGCCCCTCACCACTTTACAGGCCAGCCTATCGGCGTGCCCCTCACCACTTTACAGGCCAGCCTATCGGCGTGTCCCTCACCACTTTACAGGCCAGCCTATCGGCGTGCCCCTCACCACTTTACAGGCCAGCCTATCGGCGTGCCCCTCACCACTTTACAGGCCAGCCTATCGGCGTGCCCCTCACCACTTTACAGTGATCTGGTGGCCCTCACCACTTTACAGTGATCTGGTGGCCCTCACCACTTTACAGTGATCTGGTGGCCCTCACCACTTTACAGTGATCTGGTGGCCCTCACCACTTTACAGTGATCTGGTGGCCCTCACCACTTTACAGTGATCTGGTGGCCCTCACCACTTTACAGTGATCTGGTGGCCCTCACCACTTTACAGGCCAGCCTATCGGCGTGCCCCTCACCACTTCAGACCATAGAAACGTAGAGGGAATTATTTGTTCCTCCTAATATGGTATTATACCATTGAAAACATATTTTCTTTTCTCTCCTGTTCTATTGGTTTTCATATCAACTTTCTTTCAATTGTCTAGAAGCTAAAGGCACAATCCTATAGTTATATTAACAACCCGTTCCAGTTGTTAGGTCTTTAGTTGAAGACGACAGGAAGTCTGAAGGGTTGAAGAACAAGAGAGCAAAACCAGCGATACAAATGGAAAACTATTTGTAGCAATTATATGAAAATACCATTTATATAATAATAATACCATTTATATAATAATAATACCATTTATATAATAATAATACCATTTATATAATAGTACTAATACCATCTTCAGACGGAGAGGAGGAGGAACGCCGTTACACTTCCCTTGTCAATAATACCATTTTGTCCGTAATCTTGATGAAGAATGTTAATTACCTCACTTGTTTGAGACCACAAAATAAGCCAAAATAGCTGCTAATAGTTTTCTATTGAAAATACTGTGATTGAATAATTGTGTTTTTTGAGAGTAAATTTTATATATATATATATAAAAAAAGAAGTGAATTCTCATTTCTACACACTCTACCTGGTTTAATTTGTTTACGTTTACGTGAGCTGTTGTTGTTTTTTTTCACATGGTTGTTTTCTACTCGTAACTATGGAGACCCATCAGCTCCTCTAGATCCACACGTCTGTTCTTTATCTCCGTGACAACCCCTACTTCAAACTACTCTCTGAGTAATGGCCAGTGTTTTTCCCCCTGGCGCGTGTGTGAAGATCCCACTTTATAAAACGCTCCGTTCAGCGGCTGGTTTTACTGATTGACAGACTAATGTTTATTAACATGTAGCCTCGCCGAACAGGCCCAACACTTTGCTGACTCGGTGTGTTTGGAGACCCCTGTCTGCTAGCGCCCTGCTTTCTAAAAGCTCAAATCTCATCTTTATGCGCTTTGACACATTTCATTATTAGCATGGTCTTAAGAGGGCTGGCAAGCTCTGAGCTCTGGGGATTTCATCTGGCTAAAACCTCCTCTGTAGGTATCTGTTACGCTGTTGCTGGGCAATACACAGGAACCCACCCTTCTCTTTCTTCTCTCTCTCTGCCTCTCTTTCTTCTCTCTCTCTGCCTCTCTTTCTTCTCTCTCTCTCTTTGCCTCTCTCTCTTCTCTACCTCTCTTCTCTCTCTCTGCCTCTCTTTTTTCTCTCTCTCTGCCTCTCTCTCTTCTCTACCTCTCTTCTCTCTCTCTACCTCTCTCTTCTCTCTCTCTCTGCCTCTCTTTCTTCTCTCTCTTCTCTACCTCTCTCTTCTCTCTCTCTGCCTCTCTTTCTTCTCTCTCTTCTCTCTGCCTCTTTTTCTTCTCTCTGCCTCTCTTTCTTCTCTCTCTTCTCTACCTCTCTCTTCTCTCTCCTCTACCTCTCTTTCTTCTCTCTCTTCTCTACCTCTCTCTCTCTCTTCTCTCTCTCTTCTTTACCTCTCTTTCTTCTCTCTCTTCTCTACCTCTCTCTTCTCTCTCCTCTACCTCTCTTTCTTCTCTCTCTTCTCTACCTCTCTCTCTCTCTTCTCTCTCTCTTCTCTACCTCTCTCTCTTCTCTCTCTCTCCTCTACCTCTCTCTCGTCTCTCTCTCTTCTCTCTCTTCTCTACCTCTCTCTCTTCTCTCTCTCTCCTCTACCTCTCTCTCTTCTCTCTCTCTTCTCTACCTCTCTCTCTTATCTCTCTCTCTCCACCTCTCTCTCTTCTCTCTCTGCCTCTTTTCCTTCTCTCTCTCTTCTCTACCTCTCTCTCTTCTCTCTCTCTTCTCTACCTCTCTCTTCTCTCTCTCTCCTCTACCTCTCTCTCTTCTCTTCTCTACCTCTCTCTCTTCTCTCTCTCTCTTCTCTACCTCTCTTTCTTCTCTCTCTTCTCTACCTCTCTCTCTCTTCTCTCTCTCTTCTCTCTCTCTTCTCTACCTCTCTCTCTCTCTGCCTCTTTTACTTCTCTCTCTCCGTCTCTCTCTGCCTCTCTTTGATTGGATGCTTCCAGCCCTGTTTGGGACTCCCACTAGTTGATTGGCTGCTTCCAGCCCTGTTTGGGACTCCCACTAGTTGATTGGCTGCTTCCAGCCCTGTTCGGGACTCCCACTAGTTGATTGGCTGCTTAAAGCCATGTTTGGGACTCCCACTAGTTGATTGGCTGCTTCCAGCCCTGTTTGGGACTCCCACTAGTTGATTGGCTGCTTAAAGCCATGTTTGGGACTTCCACTAGTTGATTGGTTGCTTAAAGCTATGTTTGTGACTTCCACTAGTTGATTGGTTGCTTAAAGCTATGTTTGGGACTTCCACTAGTTGATTGGCTGCTTCCAGCCCTGTTTGGGACTCCCACTAGTTGATTGGCTGCTTCCATCCCTGTTTGGGAGCCCCACTAGTTGATTGGCTGCTTCCAGCCCTGTTTGGGAGCCCCACTAGTTGATAGGCTGCTTCCAGCCCTATTTGGAGCCCCACTAGTTGATTGGCTGGTTCCAGCCCTGTTTGGGGTAAGTAGAGAATGAGAGGGGTAAGTAGAGAATGAGAGAACGAGAGGGGTAAATAGAGAATGAGAGAACGAGAGGGGTAAATAGAGAATGAGAGAACGAGAGGGGTAAATAGAGAATGAGAGAAAGAGAGGGGTAAGTAGAGAATGAGAGAAAGAGAGGGGTAAATAGAGAATGAGAGAAAGAGAAATAGAGAATGAGAGAATGATAAATAGAGAATGAGAGGAGGAGAGGGGTAAATAGAGAATGAGAGGAGGAGAGGGGTAAATAGAGAATGAGAGGAGGAGAGGGGTAAATAGAGAATGAGAGGAGGAGAGGGGTAAATAGAGAATGAGAGGAGGAGAGGGGTAAATAGAGAATGAGAGGAGGAGAGAGAGTGAGAGGAAGGAAGAAAGGGTAAGTGGAGTGGAAAGGTGTGGTGTTTGTGACAGTTTTGCTGATGAGGGAGAGAGAGACACTGGGTATGCTGGTTATTATAATAAACCATTAAAGGAGGAGGACTGAGCAGCAGTAGCCCACCACAGATCACTACATTGAGTCTGTCTCTCGCTATCCCCCATCTTTTTCTCCTCCCTGTCCTTTCCCCCGATCTCCAGGTCACCTGTCAGCCAGATTAGCAGGATGCCTGACTCATGGCTTTTCACTAAACCGACAGAAAGACACTCAACACTGCTGATTGAGAAACAGCTACATGAGATCTGAGCTCTCTCTCTCTCCTCTCTCTCTCTCTCTCTCTCTCTCTCTCTCTGTCTCTCTCCTCTCCTCTCCTCTCTCTCTCTGTCTCTCTCTCCTCTCCTCTCCTCTCTCTCTCTCTCTCTCTCTCTCTCTCTCTCTCTCTCTCTCTCTCTCTCTCTCTCTCTCTCTCTCTCTGTCTCTCTCCTCTCCTCTCCTCTCCTCTCCTCTCTCTCTCTGTCTCTCTCTCCTCTCCTCTCCTCTCCTCTCTCTCTCTCCTCTCTCTCTCTCTCTCTCTCTCTCTCTCTCTCTCTCTCCCCTCTCTCTCTCTCTCTCTCTCTCTCTCTCTCTCTCTCTCTCCCCCTCTCGCTCTCTCCACTCTCTCTCTCTGTCTCTCTCTCTCTCCTCTCCTCTCCTCTCTCTCTCTCTCTCTCTCTCTCCCCTCTCTCTCCCTCTCTCTCTCCCCCTCTCTCTCTCTCTCTCTCTCTCTCCCTCTCTCTCTCTCTCTCTCTCTCTCTCTCTCTCTCTCCCCTCTCGCTCTCTCCACTCTCTCTCTATGTCTCTCTCCTCTCCTCTCCTCTCCTCTCTCTCTCTCTCTCTCCCTCTCTCCCCTCTCTCTCTCCCCTCTCTCTCTCTCTCTCTCTCTCTCTCTCTCTCTCTCTCTCTCTCTCTCTCTCTCTCTCTCTCTCTCTCTCTCTCTCTTTCTCCTCTCTCTCTCTCTCCCTCTCTCTCTCTGTCTCTCTCTCTCTCCCCTCTCTCTCTCTCCCCCTCTCTCTCTCCCCCTCTCGCTCTCTCCACTCTCTCTCTCTGTCTCTCTCTCTCTCCTCTCCTCTCCTCTCCTCTCCTCTCCTCTCCTCTCCTCTCCTCTCCTCTCCTCTCCTCTCCTCTCCTCTCTATCTCCCCTCTCTCTCTCTCTCTCTCTCTCCCCTCTCTCTCTCTCTCTCTCCTCTCCTCTCCTCTCCTCTCCTCTCCTCTCAGACTGACTGACTGATTGGCTGGTTACTGACTGGCTTTTTACTGACTGGCTGGCTGACTGGTTGGTTATCGGCTAGCTGAGTGGCTGACTGGTTACTGACTGGCTGTTGACTGACTGACTGACTGGTTACTGACTGGCTTTTTACTGACTGGCTTTTTACTGACTGGCTGTCTGACTGGTTACTGGCTGTCTGACTAGTTGGTTATCGGCTAGCTGAGTGGCTGACTGGCTGCTGACTGGCTGGTGACTGACTGGCTGACTGGCTTGTTACTGACTGGCTGGTGACTGACTGACTGGCTGGCTGGCTGGTTACTGACTGACTGGTGACTGACTGACTGGCTGGTTACTGGCTGGTGACTGACTGACTGGCTGGCTGGCTGGTTACTGGCTGGTGACTGGCTGGCTGGTGACTGACTGACTGGCTGGCTGGCTGGTTACTGGCTGGTGACTGACTGACTGACTGGTGACTGGCTGGCTGGCTGGTTACTGGCTGGTGACTGGCTGGCTGGTGACTGACTGACTGACTGGCTGGCTGGCTGGTTACTGGCTGGTGACTGACTGACTGACTGGTGACTGGTTGGTTACTGGCTGGTGACTGGCTGGCTGCCTGACTGACTGGCTGGCTGGCTGGCTGGTTACTGGCTGGTGACTGACTGACTGACTGACTGACTGGCTGGCTGGCTGGTTACTGGCTGGTGACTGACTGACTGACTGATTGGCTGGCTGGCTGGCTGGTTACTGGCTGGTGACTGACTGACTGACTGACTGGCTGGCTGGCTGGTTACTGGCTGGTGACTGACTGACTGACTGACTGACTGGCTGCCTGAATGGCTTGTTACTGGCTGACTCTCCCTCCCTCTAAGTTTGTTGTGCGTTCACCTTGAAAGCCACCATGTTGGGCTAATAGGGATTGATGGATCCATTTGTCTAGGAGTCCATCTGTTTGTGTGTGTACCTGAGATCACACACTCTCATCTCTCGCCAGTGTCTCCTTCTGAGCCAGACTTCATCACACTCCAACCCTCTCCTTTCATCTTCTGATGCTGCTATGCAGTCGGTTAAAACTAGGACAGGTTCCCCATTTCTGAGCTGTCAGACTTCATGTGTGTACTGTGTGACAGGATGGGCCCTCCCTCAGTGACCTCTGCCCCCTACATCCCTACACCGCCGCCTCGCTAATCCAAGGGAGGGGGAGGGAGGGAGAGAGGGAGGGAGTGGGAGGGAGGGAGTGGGAGGGAGGGAGGGAGGGAGGGGGAGGGAGGGAGGGAGAGAGGGGGGGGAGGAGGGGAGAGAGGGAGGGAGGGGAGGGATGGAGAGAGGGAGGGAGGGGAGGGGAGGGAGAGAGAGGAGGGAGAGAGGGGGAGGGAGGGAGGGGGGAGGGAGGGGGATGGAGGGAGAGGGGGATGGAGGGAGAGGGGGAGGTAGGGTGTGAGGGTGAGGGAGGGGGGGGAGGGAGGGAGGGAGAGAGTGAGGGGGGAGGGAGGGAGAGGGAGGAGGAGGAGGGAGGAGGGAGGGAGTGGGAGGGAGGGAGTGGGAGGAGGGAGGGGGAGGGAGGGAGGGAGGGAGGGAGGGGAGGGGGGAGAGAGGGAGGGGATGGAGGGAGAGGGGGATGGAGGGAGAGTGGGAGGGGGAGGTAGGGTGTGAGGGGTGAGGGAGGGGGAGGGAGGGAGGGAGGGGGAGGGAGGGAGGGAGGGAGAGAGGGGGAGGGAGGGAGAGAGGGATGGAGGGGGAGTGAGGGAGGGAGGGAGAGGGGGATGGAGGGAGGGTGAGGGAGGGGGGAGGGAGAGGGGGCTGGCATTACTGCATAGACAGCTTGCTCCCGACACGAGTCTGTCCATGTGGTAGCTAGTCAGCCATTTGAGATGTTGAAGAGTCATTTAGGGCAGTTTTAAAATGGAAACCCTTTTTCAAATATCCATGCTTGCCTTAGCATTTACTGGTATCATACATTGTGTCACGCCCTGACTTTAGAGAGCTTGTTTATGTCTCTATTTGGTTAGGTCATGGCCTTTTTTGCCTTTACCTCCCTTATCTCACCTCATTTGCTCACATTGTATATAGACTTATTTTTCTACTGTATTATTGACTGTATGTTTGTTTTACTCCATGTGTAACTCTGTGTCGTTGTATGTGTCGAACTGCTTTGCTTTATCTTGGCCAGGTCGCAATTGTAAATGAGAACTTGTTCTCAACTTGCTTACCTGGTTAAATAAAGGTGAAATAAATAAATAAATAAATAAAATTATGGTCTACCTCATACTGGTCATTATGGTCTACCTCATACTGTTCATACTGGTCATTATGGTTCTACCATACAGCACTCCTTCCGTGGCCTCCAACTGCTCTTAAACGCGAGTAAAACCAAATGCATGCTTTTCAACCGATCGCTGCCTGCACCCGCATGCCCGACTAGCATCACCACCCTGGATGGTTCCGACCTTGAATATGTGGACATCTATAAGTACCTAGGTGTCTGGCTAGACTGCAAACTCTCCTTCCAGACTCACATCAAACATCTCCAATCGAAAATCAAATCAAGAGTCGGCTTTCTATTCCGCAACAAAGCCTCCTTCACTCACGCCGCCAAGCTTACCCTAGTAAAACTGACTATCCTACCGATCCTCGATTTCGGCGATGTCATCTACAAAATGGCTTCCAACACTCTACTCAGCAAACTGGATGCAGTCTATCATAGTGCCATCCGTTTTGTCACCAAAGCACCTTATACCACCCACCACTGCGACTTGTATGCTCTAGTCGGCTGGCCCTCGCTACATATTCGTCGCCAGACCCACTGGCTCCAGGTCATCTACAAGTCCATGCTAGGTAAAGCTCCGCCTTATCTCAGTTCACTGGTCACGATGGCAACACCCATCCGTAGCACACGCTCCAGCAGGTGTATCTCACTGATCATCCCTAAAGCCAACACCTCATTTGGCCGCCTTCGTTCAGTACTCTGCTGCCTGTGACTGGAACGAACTGCAAAAATCGCTGAAGTTGGAGACTTTTATCTCCCTCACCAACTTCAAACATCAGCTATCCGAGCAGCTAACCGATCGCTGCAGCTGTACATAGTCTATTGGTAAATAGTCCACCCATTTTCACCTACCTCATTCCCATACTGTTTTTATACTGTTTTTTTTATTTTTTTATTTACTTTTCTGCTCTTTTGCACACCAATATCTCTACCTGTACATGACCATCTGATCATTTATCACCCCAGTGTTAATCTGCAAAATTGTATTATTCGCCTACCTCCTCATGCCTTTTGCACACATGCTATATAGACTGCCCATTTTTTTTTGTGTAACTCTGTGTTGTCTGTTCACACTGCTATGCTTTATCTTGGCCAGGTCGCAGTTGCAAATGAGAACCTGTTCTCAACTAGCCTACCTGGTTAAATAAAGGTGAAATAAAATAAATAAATAAAAAATTATGGTTCTACCTCATACTGGTCATTATGGTTCTACCTCATACTGGTCATTATGGTTCTACCTCATACTGTTCATACTGGTAATTATGGTTCTACCTCATACTGTTCATTACGGTTCTACCTCATACTGGTCATTATGGTTCTACCTCATACTGGTCATTATGGTCTACCTCATACTGTTCATACTGGTCATTATGGTTCTACCTCATACTGGTCATTATGGTCTACCTCATACTGGTCATTATGGTCTACCTCATACTGTTCATACTGGTCATTATGGTCTACCTCATACTGTTCATACTGGTCATTATGGTTCTACCTCATACTGGTCATTATGGTTCTACCTCATACTGTTCATTACGGTTCTACCTCATACTGGTCATTATGGTTCTACCTCATACTGGTCATTATGGTCTACCTCATACTGTTCATACTGGTCATTATGGTTCTACCTCATACTGGTCATTATGGTCTACCTCATACTGTTCATACTGGTCATTATGGTCTACCTCATACTGTTCATTATGGTTCTTCCTCATACTGGTCATTATGTTTTTAATTTAATTTATTTCACCTTTTTTGTAGCCAGGTTGGCCAGTTGAGAACAAGTTCTCATTTTCAACAGCATATTCTAAGCTATAGACAATTTATCCCACCCATTAACCCTTAAGCTACCGTCTGGGGTCATTTTAACCCAGAGGGTTATTTTTCATCAAAGTCCAAAGGTGGTTTATTCAAGTATTCCCATTTTTCATGATTTTGACAATCAACTTGTTCTGAACAAATCCAAATCATTGGTCGGTGTTTCAATACGGACTTTTCAAAAGTATAGTAATTTGGAGTCAAAAACACTGAATTCTTGATGAATAGTTACTGTGCTTGAATCTAAGTTTCTCCGGAGACATAAATACAAGCTACCTATACCACCAGAGGGTGGAGCGAGACCTGTATCATATAGACAGATCATCTGCTGCATCTCCCCCATTTTGTTTTCTATACTGTATCACAAACGTTTCACAAGCTTTTCGCTACACCCGCAATAACATCGGCTCATGCGACCGATCAAATTTAATTTAATTTGATCACTGTGTACAAAAACCAGCCTGTGCATGCCCAAAAAAATCTGACAAAACAACTCGGAGAACTGCAATACAGAACTCTGATAGGCCCATGAAACTACATAAAGAGCATCTGGAAAGACAAGATGACCTGCAGAGGTGGACCACCGTATTTAATCGCCTGGGTGTGACGTGTACAAAATCAAAGTTATCTCAGGTAGACATGTGCTTAGTTGCAGTCAAAACAGAACATACAAGTCTGTTAGTGATATGAAAACTCTGTATAACTGTAATACAGAAACCATCCCCTCAAATAAATAAGATGTTCTATGATTGTCACTGCTTTCTTCCTTGGGAATGAGAGGCGGACCAAAACGCAGCTTGGTTATAGTTCATGGTTCTTTAATAAGAGACACTTAACATGAACTAACTACAAAACAATAAACGTGAAAACCGAAACAGTCCTAACTGGTGCAGAAAACACAAAGACAGGAAACAATCGCCCACAAAATACCCAAAGAATATGGCTGCCTAAATATGGCTCGCAATCAGAGACAACGATAAACACCTGCCTCTGATTGAGAACCAATCCAGGCAACCATAGACTTACCTAGACACCTAAAAGAACACAACCCCATGAATCTACAAAAAACCCTAGACAAGACGAAACACATAAATACCCATGTCACACCCTGCCCTAACCAAAATAATAAAGAAAACAAAGATAACTAAGGCCAGGGCGTGACAATGATAGAAATACTAGATTCCTTGTTATGGTATTCTGGGTGCTGTACCATGTAGTTTGAGTGTCTTTCTGAAGCACGTTGCTCCTGGGCCACTAATATTGTTTCCATAACAGCGATGCTAATACTGGCTGTGGGGTAAATTAATAAAGAAAACTATAGACATATTATTGGACAATGTGTTTCAAGATGACTTTATAAAGTTAATTATATCACTTTTTTTGTCAATAAAATTACACAAAAGTTGTATTTACTTAGATTCTTATAACTAAATCACACTACAGTCAAATTATAGGAAATTATATTTTTAGTGCTAATGTAGATCGCCTTATGATGTTTTGATGAGATTTATAATTTGCTATGATTACTTGTTACTTTTTTATTCAAGAGTTTCTTCTTAAAAGTTCTAAATTACTGTTGGTAATCAACGTAATGCGAAAATATGTTGGTAGCTTTAAGCTTAACATTCTTGTTTTTTTTCTGGTAGCCATTTTTTATTTTGAATTTGAAGACAGCAATGGAGAGAATAAATACAGCAAAATATAACAAAACAAGGTTGAGTATCCAGGCTCCCGTCCATCACCATCAAACTCATTAACTCAACATGATTTAGTACAAACCCACAGTAGGTACAGTACATACATCACGCCCCACACACTGACTGAGTGAGCTCCCCTTCTCCCTACTCTCTCTGTTTCATAACCAACGCTTAATTTAGATCTGTCTCTCTCGTTTCGCTCTGATAATTAGCCCATAAAACATGTCAGGCTCACATGAGTGGCCAGATATTGTATGCATCCCAAATTGTACTTCATTCCCTATGTAGTGTAGTGCACTACTTTATACCAGAGTCCTATGAGCCAAGGGTCAAAAGTAACGCCCTATAAAGGCAACAGGGTACCATTTGGGACACAGAGTGTTTAAGAGCAATCGTTGAGCAGAAATCCTGTGAAACCATCTGTTCCTGGGTGTACAGTCACTCTGCCACGGCTCAAACACCTCCCTGTGACATCACGCAGAGATCTAAAGGAGGAGAACCGCTCCAACTCTAATCAAGTCGTCTACTAATATGGAACGCCGTGTTAGGGCCCTCGACCGCACGCTCAGTATAACACCCAGTCTTTCATTTAAAGACATTTCATATCAACAGATACTGCACCCGTCCAACCAGCTCTTCACTGACTTCATAACATGTACTGAAAGAGGAAAACAAAATGATTTATTGATCAGAGTAAACTTAGTTTCTTCCATTACTAGTCCCTGGTGATGATGATGATGATGATGATGATGATGTGTTGTTGTGGAGCTGAGTACATGTCTCCAAACATCTCAAGGGAGGAAGAAGAGAGGAAGAGATGGTTTGCTGTGGGTCTTCACGAATGTGTATCATGTACTTGTCTCTGGGTCTTCACGAATGTGTATCATGTACTTGTCTCTGGGTCTTCACGAATGTGTATCATGTACTTGTCTCTGGGTCTTCATGAATATGTATCATGTACTTGTCTGTGTAAGAAATAAATGGATGCATATGAGTGTGTAGGCTATTCAATATACTGAAGATATTGAATATACTGTATGTGTGTTTGGGTGTGTATGCATGTGTGTGTGTGTGTGTGTGTTCATGTGTGTGTGTGTGTATGCATGTGTGTGTGTGTGTGTGTGTGTGTGTCCATGTGTGTGTGTGTGTGTGTGTGTGTGTTCATGTGTGTGTGTGTGTGTGTGTGTGTCCATGTGTGTGTGTGTGTGTCCATGTTTGTGTGTGTGTGTCCATGTGTGTGTGTGTGTCCATGTGTGTGTGTCCATGTGTGTCCATGTGTGTGTGTGTGTGTGTCCATGTGTGTGTGTCCATGTGTGTGCACAATTTTGCGTGCACGTGTGCACTCCATAACTGTGTTACTTTGATTAGGATAGATCTGAGTCTCACTGACTCTGTGGTTTGATTAGTATAGATCTGAGTCTCACTGACTCTGTGGTTTGATTAGGATAGATCTGAGTCTCACTGACTCTGTGGTTTGATTAGTATAGATCTGAGTCTCACTGACTCTGTGGTTTGATTAGGATAGATCTGAGTCTCACTGACTCTGTGGTTTGATTAGGATAGATCTGAGTCTCACTGACTCTGTGGTTTGATTAGTATATATATGAGTCTCACTGACTCTTTGGTTTGATTAGGATAGATCTGAGTCTCACTGACTCTGTGGTTTGTAGCCCACTGAGTGCTAACAAGTCCACAACTAATTCCTAGATTACTAGCTCTCCAGGAGAGCATACAATAAGGAGAGCTGAGGGCAGAGTGGAGGAGAGGCTCAGAGGAGGAGAGAAATAGAGATATAGGTGTACTTCCTAACTCAGTTGCAGAAGAGAAAGGAAACTGCTCAGGGATTTCACCATGATGCCAATGATGACTTTAAAACAGTTAATGGTTGTTATAGGAGAAAACTCAGGATGGATCAACAACATTGTAGTTACTCCACAATACTAACCTAAATGACTGAATGAAAAGAAGGAAGCATGTACAGAATACAAGTATTCCAAAACATGCATCCTGTTTGCTGTAAGGATCTAAAGTAAAACTGCAAAAAATGTGGCAAAGACATCAACTTTAAATCCTGAATACAAAGCATTATGTTTGGGTCAAATCCAAAACTCATCACTGAGTACTACTCTTCATATTTTCCAGCATGGTGGTGGCTGCCTCATGTTATGGGTATGCTTGTTATCGACAAGGATGTATTTATCTTTTTAAATTGTGGAGGGGGGGGTATACAGCTAAGCACATGCAAAATGCTAGAGGAAACCCTGGTTCAGTTTGCTTCCCAACAGACAATGGGAAACGGTCACCTTTTAGCAGGACAATTACCTAAAAACACAAGGCCAAATATACACTGGAGTGGTTTACCAATACAGCAGCGAATGTTCCTGAGTGGCCTAGTTACAGTGTTTACCTTAAATTGGCTTGAACATCTATGGCAAAACTTCAAATGTCTGTCTAGCAATGATCAAGAACCAAGAACTTCACAGAGCTTGAATAATTGTTAAAATAATGATGTGCAAAATATTGTACAATTTCAGATGTGTGAGAGACCTACCTTGAGACACTCACAGCTGTAGACACTGCCACAGGTGATTCTTGATTTTTATATTTCATTTACAATACTTTTGCAAAGCAATATTAAAACATGTTTTCACCTTGTAGTTATGGGGTATTGTGTGTAGATGGGTGAGAAAATATATGTTTCATCCGTTTTGAATTCAGGCTTTAAAACAACAGAACGTGGAGTAAGTCAATGTTGGTCTATTGTACTTCAAACAATGCGTATGCAGGTTGTTTAGGATTCAAAACTTCTCAAACCTTCTCTTCAAATAATGAATGAATATATAGTACCAGTCAAAAGTTTGGACACACCTACTCATTCAAGCGTTTGTCTTTATTTTTTACGATTTTCTACATTGTATAACATTAGTGTCACGTTCTGACCTTTATTTCCTTTGTTTTCTATGTATTTAGTATGGTCAGGGCGTGAGTTGGGGTGGGCAGTCTATGTTTGTTTTTCTATGATTTGGGGATTTGTATGTTTCGGCCTAGTATGGTTCTCAATCAGAGGCAGGTGTCATTAGTTGTCTCTGATTGAGAATCATACTTAGGTAGCCTGGGTTTCACTGTTTGTTTGTGGGTGATTGAACTGCTTTGCTTTATCTTGGCCAGGTCACAATTGTAAATGAGAACTTGTTCTCAACTTGCCAACCTGGTTAAATAAAGGTGTTCTCAACTTGCCTACCTGGTTAAATAAAGGTGTTCTCAACTTGCCTACCTGGTTAAATAAAGGTGTTCTCAACTTGCCTACCTGGTTAAATAAAGGTGTTCTCAACTTGCCTACCTGGTTAAATAAAGGTGTTCTCAACTTGCCTACCTGGTTAAATAAAGGTGTTCTCAACTTGCCTACCTGGTTAAATAAAGGTGTTCTCAACTTGCCTACCTGGTTAAATAAAGGTGTTCTCAACTTGCCTACCTGGTTAAATAAAGGTGTTCTCAACTTGCCTACCTGGTTAAATAAAGGTGTTCTCAACTTGCCTACCTGGTTAAATAAAGGTGTTCTCAACTTGCCTACCTGGTTAAATAAAGGTGTTCTCAACTTGCCTACCTGGTTAAATAAAGGTGTTCTCAACTTGCCTACCTGGTTAAATAAAGGTGTTCTCAACTTGCCTACCTGGTTAAATAAAGGTGTTCTCAACTTGCCTACCTGGTTAAATAAAGGTGTTCTCAACTTGCCTACCTGGTTAAATAAAGGTGTTCTCAACTTGCCTACCTGGTTAAATAAAGGTGAAATAAATCAATAAAAATAAATAAAAGGTCAGGGTGTGATTTGGGTGGGCATTCTATGTTTTCTATTTCTTTGTTTCTGGCCCGAGTGTGGTTCCCAATCAGAGGCAGCTGTCTATCGTTGTCTCTGATTGGGGACCATACTTAGGCAGCCCTTTCTCCACCTGTGGTTGTGGGTAGTTGTCTACTGGCCTGTGACTACGTAGCTTTACGGTCGTTTGTTATTTCTTGTTTTGTTTAGAGACATTATAAATAAAATAAAAATGTACGCTCACCACGCTGCGCCTTGGTCCTTTCGACGAGCTTGACACACGTCTTTCCTGCTGTTTGCTGCTCCATACAACAACAAGGTGTGAGTTATCTCTGCCTGACAGGTTATCTACAGGCTATATGTGTGCATTGCTCACATGTGATAAATAATCGACACAACGAACGAACAGCTTCGGGGGAATCCCATCTGTTTTTTCAAATGTTTTATAGCCAAGTCAATTATATAGATAAAAAAAATAATAGGCCAGTACATAGTGAGGTGAGAGTCCCTGTGATGGAATGCCAGTACATAGTGAGGTGAGAGTCCCTGTGATGGAATGCCAGTACATAGTGAGGTGACAGTCCCTACACTGCATTCAGAAAAGGATTCAGACCCCTTGACCTGTTTTACACATTTTGATATGTTACAGCCTTATTCTAAAATGGATTCAATTGTGTTTTTTTCCCCCTCATCAATCAACACACAAAACCCCATAATGACGTCACAATACCCCATAATGACATCACAATACCCTTTAATGACGTCACAATACCCCATAATGACATCACAATACCCTTTAATGACGTCACAATACCCCATAATGACTTCACAATACCCTTTAATGACGTCACAATACCCCATAATGACATCACAATACCCTTTAATGACGTCACAATACCCCATAATGACATCACAATACCCTTTAATGACGTCACAATACCCTTTAATGACGTCACAATACCCTTTAATGATGAAGCTAAAAACAGGATTCTAGAAATTGATGCAAATGTATTCTAAATAAAAAACTGAAATATGACATTTACATAAGTATCCAGACCCTTTTCTCAGTACTTTGTTGAAGCACCTTTGGCAGTGATTACAGCCTCCAGTCTTCTTGGGTTTGACTCTACAAGCTTGGTACACCTGTATTTGGGGAGTTTCTCCCATTCTTCTCTGCAGATCCTCTCAAGCTCTGTCAGGTTGGATGGGGAGTGTTGCTGCACAGCTATTTTCAGGTCTCTCCAGAGATGTTAGATCGGGTTCAAGTCCAGGCTCTGGCTGGGCCAATCTAGGACATTCAGAGACTTGTCCCGAAGCCACTCCTGCGTTGTCTTGGCTGTGTGCTTAGGGTTGTTGTCCTGCATGCCACCACCATGCTTCACCGTAGGGATGTTTGAACGTTTCATCCAGACATGATGCTGCCACCTCCATGCTTCACCGTTGGGATGTTTGAAGGTTTCATCCAGACATGATGCTGCCACCTCCATGCTTCACCGTTGGGATGTTTGAAGGTTTCATCCAGACATGATGCTGCCACCACCATGCTTCACCGTAGGGATGTTTGAATGTTTCCTCCAGACATGATGCTGCCACCACCATGCTTCACCGTAGGGATGTTTGAAGGTTTCCTCCAGACATGATGCTGCCACCACCATGCTTCACCGTAGGGATGTTTGAACGTTTCATCCAGACATGATGCTGCCACCACCATGCTTCACCGTAGGGATGTTTGAAGGTTTCCTCCAGACATGATGCTGCCACCACCATGCTTCACCGTAGGGATGTTTGAAGGTTTCCTCCAGACATGATGCTGCCACCACCATGCTTCACCGTAGGGATGTTTGAAGGTTTCCTCCAGACATGATGCTGCCACCACCATGCTTCACCGTAGGGATGTTTGAATGTTTCCTCCAGACATGATGCTGCCACCACCATGCTTCACCGTAGGGATGTTTGAAGGTTTCATCCAGACATGATGCTTGGCATTCAGGGCAAAATAGTTCAATCTTAGTTTCATCAGACCGGAGAATCTTGTTTCTCACGGACTGGCAAACTGAGAGTCCTTTAGGTGCCTTTTGGCAAACTCCAAGCGGGCTGTCATGTGCCTTTTACTGAGGAGTGGCTTCCGTCTGGCCACTCGACCATAAAGGCCTGATTGGTGGAGTGCTGCAGAGATGGTTGTCCTTCTGGAAGGTTGTCTCAACTCCACAGAGGAACTCTGGAGCTCTGTGAACCTCCCTGACCAAGGCCCTTCTCCCCCGATTGCTCAGTTTGGCCGGGTGGTCAGCTCTAAGAAGTATTGGTGGTTCCTAACTTCTTCCATTTAAGTATGATGGAGGACACTGTGTTCTTGGGGACCGTCAATGCTGCAGAATTATTTTGCTACCCTTCCCCAGATCTGTGCCTCGACACAATCCTGTCTTGGCGCTCTACGGACAATTCCTTTGACTTCATGTCTTGGTTTTTTCTCTGAGGACCTTATATAGACTGGTGTGCACCTTCCCAAATCATGTCCAATCAATTGAATTTACCACAGGTGGACTCGAGTCAAGTTGTAGAAACATCTCAAGGATGATCAACGGAAACAGGATGAACCTGAGCTCAATTCGGAGTCTCATAGCAAAGGGTTTGAATACTTATGTACATGTAATATATATATATATATATATTTATATCTAAAAACATGTTGTTGCAATTATGGGGTATTGTGATGTCATCATGGGTTATTGTGATGTCATCATGGGGTATTGTGATGTCATTATGAGGTATTGTGATGTCATCATGGGGTATTGTGATGTCATTATGAGGTATTGTGATGTCATTATGGGGTATTGTGATGTCATCAAGGGGTATTGTGATGTCATCATGGGGTATTGTGGTGTCATTATGAGGTATTGTGATGTCATTATGGGGTATTGTGATGTCATTATGATGTATTGTGATGTCATTATGGGGTATTGTGATGTCATCATGGGGTATTGTGATGTCATTATGGGGTATTGTGATGTCATTATGGGGTATTGTGATGTCATTATGATGTATTGTGATGTCATTATGGGGTATTGTGATGTCATCATGGGGTATTGTGATGTCATTATGGGGTATTGTGATGTCATTATGGGGTATTGTGATGTCATCATGGGGTATTGTGTGTAGATTGATGAGGACATGTTTTTCTTTAATCAACTAAGTAAGGCTGTAACGTAACAAAATGTGGAAAAGTCAAGGGGTCTGAATACTTTCCGAATGCACTGTACATCTCTCTGGAGGCAGTGTCCCTATATCTCCCTCTAGGGGCAGTTTCCCTATATCTCCCTCTGGGGGCAGTGTCCCTATATCTCCCTCTAGGGACAGTGTCCCTATATCTCCCTCTAGGGGCAGTGTCCCTATATCTCCCTCTAGGGGCAGTTGTCTCTATATCTCCCTCTAGGGGCAGTGTCCCTATATCTCCCTCTAGGGGAAGTTTCCATATATCTCCCTCTATGGGCAGTGTCCCTATATCTCCCTCTAGTGGCAGTGTCCCTATATCTCCCTCTAGGGGAAGTTTCCATATATCTCCCTCTATGGGCAGTGTCCCTATATCTCCCTCTATGGGCAGTGTCCCTATATCTCCCTCTAGGGGCAGTGTCCCTATATCTCCCTCTAGGGGCAGTGTCCCTATATCTCCCTCTAGGGGCAGTGTCCTTATAGCTCTTTCATGGGGCAGTGTCCCTATATCTCCCTCTTGGGGCAGTATCCCTATATCTCCCTCTAGGGGCAGTGTCCTTATATCTCTTTCATGGGGCAGTGTCCCTATATCTCCCTCTAGGGGCAGTGTCCCTATATCTCCCTCTGGGGGCAGTATCCCCTTCTCTTCTCCTTCTTCCTCTACTGTCCCCCTCAGAGGGCTCTCCTGCCCAGGTCCCTAACCTGTCTCCCTCTCCCCTCCTCAGAGCCCTCCCCGGCCGTGGACCTTGGTCCCACCTTGGGTTTGAAGAAGTCCAGTTCTCTGGAGAGTCTGCAGACGGCCATGTCAGAGGTCAGGAAGAATGAACCCCTCCCCTTTCACAGGCCACGCCCCCACATGGTCAGGGGGAGGGGCTGCAACGAGAGCTTCAGAGCGGCCATTGACAAATCTTACGACGGACCAGCTGATGAAGATGATGGTAAGATATCAGAGATAGAGAGACACACACACACACATAGTCCCTCTCGCGCACCAACCCTCTAACCTTCCAACACTTAACCTGTCTTAACGACTGACGACAGGACACAGAAGACAGGATATGTGCCCACTGTCCACAAAATGAGGAGGGGGGGAATCTATGGGATAGCTACAAAGAAGTTAAAATATGATGTGTCCTAACATTCAAATCCCAGAATGCAGTATAACTGCAGTACACTATATTGATTGCAGCTTGACGTCATCAGAGTGCGTAGAATCACTCGGTTGGTTATTTCAACTAAAACAATAACCAATCTTTGTTTTTTTGCGAGGATTCCGCGACGTGGTGAGCTTTTAACAACAAGGACCGCGATTTCTTGTCCCAGTATCCCGCTTAACAGACAGGTTGAAGCTTGACAGATTCGCTAAGCTGCTAGCCATCAAGCTAACAAAGTTAGTCCCAGAGGAGTTTTCCACTGAAGTCCTCTTTGTCTGGAGATGTAAATAGTTCTAGAGCTGTAGGAGATGTAAATAGTTCTAGAGCTGTAGGAGATGTAAATAGTTCTAGAGCTGTAGGAGATGTAAATAGTTCTAGAGCTGTAGGAGATGTAAAGAGTTCTAGAGCTGTAGGAGATGTAAATAGTTCTAGAGCTGTAGGAGATGTAAAGAGTTCTAGAGCTGTAGGAGATGTAAATAGTTCTAGAGCTGTAGGAGATGTAAAGACTTCTAGAGCTGTAGGAGATGTAAAGAGTTCTAGAGCTGTAGGAGATGTAAATAGTTCTAGAGCTGTAGGAGATGTAAATAGTTCTAGAGCTGTAGGAGATGTATCTACTGCACCACTGTATATACAACACTTTGTTTTGGGGACAAACTGGATCACCCAGAGTTCCAATGCTGTAGTTGTTTGATTGCTGAGGATTACAGGCTTGAGGAGGCTTCCTTGATCACTCAGGTCGCCAGCCTAAGTAAGAAACTGGGGAAAACTCAGAGTGGCATGTTGACCTTTTCTACGCCAGTGGCTTGATGGCTTTCGCACATGTTGGATGCACCTAGTGGTTAGAGACAGGTAGCCTAGTGGTTAGAGACAGGTAGCCTAGTGGTTAGAGACAGATAGCCTAGTGGTTAGAGACAGGTAGCCTAGTGGTTAGAGACAGGTAGCCTAGTGGTTAGAGCAGGTAGTCTAGTGGTTAGAGACAGGTAGCCTAGTGGTTAGAGACAGGTAGCCTAGTGGTTAGAGACAGGTAGCCTAGTGGTTAGAGACAGGTAGCCTAGTGGTTAGAGACAGGTGACCTAGTGGTTAGAGACAGGTGACCTAGTGGTTAGAGACAGGTAGCCTAGTGGTTAGAGACAGGTAGCCTAGTGGTTAGAGACAGGTAGCCTAGTGGTTAGAGACAGGTAGCCTAGTGGTTAGAGACAGGTAGCCTGTTAGAGGTGACCTAGTGGTTAGAGACAGGTAGCCTAGTGGTTAGAGACAGGTAGCCTGTTAGAGGTGACCTAGTGGTTAGAGACAGGTAGCATAGTGGTTAGAGACAGGTAGCCTAGTGGTTAGAGACAGGTAGCCTAGTGGTTAGAGACAGGTAGCCTAGTGGTTAGAGACAGGTAGCCTAGTGGTTAGAGACAGGTGACCTAGTGGTTAGAGACAGGTAGCCTAGTGGTTAGAGACAGGTAGCCTAGTGGTTAGAGACAGGTAGCCTAGTGGTTAGAGACAGGTAGCCTAGTGGTTAGAGACAGGTAGCCTAGTGGTTAGAGACAGGTAGCCTAGTGGTTAGAGACAGGTAGCCTAGTGGTTAGAGACAGGTGACCTAGTGGTTAGAGACAGGTAGCCTAGTGGTTAGAGACAGGTAGCCTAGTGGTTAGAGACAGGTGACCTAGTGGTTAGAGACAGGTGACCTAGTGGTTAGAGACAGGTAGCCTAGTGGTTAGAGACAGGTAGCCTAGTGGTTAGAGACAGGTGACCTAGTGGTTAGAGACAGGTGACCTAGTGGTTAGAGACAGGTAGCCTAGTGGTTAGAGACAGGTAGCCTAGTGGTTAGAGACATGTAGCCTAGTGGTTAGAGACAGGTGACCTAGTGGTTAGAGACAGGTGACCTAGTGGTTAGAGACAGGTAGCCTAGTGGTTAGAGACAGGTAGCCTAGTGGTTAGAGACAGGTAGCCTAGTGGTTAGAGACAGGTAGCCTAGTGGTTAGAGACAGGTGACCTAGTGGTTAGAGACAGGTAGCCTAGTGGTTAGAGACAGGTAGCCTAGTGGTTAGAGACATGTAGCCTAGTGGTTAGAGACAGGTAACCTAGTGGTTAGAGACAGGTAGCCTATTGGTTAGAGCAGGTAGTCTAGTGGTTAGAGACAGGTAGCCTAGTGGTTAGCGACAGGTAGCCTAGTGGTTAGAGACAGGTGACCTAGTGGTTAGAGACAGGTAGCCTAGTGGTTAGAGACAGGTAGCCTAGTGGTTAGAGACAGGTAGCCTAGTGGTTAGAGACAGGTAGCCTAGTGGTTAGAGACAGGTAGCCTAGTGGTTAGAGACAGGTGACCTAGTGGTTAGAGACAGGTAGCCTAGTGGTTAGAGACAGGTGACCTAGTGGTTAGAGACAGGTAGCCTAGTGGTTAGAGACAGGTAGCCTAGTGGTTAGAGACAGGTAGCCTAGTGGTTAGAGACAGGTGACCTAGTGGTTAGAGACAGGTAGCCTAGTGGTTAGAGACAGGTGACCTAGTGGTTAGAGACAGGTAGCCTAATGGTTAGAGACAGGTAGCCTAGTGGTTAGAGACAGGTGACCTAGTGGTTAGAGGAGGCAGGTAACCTAGTGGTTAGAGACAGGTAGCCTAGTGGTTAGAGGAGGCAGGTAACCTAGTGGTTATAGACAGGTAGCCTAGTGGTTAGAGACAGGTAGCCTAGTGGTACTAGGCTACCTGTCTCTAACCACTAGGTCACCTGTCTCTAACCACTAGTTGCAGATTCTTCAGAATTAACAACTAGTGTTAGGCGGATGAGTAAAATCAAACCATTTTTGTTCCACATCCAACAAGACAGAGATGAACATGGCGTAGGAGTGACACCATCTGATGTGAGACAAAGCCCACAAACATAAGTAGCAAACTTCCTTGGCCAACAACAACACTGATCAAAACACTTTCACTACTTCAGACAGACACCAACAGTTGGTCTTCCTCCTCTTGGCAGCCAGCTAAATCATCACACTAATAATGGCTGAAGTCATTTTATGGGCTGGTGATTGATTTTTCTTGCTGTTTTGGGGGGTCGGGCCGGGTGCTGCAGATGAGAGAGAACGAGAGAGAGAGAGAGGGGGTGGGAGGGAGAGAGAGAGATTGGGAGAGAGGAGAGAGAAAACAAGAGAGAGAGAGAGAGACAGATAGATCGAGAGAGAGAGAGAGAGAGAGAGAGAGACGGGGATGGAGGGGGAGAGTGGGAGGGAGGGAGAGAGAGACTGGGATGGAGGGAGAGAGATTGAGAGAGAGACGGGGATGGAGGGGAGAGTGGGAGGGAGGGAGGGAGGGAGAGAGAGACGGGGATGGAGGGGGAGAGTGGGAGGGAGGGAGAGAGAGACTGGGATGGAGGGAGAGATTGAGAGAGAGACGGGGATGGAGGGGGAGAGTGGGAGGGAGGGAGGGAGGGAGAGAGAGACGGGGATGGAGGGGGAGAGTGGGAGGGAGGGAGAGAGAGACTGGGATGGAGGGAGAGAGATTGAGAGAGAGACGGGGATGGAGGGGGAGAGTGGGAGGGAGGGAGAGAGATTGAGAGAGATAGATGGGGATGGAGGGGGAGAGTGGGAGGGAGGGAGAGAGAGATGGGGATGGAGGGGAGAGTGGGAGGGAGGGAGAGAGAGACGGGGATGGAGGGAGAGAGAGACGGGGATGGAGGGAGAGAGAGACGGGGATGGAGGGGGAGAGTGGGAGAGACTGGGATGGAGGGAGAGAGATTGAGAGAGAGACGGGGATGGAGGGGAGAGTGGGAGGGAGGGAGAGAGACGGGGATGGAGGGAGAGAGATTGAGAGAGAGACGGGGATGGAGGGGGAGAGTGGGAGGGAGGGAGAGAGAGACGGGGATGGAGGGGAGAGTGGGAGGGAGGGAGAGAGATTGAGAGAGAGACGGGGATGGAGGGGGAGAGTGGGAGGGAGGGAGAGAGATTGAGAGAGATAGATGGGCTGGCTAGTGACAGGGAGGTAGGGAGAGAGAGACGGGGATGGAGGGGGAGAGTGGGAGGGAGGGAGAGAGATTGAGAGAGAGAGATGGGCTGGCTAGTGACAGGGAGGTAGGGAGAGAGAGACGGGGATGGAGGGGGAGAGTGGGAGGGAGGGAGAGAGATTGAGAGAGAGAGATGGGCTGGCTAGTGACAGGGAGATAAAGATCCTGCTGGCATGTCCATCTGTTACTGGCCAGACGTCCACAGTGAGTCGGAGATGAGGCTGCAGGGAAAAGAGTAGTGTGGAGTGAACGATCAATGTGGTCCTTTATTCACCTCTACCCCCTGAGGTCTGTCACCCTGAGGTCTGTCTGACTGTCACCCTGAGGTCTGTCTGACTGTCACCCTGTCTCTATGAGGTATGTCTGGCTGTCACCCTGTCTCTCTG
>NC_088398.1:84328688-84361188 GCF_034236695.1 Oncorhynchus nerka
CATGTCCATTAGTGTCTTCAGTAAGGACTGTCATGTCCAGTAATGTCTTCAGTAAGGACTGCCATGTCCATTAATGTCTTCAGTAAGGACTGTCATGTCCAGTAATGTCTTCAGTAAGGACTGCCATGTCCATTAATGTCTTCAGTAAGGACTGCCATGTCCATTAATGTCTTCAGTAAGGACTGCCATGTCCATTAGTGTCTTCAGTAAGGACTGTCATGTCTTCAGTAAGGACTGCCATGTCCATTAATGTATTCAGTAAGGACTGCCATGTCCATTAATGTCTTCAGTAAGGACTGCCATGTCCATTAGTGTCTTCAGTAAGGACTGTCATGTATTCAGTAAGGACTGAATGTAATGTAATGACTGTCATGTCCATTAATGTCTTCAGTAAGGACTGTCATGTCCAGTAATGTCTTCAGTAAGGACTGTCATGTCCAGTAATGTCTTCAGTAAGGACTGTCATGTCCATTAGTGTCTTCAGTAAGGACTGTCATGTCCAGTAATGTCTTCAGTAAGGACTGCCATGTCCATTAATGTCTTCAGTAAGGACTGTTATGTCCATTAGCGTCTTCAGTAAGGACTGTCATGTCCAGTAATGTCTTCAGTAAGGACTGTCATGTCCAGTAGTGTCTTCAGTAAGGACTGTCATGTCCAGTAATGTCTTCAGTAAGGACTGCCATGTCCATTAATGTCTTCAGTAAGGACTGCCATGTCCATTAATGTCTTCAGTAAGGACTGTTATGTCCATTAGCGTCTTCAGTAAGGACTGCCATGTTCATTAATGTCTTCAGTAAGGACTGCCATGTCCATTAATGTCTTCAGTAAGGACTGCCATGTCCATTAATGTCTTCAGTAAGGACTGTTATGTCCATTAGCGTCTTCAGTAAGGACTGCCATGTCCATTAATGTCTTCAGTAAGGACTGTCATGTCTTCAGTAACGACTGCCATGTCCATTAATGTCTTCAGTAATGACTGCCATGTCCATTAATGTCTTCAGTAAGGACTGTTATGTCCATTAGCGTCTTCAGTAAGGACTGTCATGTCCATTAATGTCTTCAGTAAGGACTGCCATGTCCATTAATGTCTTCAGTAATGACTGCCATGTCCATTAATGTCTTCAGTAAGGACTGTTATGTCCATTAGCGTCTTCAGTAAGGACTGCCATGTCCATTAATGTCTTCAGTAAGGACTGCCATGTCCATTAATGTCTTCAGTAAGGACTGCCATGTCCATTAATGTCTTCAGTAAGGACTGTCATGTCTTCAGTAAGGACTGTCATGTCTTCAGTAACGACTGTCGTGTCCATTAATGTCTTCAGTAAGGACTGTCATGTCCATTAGTGTCTTCAGTAAGGACTGCCATGTCCATTAGTGTCTTCAGTAAGGACTGTCATGTCCATTAGTGTCTTCAGTAAGGACTGCCATGTCCATTAGTGTCTTCAGTAAGGACTGTCATGTATTCAGTAAGGACTGCCATGTCCATTAGTGTCTTCAGTAAGGACTGTCATGTATTCAGTAAGGACTGTCATGTCCATTAGTGTCTTCAGTAAGGACTGTCATGTATTCAGTAAGGACTGTCATGTCCATTAGTGTCTTCAGTAAGGACTGTCATGTATTCAGTAAGGACTGTCATGTCCATTAGTGTCTTCAGTAAGGACTGTCATGTATTCAGTAAGGACTGTCATGTCCATTAGTGTCTTCAGTAAGGACTGTCATGTATTCAGTAAGGACTGTCATGTCCATTAGTGTCTTCAGTAAGGACTGTCATGTATTCAGTAAGGACTGTCATGTCCATTAGTGTCTTCAGTAAGGACTGTCATGTATTCAGTAAGGACTGTCATGTCCATTAGTGTCTTCAGTAAGGACTGTCATGTATTCAGTAAGGACTGTCATGTCCATTAGTGTCTTCAGTAAGGACTGTCATGTATTCAGTAAGGACTGTCATGTCCATTAGTGTCTTCAGTAAGGACTGTCATGTATTCAGTAAGGACTGTCATGTCCATTAGTGTCTTCAGTAAGGACTGTCATGTATTCAGTAAGGACTGTCATGTCCATTAGTGTCTTCAGTAAGGACTGTCATGTATTCAGTAAGGACTGTCATGTCCATTAGTGTATTCAGTAAGGACTGTCATGTATTCAGTAAGGACTGTCATGTCCATTAGTGTCTTCAGTAAGGACTGTCATGTATTCAGTAAGGACTGTCATGTCCATTAGTGTCTTCAGTAAGGACTGTCATGTATTCAGTAAGGACTGTCATGTCCATTAGTGTCTTCAGTAAGGACTGTCATGTATTCAGTAAGGACTGTCATGTCCATTAGTGTCTTCAGTAAGGACTGTCATGTATTCAGTAAGGACTGTCATGTATTCAGTAAGGACTGTCATGTCCATTAGTGTCTTCAGTAAGGACTGTCATGTATTCAGTAAGGACTGTCATGTATTCAGTAAGGACTGCCATGTCCATTAGTGTCTTCAGTAAGGACTGCCATGTCCATTAGTGTCTTCAGTAAGGACTGCCATGTCCATTAGTGTCTTCAGTAAGGACTGTCATGTCCATTAGTGTCTTCAGTAAGGACTGTCATGTCCATTAGTGTCTTCAGTAAGGACTGTCATGTCCATTAGTGTCTTCAGTAAGGACTGTCATGTCCATTAGTGTCTTCAGTAAGGACTGCCATGTCCATTAGTGTCTTCAGTAAGGACTGCCATGTCCATTAGTGTCTTCAGTAAGGACTGTCATGTATTCAGTAAGGACTGCCATGTCCATTAGTGTCTTCAGTAAGGACTGCCATGTCCATTAGTGTCTTCAGTAAGGACTGTCATGTCCATTAGTGTCTTCAGTAAGGACTGCCATGTCCATTAGTGTCTTCAGTAAGGACTGTCATGTCCATTAGTGTCTTCAGTAAGGACTGTCATGTATTCAGTAAGGACTGTCATGTCCATTAGTGTCTTCAGTAAGGACTGTCATGTATTCAGTAAGGACTGCCATGTCCATTAGTGTCTTCAGTAAGGACTGTCATGTCCATTAGTGTCTTCAGTAAGGACTGTCATGTCCATTAGTGTCTTCAGTAAGGACTGTCATGTATTCAGTAAGGACTGTCATGTCCATTAGTGTCTTCAGTAAGGACTGTCATGTCCATTAGTGTCTTCAGTAAGGACTGTCATGTCCATTAGTGTCTTCAGTAAGGACTGTCATGTCCATTAGTGTATTTGGTATTTTATTAGGATCTCCATTAACTGTTGCAAAAGCAGCAGCTGCTCTTCCAGGGGTTCCACATGAAACATAATACAGAACATTAATAGACAAGAACAGCTCAAGGACAGAAATACATACATTTAAAAAATGGCACACACGTAGCCTATATATCAATACATACACACAAACTATAATCGTTTAGTCCAATAGGGGAGAGGCGTTGTGCCGCGAGGTGTTGCTTTATCTGGTTTTTGAAATCAGGTTTGCTGTTTTTTTTTGCAATATGAGATGGAAGGAAGTTCCATGCAATAATGTCTCTATATAATACTGTACGCTTTCTTGAATTTGTACTGTACCTGGGGACTGTGAAAAGACCCCTGGTGGCATGTCTGCTGGGATAAGTGTGTGGTGTCAGAGCTGTGTGTAAGTTGACTATGTAAAGACCCCCGGTGGCATGTCTGCTGGGATAAGTGTGTGGTGTCAGAGCTGTGTGTAAGTTGACTATGTAAAGACCCCCGGTGGCATGTCTGCTGGGATAAGTGTGTGGTGTCAGAGCTGTGTGTAAGTTGACTATGTAAAGACCCCCGGTGGCATGTCTGCTGGGATAAGTGTGTGGTGTCAGAGCTGTGTGTAAGTTGACTATGTAAAGACCCCGGTGGCATGTCTGCTGGGATAAGTGTGTGGTGTCAGAGCTGTGTGTAAGTTGACTATGTAAAGACCCCCGGTGGCATGTCTGCTGGGATAAGTGTGTGGTGTCAGAGCTGTGTGTAAGTTGACTATGTAAAGACCCCCGGTGGAATGTCTGCTGGGATAAGTGTGTGGTGTCAGAGCTGTGTGTAAATTGACTATGTAAAGACCCCTGGTGGCATGTATGCTGGGATAAGTGTGTGGTGTCAGAGCTGTGTGTAAATTGACTATGTAAAGACCCCCGGTGGCATGTCTGCTGGGATAAGTGTGTGGTGTCAGAGCTGTGTGTAAATTGACTATGTAAAGACCCCCGGTGGCATGTCTGCTGGGATAAGTGTGTGGTGTCAGAGCTGTGTGTAAATTGACTATGTAAAGACCCCTGGTGGCATGTATGCTGGGATAAGTGTGTGAGTCAGAGCTGTGTGTAAATTGACTATGTAAAGACCCCCGGTGGCATGTCTGCTGGGATAAGTGTGTGGTGTCAGAGCTGTGTGTAAATTGACTATGTAAAGACCCCCGGTGGCATGTCTGCTGGGATAAGTGTGTGGTGTCAGAGCTGTGTGTAAATTGACTATGTAAAGACCCCTGGTGGCATGTATGCTGGGATAAGTGTGTGAGTCAGAGCTGTGTGTAAGTTGACTATGTAAAGACCCCCGGTGGCATGTATGCTGGGATAAGTGTGTGAGTCAGAGCTGTGTGTAAGTTGACTATGAAAAGACCCCCGGTGGCATGTATGCTGGGATAAGTGTGTGAGTCAGAGCTGTGTGTAAGTTGACTATGTAAAGACCCCCGGTGGCATGTCTGCTGGGATAAGTGTGTGGTGTCAGAGCTGTGTGTAAGTTGACTATGTAAAGACCCCCGGTGGCATGTCTGCTGGGATAAGTGTGTGGTGTCAGAGCTGTGTGTAAGTTGACTATGTAAAGACCCCCGGTGGCATGTCTGCTGGGATAAGTGTGTGGTGTCAGAGCTGTGTGTAAGTTGACTATGTAAAGACCCCCGGTGGCATGTCTGCTGGGATAAGTGTGTGGTGTCAGAGCTGTGTGTAAGTTGACTATGTAAAGACCCCCGGTGGCATGTCTGCTGGGATAAGTGTGTGGTGTCAGAGCTGTGTGTAAGTTGACTATGTAAAGACCCCCGGTGGCATGTCTGCTGGGATAAGTGTGTGGTGTCAGAGCTGTGTGTAAGTTGACTATGTAAAGACCCCCGGTGGCATGTCTGCTGGGATAAGTGTGTGGTGTCAGAGCTGTGTGTAAGTTGACTATGTAAAGACCCCGGTGGCATGTCTGCTGGGATAAGTGTGTGGTGTCAGAGCTGTGTGTAAGTTGACTATGTAAAGACCCCGGTGGCATGTCTGCTGGGATAAGTGTGTGGTGTCAGAGCTGTGTGTAAATTGACTATGTAAAGACCCCTGGTGGCATGTATGCTGGGATAAGTGTGTGGTGTCAGAGCTGTGTGTAAATTGACTATGTAAAGACCCCCGGTGGCATGTCTGCTGGGATAAGTGTGTGGTGTCAGAGCTGTGTGTAAATTGACTATGTAAAGACCCCCGGTGGCATGTCTGCTGGGATAAGTGTGTGGTGTCAGAGCTGTGTGTAAATTGACTATGTAAAGACCCCTGGTGGCATGTATGCTGGGATAAGTGTGTGAGTCAGAGCTGTGTGTAAATTGACTATGTAAAGACCCCCGGTGGCATGTCTGCTGGGATAAGTGTGTGGTGTCAGAGCTGTGTGTAAATTGACTATGTAAAGACCCCCGGTGGCATGTATGCTGGGATAAGTGTGTGGTGTCAGAGCTGTGTGTAAATTGACTATGTAAAGACCCCCGGTGGCATGTCTGCTGGGATAAGTGTGTGGTGTCAGAGCTGTGTGTAAATTGACTATGTAAAGACCCCTGGTGGCATGTATGCTGGGATAAGTGTGTGGTGTCAGAGCTGTGTGTAAATTGACTATGTAAAGACCCCTGGTGGCATGTATGCTGGGATAAGTGTGTGAGTCAGAGCTGTGTGTAAGTTGACTATGTAAAGACCCCCGGTGGCATGTCTGCTGGGATAAGTGTGTGAGTCAGAGCTGTGTGTAAGTTGACTATGTAAAGACCCCCGGTGGCATGTATGCTGGGATAAGTGTGTGGTGTCAGAGCT
This sequence comes from Oncorhynchus nerka, assembly GCF_034236695.1. Classification (NCBI taxonomy): domain Eukaryota; kingdom Metazoa; phylum Chordata; class Actinopteri; order Salmoniformes; family Salmonidae; genus Oncorhynchus; species Oncorhynchus nerka. The sequence goes on from NC_088398.1 coordinate 84,334,706, forward strand.
GTGTGTAAATTGACTATGTAAAGACCCCCGGTGGCATGTCTGCTGGGATAAGTGTGTGGTGTCAGAGCTGGGATTTTCAACACATTAACGTTTGTTATAAAAACAAGAAGTGACTCTGATTACAGTCGGTCTCTCCTCTCAGCCAAGAGAGACTGGCAGTCCTCTGATTACAGTCGGTCTCTCCTCTCAGCCAAGAGAGACTGGCAGTCCTCTGATTACAGTCGGTCTCTCCTCTCAGCCAAGAGAGACTGGGCAGCCCTCTGATTACAGTCGGTCTCTCCTCTCAGCCAAGAGAGACTGGGCAGCCCTCTGATTACAGTCGGTCTCTCCTCTCAGCCAAGAGAGACTGGGCAGCCCTCTGATTACAGTCGGTCTCTCCTCTCAGCCAAGAGAGACTGGGCAGCCCTCTGATTACAGTCGGTCTCTCCTCTCAGCCAAGAGAGACTGGGCAGCCCTCTGATTACAGTCGGTCTCTCCTCTCAGCCAAGAGAGACTGGGCAGCCCTCTGATTACAGTCGGTCTCTCCTCTCAGCCAAGAGAGACTGGGCAGCCCTCTGATTACAGTCGGTCTCTCCTCTCAGCCAAGAGAGACTGGGCAGCCCTCTGATTACAGTCGGTCTCTCCTCTCAGCCAAGAGAGACTGGGCAGCCCTCTGATTACAGTCGGTCTCTCCTCTCAGCCAAGAGAGACTGGGCAGCCCTCTGATTACAGTCGGTCTCTCCTCAACTCTCAGCCAAGAGAGACTGGCAGCATAGTATTTACATCAGTCCTCTGATTACAGTCGGTCTCTCCTCTCAGCCAAGAGAGACTGGCAGCATAGTATTTACATCAGTCCTCTGATTACAGTCGGTCTCTCCTCTCAGCCAAGAGAGACTGGCAGCATAGTATTTACATCAGTCCTCTGATTACAGTCAGTCTCTCCTCTCAGCCAAGAGAGACTGGCAGCATAGTATTTACATCAGTCCTCTGATTACAGTCGGTCTCTCCTCTCAGCCAAGAGAGACTGGCAGCATAGTATTTACATCAGTCCTCTGATTACAGTCGGTCTCTCCTCTCAGCCAAGAGAGACTGGCAGCATAGTATTTACATCAGTCCTCTGATTACAGTCGGTCTCTCCTCTCAGCCAAGAGAGACTGGCAGCATAGTATTTACATCAGTCCTCTGATTACAGTCGGTCTCTCCTCTCAGCCAAGAGAGACTGGCAGCATAGTATTTACATCAGTCCTCTGATTACAGTCAGTCTCTCCTCTCAGCCAAGAGAGACTGGCAGCATAGTATTTACATCAGTCCTCTGATTACAGTCGGTCTCTCCTCTCAGCCAAGAGAGACTGGCAGCATAGTATTTACATCAGTCCTCTGATTACAGTCGGTCTCTCCTCTCAGCCAAGAGAGACTGGCAGCATAGTATTTACATCAGTCCTCTGATTACAGTCGGTCTCTCCTCTCAGCCAAGAGAGACTGGCAGCATAGTATTTACATCAGTCCTCTGATTACAATGAAGAGCAAGACGTGCCGCTCTGTTCTGGACCAGCTGCAGCTTAACTAGGTCTTTCTTAGCAGCACTCGACCACACGACTGGACAATAATCAAGATTAGACCAAACTAGAGCCTGCAGAACTTGCTTTGTGGAGTGCGGTGTCAAAAAAACAGAGCAGATCTCTTTATTACAGACAGACCTCTCCCCATCTCTTTATTACAGACAGACCTCTCCCCATCTCTATAGTACAGACAGACCTCTCCCCATCTCTATAGTACAGACAGACCTCTCCCCATCTCTTTATTACAGACAGACCTCTCCCCATCTCTATAGTACAGACAGACCTCTCCCCATCTCTTTATTACAGACAGACCTCTCCCCATCTCTTTATTACAGACAGACCTCTCCTCATCTCTATATTATGACAGACCTCTCCCCATCTCTATATTACAGACAGACCTCTCCCCATCTCTTTATTACAGACAGACCTCTCCCCATCTCTATATTACAGACAGACCTCTCCCCATCTCTATATTACAGACAGACCTCTCCCCATCTCTATATTACAGACAGACCTCTCCTCATCTCTATATTACAGACAGACCTCTCCCCATCTCTTCATTACAGACAGACCTCTCCCCATCTCTTTATTACAGACAGACCTCTCCCCATCTCTATATTACAGACAGACCTCTCCCCATCTCTTTATTACAGACAGACCTCTCCCCATCTCTATATTACAGACAGACCTCTCCCTATCTCTTTATTACAGACAGACCTCTCCCCATCTCTTTATTACAGCCAGACCTCTCCCCATCTCTTTATTACAGACAGACCTCTCCCCATCTCTTTATTACAGACAGACCTCTCCTCATCTCTATATTACAGACAGACCTCTCCCCATCTCTTCATTACAGACAGACCTCTCCCCATCTCTTCATTACAGACAGACCTCTCCCCATCTCTATATTACAGACAGACCTCTCCCCATCTCTTTATTACAGACAGACCTCTCCCCATCTCTTTATTACAGACAGACCTCTCCCCATCTCTATATTATGACAGACCTCTCCCCATCTCTTTATTACAGACAGACCTCTCCCCATCTCTTTATTACAGACAGACCTCTCCCCATCTCTATATTACAGACAGACCTCTCCCCATCTCTTCATTACAGACAGACCTCTCCCCATCTCTTCATTACAGACAGACCTCTCCCCATCTCTATATTACAGACAGACCTCTCCCCATCTCTTCATTACAGACAGACCTCTCCCCATCTCTTCATTACAGACAGACCTCTCCCCATCTCTATATTACAGACAGACCTCTCCCCATCTCTTTATTACAGACAGACCTCTCCCCATCTCTTTATTACAGACAGACCTCTCCCCATCTCTATATTATGACAGACCTCTCCCCATCTCTTTATTACAGACAGACCTCTCCCCATCTCTTTATTACAGACAGACCTCTCCCCATCTCTATATTACAGACAGACCTCTCCCCATCTCTTTATTACAGACAGACCTCTCCTCATCTCTATATTACAGACAGACCTCTCCCCATCTCTTCATTACAGACAGACCTCTCCCCATCTCTTCATTACAGACAGACCTCTCCCCATCTCTATATTACAGACAGACCTCTCCCCATCTCTTTATTACAGACAGACCTCTCCCCATCTCTTTATTACAGACAGACCTCTCCCCATCTCTTTATTACGGACAGACCTCTCCTCATCTCTATATTACAGACAGACCTCTCCCCATCTCTTCATTACAGACAGACCTCTCCTCATCTCTATATTACAGACAGACCTCTCCCCATCTTTACAACCATTGAATCTACATAAGGTCCCACAGTTGACAGTGCAGGTCAGAGCAAAAACCAAGCCATGAGGTTGAAGGAATTGTCCATAGAGCTCCGAGACAGGATTGTGTTGAGGCACAGATCTGGGGGAAGGGTACCAAAACATTTCTGCAGCATTGAAGGTCCCCAAGAACACAGTGGCCTCCATCATTCTTAAATGGAAGAAGTTTAGAACCACCAAGACCCTTCCTAGAGCTGGATGCCCGGCCAAACTGACCAATCAGGGGTGAAAGGTCAGGCAGGTGACCAAGAACCTAATGGTCACTCTGACAAAGATCCAGAGTTGATCTGTGGAGATGGGAGAACCTTCCTAAAGGACAACCATCAGACCTTTATGGTAAAGTGGCCAGACAGAAGCCACTCCTCAGTCCTCGGTTTGCCAAAGGGCACCTAAAGACTCTCAGACCATGAGAAACCAGATTCTCTGGTCTGATGAAACCAACATTGAACTATTTGGCCTGAATGCTAAGTATCATGTCTGTAGGAAACCAGGCACCTCTCATCACCTGGCCAATACCATCCATACAGTGAAGCATGGAGGTGGCAGTTTTTCAGCTGCACAGACTGGGAGACTAGTCAGTATCAAGAGAAAGATGAACGGAGAGCTCAGGACCTCAGACTGGTTCACCTTCCAACAGGACAACAACCCTAAGCACACAGCCAAGACAACGCAGGAGTGGCTTCGGGACTCTGCGTGTCCTTTGATTGGCCCAGCCAGAGCTGGTCCCCAGCCAGACCCAATCAAACACCTCTGGAGAGACCTGAAAATAGCTGTGTGGCGACGCTCCCCATCCAACCTGACAGAGCTTTAGAGGGTCTGCAGAGAAGAATGGGAGAAACTATTGATAAATCAATTCCAATTAAATCAAATCGTATTGGTCACAGACAAATGGTTAGCAGATGTTAATGCTGAGTGTAGCGAAATGCTCGTGCGTCTAGTTCCGACCATGCAGTAATATCTAACAAGTAGTCTAACAATTCCACAACTACTACCTTATACACACAAGTGTAAAGGGATAAAGAATATATATGTACATATACATATATATGAATGAGTGATGGTACAGAACGGCATAGGCAAGATACAGTAGATGGTATCGAGTACAGTATATACATATGAGATGAGTATGTAAACAAAGTGGCATAGTTAAAGTGGCTAGTGATACATGTATTACATAAGGATGCAGTAGATGATATAGAGTACAGTATATACATATGAGATGAGTAATGTATAGACTAAGATACAGTAGAATAGTATACACTAGATGACTGCTAGGGGGTATGATAGAGTACAGTGTATATATATGAGATGAGTAATGTAGGGTATGTAAACAAGATGCAGTAGATGGTATAGAGTACGGTATTCATATGAGATGAGTAATGTAGGGTATGTTAACATTATATTAAGGGGCATTGTTTAAAGTGACTAGTGATACATGTATTACATAAAGATGCAATAGATGATATAGAGTACAGTATATACATATACATATGAGATGAGTAATGTAGGGTATGTTAACATTATATTAAGGGGCATTGTTTAAAGTGGCTAGTGATACATTTATTACATCCAATTTTTAATTATTAAAGATGAGTCAGTGTGTTGGCAGCAGCCACTCAATGTTAGTGATGGCTGTTTAACAACCCCCCCCCCCCCCCCCCCCACAGGACGGGGTTGAGACCCAGGGTCTCGAGCTTAATGACAAGTTTGGAGGGTACTGTGGTGTTAAATGCTGAGCTGTAATCAATGCAATGAACAGCATTCTTACATACAGTGGGGCAAAAAAGTATTTAGTCAGCCACCAATTGTGCAAGTTCTCCCACTTAAAAAGATGAGAGAGGCCTGTAATTTTCATCATAGGTACACTTCAACGATGACAAACAAAATGAGAAAATTGTAGGAGTTTAATGAATTTATTTGCAAATTATGGTGAAAATAAGTATTTGGTCAATAACAAAAAGTTTATCTCAACAGAGGTCAAACGTTTTCTGTAAGTCTTCACAAGGTTTTCACACACTGTTGCTGGTATTTTGGCCCATTCCTCCATGCAGATCTCCCCTAGAGCAGTGATGTTTTGGGGCTGTTGCTGGGCAACACGGACTTTCAACTCCCTCCAAAGATTTTCTATGGGGTTGAGATCTGGAGACTGGCTAGGCCACTACAGGACCTTGAAATGCTTCTTACGAAGCCACTCCTTCGTTGCCCGTGCGGTGTGTTTGGGATCATTGTCATGCTGAAAGACCCAGCCACGTTTCATCTTCAATGCCCTTGCTGATGGAAGGAGTTTTTCACTCAAAATCTCACAATACATGGCCCCATTCATTCTTTCCTTTACACGGATCAGTCATCAGTCGTCCTGGTCCCTTTGCAGAAAAACAGCCCCAAAGCATCTGTCTCTCACCCACCATACCTGCCTGGTCCTGCATGTCTCCCACCCACCATACCTGCCTGGTCCTGCCTGTCTCTCACCCACCATACCTGCCTGGTCCTGTCTGTCTCTCACCCACCATACCTGCCTGGTCCTGCCTGTCTCTCACCCACCATACCTGCCTGGTCCTGCATGTCTCCCACCCACCATACCTGCCTGGTCCTGCATGTCTCTCACCCACCATACCTGCCTGGTCCTGCATGTCTCTCACCCACCATACCTGCCTGGTCCTGCATGTCTCTCACCCACCATACCTGCCTGGTCCTGCATGTCTCTCACCCACCATACCTGCCTGGTCCTGCATGTCTCTCACCCACCATACCTGCCTGGTCCTGCCTGTCTCTCACCCACCATACCTGCCTGGTCCTGTCTGTCTCCCACCCAACCTGTGGTCCATGAGAGAGAGAGAGATGGGGAGCGGCCCATTGTAGATCCCACTCTGCCTGTCTCCTCCCTGTGGTCCATGAGAGAGAGAGAGATGGGGAGCGGCCCATTGTAGATCCCACTCTACCTGCTCCTCCCTGTGGTCCATGAGAGAGAGAGAGATGGGGAGCGGCCCATTGTAGATCCCACTCTCCCTGCTCCTCCCTGTGGTCCATGAGAGAGAGAGAGAGATGGGGAGCGGCCCATTGTAGATCCCACTCTACCTGCTCCTCCCTGTGGTCCATGAGAGAGAGAGAGATGGGGAGCGGCCCATTGTAGATCCCACTCTACCTGCTCCTCCCTGTGGTCCATGAGAGAGAGAGAGATGGGGAGCGGCCCATTGTAGATCCCACTCTCCCTGTCTCCTCCTGCTCCTCCCTGTGGTCCATGAGAGAGAGAGAGATGGGGAGCGGCCCATTGTAGATCCCACTCTCCCTGCTCCTCCCTGTGGTCCATGAGAGAGAGAGAGATGGGGAGCGGCCCATTGTAGATCCCACTCTCCCTGCTCCTCCCTGTGGTCCATGAGAGAGAGAGAGATGGGGAGCAGCCCATTGTAGATCCCACTCTACCTGCTCCTCCCTGTGGTCCATGAGAGAGAGAGAGATGGGGAGCGGCCCATTGTAGATCCCACTCTACCTGCTCCGCCTGCTCCTCCCTGTGGTCCATGAGAGAGAGAGAGATGGGGAGCGGCACATTGTAGATCCCACTCTCCCTGTCTCCTCCTGCTCCTCCCTGTGGTCCATGAGAGAGAGAGAGATGGGGAGCGGCCCATTGTAGATCCCACTCTTCCTGCTCCTCCCTGTGGTCCATGAGAGAGAGAGAGATGGGGAGCGGCCCATTGTAGATCCCACTCTACCTGCTCCTCCCTGTGGTCCATGAGAGAGAGAGAGATGGGGAGCGGCCCATTGTAGATCCCACTCTACCTGTCTTGGACCCCTCATTAGAATGCAGCCTTGTTGTTCAGAAGAAACAGTGTTTTATGCACTAACCTTCTCTGTGGTGACGGGGCGACCCACTGAAAGGTCAGAGAGAGACAGTGTGTTTAATGGAATGGTACTTAAAATAAGAGGGTAGGAAGGAGGCAGGGACACAGCAAGGATTAAGGAGGAGTCTGGATCCATTTGCAGATTTCTTTGTCCTACTGATGTCCTATTACCATACTAGTGGTCTATTACCATACTAGTGGTCTATTACCATACTAGTGGTCTATTACCATAATAGTGGTCTATTACCATACTAGTGGTCTATTACCATACTAGTGGTCTATTACCATACTAGTGGTCTATTACCATACTAGTGGTCTATTACCATACTAGTGGTCTATTACCATAGTAGTGGTCTATTACCATACTAGTGGTCTATTACCATACTAGTGGTCTATTACCATACTAGAGGTCTATTACCATACTAGTGGTCTTCTACCATAATAGTGGTCTATTACCATACTAGTGGTCTATTACCATACTAGTGGTATTTTACCATACTAGTGGTCTATTACCATACTAGTGGTCTATTACCATACTAGAGGTCTATTACCATACTAGTGGTCTATTACCATACTAGTGGTCTATTACCATACTAGTGGTCTATTACCATACTAGTGGTCTATTACCATACTAGTGGTCTATTACCATACTAGAGGTATATTACCATACTAGTGGTCTATTACCATACTAGTGGTCTATTACCATACTAGTGGCCTATTACCATACTAGTGGTCTATTACCATACTAGAGGTATATTACCATACTAGTGGTCTATTACCATACTAGTGGTCTATTACCATACTAGTGGTATATTACCATACTAGTGGTCTATTACCATACTAGTGGTCTATTACCATACTAGTGGTCTATTACCATACTAGTGGTATATTACCATACTAGTGGTCTATTACCATACTAGTGGTCTATTACCATACTAGTGGTCTATTACCATACTAGTGGTCTATTACCATACTAGTGGTCTATTACCATACTAGTGGTCTATTACCATACTAGTGGTCTATTACCATACTAGTGGTCTATTACCATACTAGTGGTCTATTACCATACTAGTGGTCTATTACCATACTAGTGGTCTATTACCATACTAGTGGTCTATTACCATACTAGTGGTCTATTACCATACTAGTGGTCTATTACCATACTAGTGGTCTATTACCATACTAGTGGTCTATTACCATACTAGTGGTCTATTACCATACTAGTGGTCTATTACCATACTAGTGGTCTATTACCATACTAGTGGTCTATTACCATACTAGTGGTCTATTACCATACTAGTGGTCTATTACCATACTAGTGGTCTATTACCATACTAGTGGTCTATTACCATAATAGTGGTCTATTACCATACTAGTGGTCTATTACCATACTAGTGGTCTATTACCATAATAGTGGTCTATTACCATACTAGTGGTCTATTACCATACTAGTGGTCTATTACCATACTAGTGGTCTATTACCATGGTGGACCATATTAACTCCTCCCCCCCTTTCTCTGTCCCTCATTTACTTATCTTGTCCTCTCTCTCTCTCAATTCAATTCAAGGGCTTTATTGGCATGGGAAACATGTGTTATCATTGCCAAAGCAAGTGAGGTAGATAATATACAAAAGTGAAATAAACAATAAAAATTAACAGTAAACATTACACATACAGACGTTCCAAAAGAATAAAGACATTACAAATGTAATATTATACATATATATATATACAGTGTTGTAACAATGTACAAATGGTTAAAGGACATAAGATAAAATAAATAAGCATAGATATGGGTTGTATTTACAATGGTGTTTGTTCTTCACTGGTTGCCCTTTTCTCGTGGCAACAGGTCACAAATCTTGCTGCTGTGACGTCACACTGTGGTATTTCACCCAGTAGATATGGGAGTTTATCAACATTGGATTTGTTTTCGAATTCTTTGTGGATCTGTGTAATCTGAGGGAAATATGTGTCTCTAATATGGTCATACATTTGGCAGGAGGTTAGGAAGCGCAGCTTAGTTTCTACCTCATTTTGTAGGCAGTGAGCACATAGCCTGTCTTCTCTTGAGAGCCATGTCTGCCTACGGCGGCCTTTCTCAATAGCAAGGCTATGCTCACTGAGTCTGTACATAGTCAAAGCTTTCCTTAAGTTTGGGTCAGTCACAGTGGTCAGGTATTCTGCCACTGTGTACTCTCTGTTTAGGGCCAAATAGCATTCTAGTTTGCTCTGTTTTTTTGTTAATTCTTTCCAATGTGTCAAGTAATTATCTTTTTGTTTTCTCATGATTTGGTTGGGTCTAATTGTGCTGTTGTCCTGGGGCTCTGTAGGGTGTGTTTGTGTTTGTGAACAGAGCCCCAGGACCAGCTTGCTTAGGGGACTCTTCTCCAGGTTCATCTCTCTGTAGGTGATGGCTTTGTTATGGAAGGTTTGGGAATCGCTTCCTTTTTTGTGGTTGTAGAATTTAACGGCTCTTTTCTGGATATTGATCATTAGTGGGTATCGGCCTAATTCTGCTCTGCGTGCATTATTTGGTGTTCTACGTTGTACACGGAGGATATTTTTGCAGAATCCTGCATGCAGAGTTTCAATTTGGTGTTTGTCCCATTTTGTGAAGTCTTGGTTGGTGAGCGGACCCCAGACCTCACAACCATAAAGTGCAATGGGCTCTATGACTGATTCAAGTATTTTTAGCCAGATCCTAATTGGTATGTTGAAATGTATGTTCCTTTTCATGGCATAGAATGCCCTTCTTGCCTTGTCTCTCAGATCGTTCACAGCTTTGTGGAAGTTACCTGTGGCGCTGATGTTTAGGCCAGGGTATGTATAGTTATTTTTGTACTCTGGGGCAACAGTGTCTAGATGGAATTTGTATTTGTGGCCCTGGCGACTGGACCTTTTTTGGAACACCATTATTTTGGTCTTACTGAGATTTACTGTCAGGGCCCAGGTCTGACAGAATCTGAAGAATATCTAGGTGCTGCTGTAGACCCTCCTTGGTCGGTGACAGAAGCACCAGATCATCAGCAAACAGTAGACATTTGACTTCAGATTCTAGTAGGGTGAGGCCGGGTGCTGCAGACTGTTCTAGTGCCCGCGCCAATTCGTTGATATATATATGTTGAAGAGGGTGGGGCTTAAGCTGCATCCCTGTCTCACCCCACGACCCCTCTTCCCTCCATCTCCTCTTCCCTCCATCCCTTCTCCCTCCACCCCATCTTCCCTCCTTCCCTTCTCCCTCCACCCCATCTTCCCTCTTTCCCTTCTCCCTCCACCCCATCTTCCCTCCTTCCCTTCTCCCTCCACCCCATCTTCCCTCCTTCCCTTCTCCCTCCACCCCATCTTCCCTCCTTCCCTTCTCCCTCCACCCCATCTTCCCTCCTTCCCTTCTCCCTCCATCCCATCTTCCCTCCATCCCTTCTCCCTCCATCTCCTCTCCTCATCTGACACACAGTCAGGACATATTCATTTAGTGTTCCTTTCCAGAGTGACGCTATCTTCAGGCAGATCATGTGTGTGTTGATAAGGCAGTACTCTCTCTCCACTCCTCTCCCCTCTCCACTCCTCTATCTCTTCTCTCTCCACTCATCTCCTTCCACTTCTCTCATATATCTCCTCTCTCTCCACTATCTCATCTCTCTCCACACCTCTCCCCTATCTCCTCTCTCTTCACACCTCTCATCTATCTCCTCTCTCTCCTCTCCACTCCTCTCCTCTCTATCCAGTCCTATACTCTCTCATCTCTCTCCACTCCTCTCCTCTCTTTCGACCCCTCTCCTCTCCTCTCCTCTCCTCTCCTCTCCTCTCCTCTCCTCTCCTCTCCTCTCCTCTCTCTCTCCTTACTCTCCCCTGTAGTTCTGAACCATATGTATTAACTGGGAGGAAACAATGTATGTCTGATGATTGGGTGTATTTCTACACCCTCACGCCTTGTTCTGCCTCTCTCCCTTTGGTCTATTTGGCTCCTAATGCACTGGGGAAATCACCTGATTTGTAGCTAGTCCCTCTAGGAGCTACTGCTGGGAGGATAACCTACTGCTGGGAGGATAACCTACTGCTGGGAGGATGACCTACTGCTGGGAGGATAACCTACTGCTGGGAGGATGACCTACTGCTGGGAGGATAACCTACTGCTGGGAGGATAACCTACTGCTGGGAGGATAACCTACTGCTGGGAGGATAACCTACTGATGGGAGGATGACCTACTGCTGGGAGGATAACCTACTGCTGGGAGGATAACCTACTGATGGGAGGATAACCTACTGATGGGAGGATAACCTACTGCTGGGAGGATGACCTACTGCTGGGAGGATAACCTACTGATGGGAGGATGACCTACTGCTGGGAGGATAACCTACTGCTGGGAGGATGACCTACTGCTGGGAGGATAACCTACTGATGGGAGGATGACCTACTGCAAGGATGATGACCTACTGCTGGGAGGATGACCTACTGCTGGGAGGATGACATACTGCTGGGATGATGACATACTGCTGGGAGGATAACCTACTGCTGGGAGGATAACCTACTGCTGGGAGGATAACCTACTGCTGGGAGGATAACCTACTGCTGGGAGGATGACCTACTGCTGGGAGGATAACCTACTGCTGGGAGGATAATAACCTACTGCTGGGAGGATGACCTACTGCTGGGAGGATAACCTACTGCTGGGAGGATGACCTACTGCTGGGAGGATGACATACTGCTGGGATGATGACCTACTGCTGGGATGATGACCTACTGCTGTGATCAAATCAAATCAAATGTATTTATATAGCCCTTCGTACATCAGCTGATATCTCAAAGTGCTGTACAGAAACCCAGCCTAAAACCCCAAACAGCAAGCAATGCAGGTGTAGAAGCACCGTGGCTAGGAAAAACTCCCTAGAAAGACCAAAACCTAGGAAGAAACCTAGAGAGGAACCAGGCTATGTGGGGTGGCCAGTCCTCTTCTGGCTGTGCCGGGTGGAGTTTATAACAGAACATGGCCAAGATGTTCAAATGTTCATAAATGACCAGCATGGTCGAATAATAATAAGGCAGAACAGTTGAAACTGGAGCAGCAGCACAGTCAGGTGGACTGGGGACAGCAAGGAGTCATCATGTCAGGTAGTCCTGGGGCATGGTCCTAGGGCTCAGGTCAGTTGAAACTGGAGCAGCAGCATGGCCAGATGGACTGGGGACAGCAAGGAGTCATCATGTCAGGTAGTCCTGAGGCATGGTCCTAGGGCTCAGGTCAGTTGAAACTGGAGCAGCAGCATGGCCAGATGGACTGGGGACAGCAAGGAGCCATCATGTCAGGTAGTCCTGGGGCATGGTCCTAGGGCTCAGGTCCTCAGAGAAAGAGAAAGAAAGAGAGAAGGAGAGAATTAGAGAACGCACTTAGATTCACACAGGACACCGAATAGGACAGGAGAAGTACTCCAGATATAACAAACTGACCCTAGCCCCCCGACACATAAACTACTGCAGCATAAATACTGGAGGCTGAGACAGGAGGGGTCAGGAGACACTGTGGCCCCATCCGAGGACACCCCCGGACAGGGCCAAACAGGAAGGATATAACCCCACCCACTTTGCCAAAGCACAGCCCCCACACCACTAGAGATTATCTACTGCTGGGAGGATAACCTACTGCTGGGATGATAACCGACTGCTGGGAGGATAACCTACTGCTGGGATGATGACCTACTGCTGGGAGGATTACTGCTGGGAGGATAACCTACTGATGGGAGGATAACCTACTGCTGGGAGGATAACCTACTGCTGGGAGGATTACTGCTGGGAGGATAACCTACTGCTGGGAGGATAACCTACTGCTGGGAGGATAAACTACTGCTGGGAGGATGACCTACTGCTGGGAGGATGACCTACTGCTGGGAGGATAACCTACTGCTGGGAGGATGACCTACTGCTGGGAGGATGACCTACTGCTGGGAGGATAACCTACTGCTGGGAGGATGACCTACTGCTGGGAGGATAACCTACTGCTGGGAGGATAACCTACTGCTGGGAGGATGACCTACTGCTGGGAGGATAACCTACTGCTGGGAGGATGACCTACTGCTGGGAGGATAACCTACTGCTGGGAGGATAACCTACTGCTGGGAGGATAACCTACTGCTGGGAGGATGACCTACTGCTGGGAGGATGACCTACTGCTGGGAGGATAACCTACTGCTGGGAGGATGACCTACTGCTGGGAGGATAACCTACTGCTGGGAGGATGACCTACTGCTGGGAGGATGACCTACTGCTGGGAGGATAACCTACTGATGGGAGGATGACCTACTGCTGGGAGGATGACCTACTGATGGGAGGATGACCTACTGCTGGGAGGATAACCTACTGATGGGAGGATGACCTACTGCTGGGAGGATGACCTACTGATGGGAGGATAACCTACTGCTGGGAGGATGACCTACTGCTGGAAGGATAACCTACTGCTGGGAGGATGACATACTGCTGGGAGGATGACATACTGCTGGGATGATGACCTACTGCTGGGATGATGACCTACTGCTGTGATCAAATCAAATCAAATGTATTTATATAGCCCTTCGTACATCAGCTGATATCTCAAAGTGCTGTACAGAAACCCAGCCTAAAACCCCAAACAGCAAGCAATGCAGGTGTAGAAGCACCGTGGCTAGGAAAAACTCCCTAGAAAGACCAAAACCTAGGAAGAAACCTAGAGAGGAACCAGGCTATGTGGGGTGGCCAGTCCTCTTCTGGCTGTGCCGGGTGGAGATTATAACAGAACATGGCCAAGATGTTCAAATGTTCATAAATGACCAGCATGGTCGAATAATAATAAGGCAGAACAGTTGAAACTGGAGCAGCAGCACAGTCAGGTGGACTGGGGACAGCAAGGAGTCATCATGTCAGGTAGTCCTGGGGCATGGTCCTAGGGCTCAGGTCAGTTGAAACTGGAGCAGCAGCATGGCCAGATGGACTGGGGACAGCAAGGAGTCATCATGTCAGGTAGTCCTGAGGCATGGTCCTAGGGCTCAGGTCAGTTGAAACTGGAGCAGCAGCATGGCCAGATGGACTGGGGACAGCAAGGAGCCATCATGTCAGGTAGTCCTGGGGCATGGTCCTAGGGCTCAGGTCCTCAGAGAAAGAGAAAGAAAGAGAGAAGGAGAGAATTAGAGAACGCACTTAGATTCACACAGGACACCGAATAGGACAGGAGAAGTACTCCAGATATAACAAACTGACCCTAGCCCCCCGACACATAAACTACTGCAGCATAAATACTGGAGGCTGAGACAGGAGGGGTCAGGAGACACTGTGGCCCCATCCGAGGACACCCCCGGACAGGGCCAAACAGGAAGGATATAACCCCACCCACTTTGCCAAAGCACAGCCCCCACACCACTAGAGATTATCTACTGCTGGGAGGATAACCTACTGCTGGGATGATAACCTACTGCTGGGAGGATAACCTACTGCTGGGAGGATGACCTACTGCTGGGAGGATAACCTACTGCTGGGAGGATAACCTACTGCTGGGAGGATAACCTACTGCTGGGAGGATGACCTACTGCTGGGAGGATGACCTACTGCTGGGAGGATAACCTACTGCTGGGAGGATGACCTACTGCTGGGAGGATAACCTACTGCTGGGAGGATGACCTACTGCTGGGAGGATGACCTACTGCTGGGAGGATAACCTACTGATGGGAGGATGACCTACTGCTGGGAGGATGACCTACTGATGGGAGGATGACCTACTGCTGGGAGGATAACCTACTGATGGGAGGATGACCTACTGCTGGGAGGATGACCTACTGATGGGAGGATAACCTACTGCTGGGAGGATGACCTACTGCTGGAAGGATAACCTACTGCTGGGAGGATGACATACTGCTGGGAGGATGACATACTGCTGGGATGATGACCTACTGCTGGGATGATGACCTACTGCTGTGATCAAATCAAATCAAATGTATTTATATAGCCCTTCGTACATCAGCTGATATCTCAAAGTGCTGTACAGAAACCCAGCCTAAAACCCCAAACAGCAAGCAATGCAGGTGTAGAAGCACCGTGGCTAGGAAAAACTCCCTAGAAAGACCAAAACCTAGGAAGAAACCTAGAGAGGAACCAGGCTATGTGGGGTGGCCAGTCCTCTTCTGGCTGTGCCGGTGGAGATTATAACAGAACATGGCCAAGATGTTCAAATGTTCATAAATGACCAGCATGGTCGAATAATAATAAGGCAGAACAGTTGAAACTGGAGCAGCAGCACAGTCAGGTGGACTGGGGACAGCAAGGAGTCATCATGTCAGGTAGTCCTGGGGCATGGTCCTAGGGCTCAGGTCAGTTGAAACTGGAGCAGCAGCATGGCCAGATGGACTGGGGACAGCAAGGAGTCATCATGTCAGGTAGTCCTGAGGCATGGTCCTAGGGCTCAGGTCAGTTGAAACTGGAGCAGCAGCATGGCCAGATGGACTGGGGACAGCAAGGAGCCATCATGTCAGGTAGTCCTGGGGCATGGTCCTAGGGCTCAGGTCCTCAGAGAAAGAGAAAGAAAGAGAGAAGGAGAGAATTAGAGAACGCACTTAGATTCACACAGGACACCGAATAGGACAGGAGAAGTACTCCAGATATAACAAACTGACCCTAGCCCCCCGACACATAAACTACTGCAGCATAAATACTGGAGGCTGAGACAGGAGGGGTCAGGAGACACTGTGGCCCCATCCGAGGACACCCCCGGACAGGGCCAAACAGGAAGGATATAACCCCACCCACTTTGCCAAAGCACAGCCCCCACACCACTAGAGATTATCTACTGCTGGGAGGATAACCTACTGCTGGGATGATAACCGACTGCTGGGAGGATAACCTACTGCTGGGATGATGACCTACTGCTGGGAGGATTACTGCTGGGAGGATAACCTACTGATGGGAGGATAACCTACTGCTGGGAGGATAACCTACTGCTGGGAGGATTACTGCTGGGAGGATAACCTACTGCTGGGAGGATAACCTACTGCTGGGAGGATAACCTACTGCTGGGAGGATAACCTACTGCTGGGAGGATAAACTACTGCTGGGAGGATGACCTACTGCTGGGAGGATGACCTACTGCTGGGAGGATAACCTACTGCTGGGAGGATGACCTACTGCTGGGAGGATGACCTACTGCTGGGAGGATAACCTACTGCTGGGAGGATGACCTACTGCTGGGAGGATAACCTACTGCTGGGAGGATAACCTACTGCTGGGAGGATGACCTACTGCTGGGAGGATAACCTACTGCTGGGAGGATGACCTACTGCTGGGAGGATAACCTACTGCTGGGAGGATAACCTACTGCTGGGAGGATAACCTACTGCTGGGAGGATGACCTACTGCTGGGAGGATGACCTACTGCTGGGAGGATAACCTACTGCTGGGAGGATGACCTACTGCTGGGAGGATAACCTACTGCTGGGAGGATGACCTACTGCTGGGAGGATGACCTACTGCTGGGAGGATAACCTACTGATGGGAGGATGACCTACTGCTGGGAGGATGACCTACTGCTGGGAGGATAACCTACTGATGGGAGGATAACCTACTGCTGGGAGGATGACCTACTGCTGGGAGGATAAACTACTGCTGGGAGGATGACCTACTGCTGTGATCAAATCAAATGTATTTATATAGCCCTTCGTACATCAGCTGATATCTCAAAGTGCTGTACAGAAACCCAGCCTAAAACCCCAAACAGCAAGCAATGCAGGTGTAGAAGCACGGTGGCTAGGAAAAACTCCCTAGAAAGACCAAAACCTAGGAAGAAACCTAGAGAGGAACCAGGCTATGTGGGGTGGCCAGTCCTCTTCTGGCTGTGCCGGGTGGAGATTATAACAGAACATGGCCAAGATAAGTCGCTCTGGATAAGAGCGTCTGCTAAATGACTTAAATGTAAATGTAAATGTTCAAATGTTCATAAATGACCAGCATGGTCGAATAATAATAAGGCAGAACAGTTGAAACTGGAGCAGCAGCACAGTCAGGTGGACTGGGGACAGCAAGGAGTCATCATGTCAGGTAGTCCTGGGACATGGTCCTAGGGCCCAGGCCAGTTGAAACTGGAGCAGCAGCATGGCCAGGTGGACTGGGGACAGCAAGGAGTCATCATGTCAGGTAGTCCTGGGGCACGGTCCTAGGGCTCAGGTCAGTTGAAACTGGAGCAGCAGCATGGCCAGGTGGACTGGGGACAGCAAGGAGCCATCATGTCAGGTAGTCCTGGGGCATGGTCCTAGGGCTCAGGTCAGTTGAAACTGGAGCAGCAGCATGGCCAGGTGGACTGGGGACAGCAAGGAGCCATCATGTCAGGTAGTCCTGGGGCATGGTCCTAGGGCTCAGGTCAGTTGAAACTGGAGCAGCAGCATGGCCAGGTGGACTGGGGACAGCAAGGAGCCATCATGTCAGGTAGTCCTGGGGCATGGTCCTAGGGCTCAGGTCAGTTGAAACTGGAGCAGCAGCATGGCCAGGTGGACTGGGGACAGCAAGGAGTCATCATGTCAGGTAGTCCTGGGGCATGGTCCTAGGGCTCAGGTCCTCCGACAGAGAGAAAGAAAGAGAGAAGGAGAGAATTAGAGAACGCAGACTTAGATTCACACAGGACACCGAATAGGACAGGAGAAGTACTCCAGATATAACAAACTGACCCTAGCCCCCCGACACATAAACTACTGCAGCATAAATACTGGAGGCTGAGACAGGAGGGGTCAGGAGACACTGTGGCCCCATCCGAGGACACCCCCGGACAGGGCCAAACAGGAAGGATATAACCCCACCCACTTTGCCAAAGCACAGCCCCCACACCACTAGAGATTATCTACTGCTGGGATGAGGACCTACTGCTGGGAGGATAACCTACTGCTGGGAGGATGACCTACTGCTGGGAGGATAACCTACTGCTGGGAGGATGACCTACTGATGGGATGATGACCTACTGATGGGAGGATAACCTACTGCTGGGAGGATAACCTACTGCTGGGAGGATGACCTACTGCTGGGAGGATAACCTACTGCTGGGAGGATGACCTACTGCTGGGAGGATGACCTACTGCTGGGAGGATGACCTACTGCTGGGAGGATGACCTACTGCTGGGAGGATGACCTACTGCTGGGATGATGACCTACTGATGGGAGGATAACCTACTGCTGGGAGGATAACCTACTGCTGGGAGGATGACCTACTGCTGGGAGGATGACCTACTGCTGGGAGGATAACCTACTGATGGGAGGATAACCTACTGCTGGGAGGATAACCTACTGATGGGAGGATGACCTACTGCTGGGAGGATAACCTACTGCTGGGAGGATAACCTACTGCTGGGAGGATAACCTACTGCTGGGAGGATAACCTACTGATGGGAGGATAACCTACTGCTGCCTACTGCTGGGAGGATAACCTACTGCTGGGAGGATGACCTACTGCTGGGAGGATAACCTACTGATGGGAGGATAACCTACTGCTGGGAGGATAACCTACTGATGGGAGGATGACCTACTGCTGGGAGGATAACCTACTGCTGGGATGATGACCTACTACTGGGAGGATGACCTACTGCTGGGATGATGACCTACTGATGGGATGATGACCTACTACTGGGAGGATGACCTACTACTGGGAGGATGACCTACTGATGGGATGATGACCTACTACTGGGAGGATGACCTACTGATGGGATGATGACCTACTACTGGGAGGATGACCTACTGATGGGAGGATGACCTACTACTGGGAGGATGACCTACTGATGGGAGGATGACCTACTACTGGGAGGATGACCTACTGCTGGGAGGATGACCTACTACTGGGAGGATGACCTACTGATGGGATGATGACCTACTACTGGGAGGATGACCTACTGATGGGAGGATGACCTACTACTGGGAGGATAACCTACTGATGGGAGGATAACCTACTGCTGGGAGGATAACCTACTGCTGGGAGGATAACCTACTGCTGGGAGGATAACCTACTGATGGGAGGATAACCTACTGCTGGGAGGATAACCTACTGCTGGGAGGATAATAACCTACTGCTGGGAGGATAACCTACTGCTGGGAGGATGACCTACTGCTGGGAGGATGACCTACTGCTGGGAGGATAACCTACTGATGGGAGGATAACCTACTGCTGGGAGGATGACCTAACAGCCCTATAGAACACAGTGGGTAACAGCCCTATAGAACACAGTGGGTAACAGCCCTATAGAACACAGTGGGTAACAGCCCTATAGAACACAGTGGGTAACAGCCCTATAGAACACAGTGGGTAACAGCCCTATAGAACACAGTGGGTAATGTGTGTAACAAGTCGTATTGACTCCTGGTGGTGCAGCAGTATTGTGTGTAACAGGTAGTATTGACTCCTGGTGGTGCAGCAGTAGTGTGTGTGTAACAGGTAGTATTGACTCCTGGTGGTGCAGCAGTAGTGTGTGTAACAGGTAGTATTGACTCCTGGTGGTGCAGCAGTACTGTGTGTAACAGGTAGTATTGACTCCTGGTGGTGCAGCAGTACTGTGTGTGTAACAGGTAGTATTGACTCCTGGTGGTGCAGCAGTAGTGTGTGTAACAGGTAGTATTGACTCCTGGTGGTGCAGCAGTACTGTGTGTAACAGGTAGTATTGACTCCTGGTGGTGCAGCAGTAGTGTGTGTAACAGGTAGTATTGACTCCTGGTGGTGCAGCAGTACTGTGTGTAACAGGTAGTATTGACTCCTGGTGGTGCAGCAGTAGTGTGTGTAACAGGTAGTATTGTCTCCTGGTGGTGCAGCAGTACTGTTTGTGTAACAGGTAGTATTGACTCCTGGTGGTGTAGCAGTACTGTGTGTGTAACAGGTAGTATTGACTCCTGGTGGTGTAGCAGTACTGTGTGTGTAACAGGTAGTATTGTCTCCTGGTGGTGCATCAGTACTGTGTGTAACAGGTAGTATTGACTCCCGGTGGTGCATCAGTACTGTGTGTAACAGGTAGTGTTGACTCCTGGTGGTGCATCAGTACTGTGTGTAACAGGTAGTATTGACTCCTGGTGGTGCATCAGTACTGTGTGTAACAGGTAGTGTTGACTCCTGGTGGTGCAGCAGTATTGTGTGTAACAGGTAGGATTGACTCCTGGTGGTGCAGCAGAAGTGTGTGTAAAAGGTAGTATTGTCTCCTGGTGGTGCAGCAGTAGTGTGTGTAACAGGTAGTATTGACTCCTGGTGGTGCATCAGTACTGTGTGTAACATGTATTATTGACTCCTGGTGGTGCATCCGCACTGTGTGTAACAGGTAGTATTGACTCCTGGTGGTGCAGCAGTATTGTGTGTAACAGGTAGTATTGTCTCCTGGTGGTGCAGCAGTACTGTGTGTAACAGGTAGTATTGACTCCTGGTGGTGCATCCGCACTGTGTGTAACAGGTAGTATTGACTCCTGGTGGTGCAGCAGTATTGTGTGTAACAGGTAGTATTGTCTCCTGGTGGTGCAGCAGTACTGTGTGTAACAGGTAGTATTGACTCCCGGTGGTGCAGCAGTATTGTGTGTAACATGTAGTATTGACTCCTGGTGGTGCAGCAGTAGTGTGTGTAACCTGTAGTATTGACTCCTGGTGGTGCAGCAGTACTGTGTGTAACAGGTAGTGTTGACTCCTGGTGGTGTAGCAGTAGTGTGTGTAACAGGTAGTATTGACTCCTGGTGGTGCAGCAGTAGTGTGTGTAACATGTAGTATTGACTCCTGGTGGTGCAGCAGTATTGTGTGTAACAGGTAGTGTTGACTCCTGGTGGTGCAGCATTATTGTGTGTAACAGGTAGTATTGACTCCTGGTGGTGCAGCAGTAGTGTGTGTAACATGTAGTATTGACTCCTGGTGGTGCAGCAGTATTGTGTGTAACAGGTAGTATTGACTCCTGGTGGTGCAGCAGTAGTGTGTGTAACAGGTAGTATTGACTCCTGGTGGTGCAGCATTATTGTGTGTAACAGGTAGTATTGACTCCTGGTGGTGCAGCAGTAGTGTGTGTAACATGTAGTATTGACTCCTGGTGGTGCAGCATTATTGTGTGTAACAGGTAGTATTGACTCCTGGTGGTGCAGCAGTACTGTGTGTAACAGGTAGTATTGACTCCTGGTGGTGCAGCAGTAGTGTGTGTAACAGGTAGTATTGACTCCTGGTGGTGCAGCAGTACTGTGTGTAACAGGTAGTATTGACTCCTGGTGGTGCAGCAGTAGTGTGTGTAACAGGTAGTATTGACTCCTGGTGGTGCAGCAGTAGTGTGTGTAACAGGTAGTATTGACTCCTGGTGGTGCAGCAGTACTGTGTGTAACAGGTAGTATTGACTCCTGGTGGTGCAGCAGTAGTGTGTGTAACAGGTAGTATTGACTCCTGGTGGTGCAGCAGTACTGTGTGTAACAGGTAGTATTGACTCCTGGTGGTGCAGCAGTAGTGTGTGTAACAGGTAGTGTTGACTCCTGGTGGTGCAGCAGAACATTTAGGATGTTTTACATTTACCTAACAGATGGAACTCTACCTTCACACACACACACACACACATGCGCACGCACGTATGCGCGCACACACACACACGCACGTATGCACGCACACACACGCACGCACACACGCACACAGGGAGAGATTGAGTGACACATAGACGCAGGCAAGCATGCACACATAATACACCCACACATAATACACACGTACGTACGCACACATATACAAGTACATACACACACACAACGGCACACACACAACGGCACACACACAGACTGGCACGCTAAAGAACATATGCTATCTGAGAATGTGTGATCGTGGTATTTTGCTTGATTGCCATCAAAGGTGTGATAAGGAGAGGAACATGTCATTTCCTGTTTATGAAGTGTGAATTAGAAGTTGTTTTCCAAGTTGGAAGTTCTCACAAAGTTTTTCCATTTTGTTGCCTTAAAGGGATATATCTGGATTTTGGCAATATTTCTGGATTTTTTTTCGAGCATGCTAGCAGATACACATAGACTGCCAGTCATTATGCTAATGCTAGTTAGAATAAATAAATACAGTTTCAAGGGGGCCTCCCGGGTGGCTCAGTGCTCTACAGCTGTGCCACCAGAGACTCTGGGTTCGAGCCCAGGCTCTGTCTCAGTGCTCTACAGCTGTGCCACCAGAGACTCTGGGTACGAGCCCAGGCTCTGTCTCAGTGCTCTACAGCTGTGCCACCAGAGACTCTGGGTTCGAGCCCAGGCTCTGTCTCAGTGCTCTACAGCTGTGCCACCAGAGACTCTGGGTTCGAGCCCAGGCTCTGTCTCAGTGCTCTACAGCTGTGCCACCAGAGACTCTGGGTTCGAGCCCAGGCTCTGTCTCAGTGCTCTACAGCTGTGCCACCAGAAACTCTGGGTTCGAGCCCAGGCTCTGTCTCAGTGCTCTACAGCTGTGCCACCAGAGACTCTGGGTTCGAGCCCAGGCTCTGTCTCAGTGCTCTACAGCTGTGCCACCAGAGACTCTGGGTTCGAGCCCAGGCTCTGCCTCAGTGCTCTACAGCTGTGCCACCAGAGACTCTGGGTTCGAGCCCAGGCTCTGTCTCAGTGCTCTACAGCTGTGCCACCAGAGACTCTGGGTTCGAGCCCAGGCTCTGTCTCAGTGCTCTACAGCTGTGCCACCAGAGACTCTGGGTTCGAGCCCAGGCTCTGTCTCAGTGCTCTACAGCTGTGCCACCAGAGACTCTGGGTTCGAGCCCAGGCTCTGTCTCAGTGCTCTACAGCTGTGCCACCAGAGACTCTGGGTTCGAGCCCAGGCTCTGTCTCAGTGCTCTACAGCTGTGCCACCAGAGACTCTGGGTTCGAGCCCAGGCTCTGTCTCAGTGCTCTACAGCTGTGCCACCAGAGACTCTGGGTTCGAGCCCAGGCTCTGTCTCAGTGCTCTACAGCTGTGCCACCAGAGACTCTGGGTTCGAGCCCAGGCTCTGCCGCGACCGGGAGGTCCATGGGGCGACGCACAATTAGTCGTTCATGTTAGGGGAGGGTTTGGCCGGCAGGGATGTCCTTGTCTCATCGCGCACTAGTGACTCCTGTGGCGGGCCGGGCGCAGTGTGCGCTAACCAAGGTTGCCAGGTGCACAGTGTTTCCTCCGACACAGTGGTGCGGCTGGCTTCTGGGTTGGATGCGCGTTGTGTCAAGGCTTGGTTGCAGCGATGAGACAAGACTGTAACTACCAATTGGACACCAGGAAAATGGGGGTAAGACTAAAATAAAAATACAGTTTCATCTACAAAATATGGTGAGACTCTACAATGTGAGACTCTACAATGTGAGACTCTAGAATGCGAGACTCTAGAACGTGAGACTCTAGAACGTGAGACTCTAGAATGTGAGACTCTACAATGTGAGACTCTAGAATGCGAGACTCTAGAACGTGAGACTCTAGAACGTGAGACTCTAGAATGTGAGACTCTAGAATGTGAGACTCTAGAATGTGAGACTCTAGAATGTGAGACTCTAGAAGGTGAAACTCCAGAAGGTGAGACTCTAGGTGAGACTCTAAAATGAGTCTCTAGAATGTGAGA
Source organism: Oncorhynchus nerka (assembly GCF_034236695.1). Lineage (NCBI taxonomy): Eukaryota > Metazoa > Chordata > Actinopteri > Salmoniformes > Salmonidae > Oncorhynchus > Oncorhynchus nerka. Next base: position 84,358,435 of record NC_088398.1, read on the forward strand.
CTCTAGAATGTGAGACTCTAGAATGTGAGACTCTAGAATGTGAGATTCTAAAATGTCAGACTCTAGAATGTGAGACTCTAGAAGGTGAGACTCTAAAATGTGAGACTCTAGAATGTGAGACTCTAGAATGTGAGACTCTAGAATGTGAGACTCTAAAATGTGAGACTCTAGAATGTGAGACTCTAGAATGTGAGACTCTAGAAGGTGAGACTCTAGAAGGTGAGACTCTAAAATGTGAGACTCTAGAATGTGAGACTCTAGAATGTGAGACTCTAGAATGTGAGACTCTAGAAGGTGAAACTCTAGAAGGTGAGACTCTAGGTGAGACTCTAAAATGAGACTCTAGAATGTGAGACTCTAGAATGTGAGACTCTAGAATGTGAGACTCTAGAATGTGAGATTCTAAAATGTCAGACTCTAGAATGTGAGACTCTAGAAGGTGAGACTCTAGAAGGTGAGACTCTAGAAGGTGAGACTCTAAAATGTGAGACTCTAGAATGTGAGACTCTAGAATGTGAGACTCTAGAATGTGAGACTCTAGAAGGTGAGACTCTAAAATGTGAGACTCTAGAATGTGAGACTCTAGAAGGTGAGACTCTAGAAGGTGAGACTAAAATGTGAGACTCTAGAATGTGAGACTCTAGAATGTGAGACTCTAGAAGGTGAAATTCTAGAAGGTGAGACTCTAGGTGAGACTCTAAAATGAGACTCTAGAATGTTAAATACTTCCAGACCTCTTCTTACGACAGACTCAATGTGCATCCCAAATGGTGATCAGTTCCATTTATAGTGCACTCCTTTTGACCAGTGCCCATAGGGTAGTGCACTACATAGGGAATAGGGTGCCATAGGGCCCTGGTCTAAAGTAGTGCACTACATAGGGAATATGCCTCTGGTCTAAAGTAGTGCACTATATAGGGAATAGGGTTCTATAGGGCTCTGGTCTAAAGTAGTGCACTACATAGGGAATAGGGTTATATAGGGCTCTGGTCTAAAGTAGTGCACTACCATAGGGCTCTGGTCTAAAGTAGTGCACTACCATAGGGCTCTGGTCTAAAGTAGTGCACCATATAGGGAACAGGGTGCCATTTGGGATACATATTTTCCCTTCCATTAGTGAGCTAGATGTGTTTAATTTGTCTAAATACTAAGAATCATGGAAAGAGGTTTTTCTTTTAAGGCTTTAAATGTTTTCTCTGTCATGCTGTGAAGAATATCTTGGAAATAATAATTTACAACATCCAGTTTGACATTTAATGGCTTCCCTCCTACAGTATTGGCCCAGGAGGATGCCTTGAGAGAGTAAGAGGTGTGGCAGAAAACAGAATGATCCACACACACACCACACACACACACACACACACACACACACACACACACACCCTATGACAGTGTATTTCGATAGTTACTGTTGAATGTCTCTCCCACACACGTATGCCAGGGAGTCGTTGGGGCTGCGTCCCAAATGAAACCATATTCCCTATACATAGTGCACTACTTTAGACCAGGACCCTATGGCACCCTATTCCCTATACATAGTGCACTACTTTAGACCAGAGCCCTATGGTAGTGCACTACTTTAGACCCGAGCCCTATGGTAGTGCACTACTTTAGACCAGAGCCCTATGGTAGTGCACTACTTTAGACCAGAGCCCTATGGTAGTGCACTACTTTAGACCAGAGCCCTATGGTAGTGCACTATATAGGGAGTAGGGGTCCATTTTGAATGCAGCTGTTGTATTCCTGATGTTGTTTTCCTAAACTGCTAAACTAGATGACAGATGGTTTATTATCCCTCCCTCCCTCCCTCCCTCCCTCCATCCGCTAATTAAAAACAGGAGGGCCCTCAGAGAGACAGGCAGGGTAGCCCCTCCTGTACAGCCACACAGGCCCATATCTGCAAGAGCACATGTCTCCCTCAACCTCACCTAACTAACATCTGTTGACTGACTCACTACCTCAATGAGACAGGATGATCTGTTGACTCACTACCTCAATGAGACAGGATGATCTGTTGACTCACTACCTCAATGAGACATAATGATCTGTTGACTAATGACTCACTACCTCAATGAGACAGGATGATCTGTTGACTCACTACCTCAATGAGATATGATGATCTGTTGACTCACTACCTCAATGAGACAGGATGATCTGTTGACTAATGACTCACTACCTCAATGAGACAGGATGATCTGTTGACTAATGACTCACTACCTCAATGAGACAGGATGATCTGTTGACTAATGACTCACTACCTCAATGAGACAGGATGATCTGTTGACTAATGACTCACTACCTCAATGAGACAGGATGATCTGTTGACTAATGACTCACTACCTCAATGAGACAGGATGATCTGTTGACTAATGACTCACTACCTCAATGAGACAGGATGATCTGTTGACTAATGACTCACTACCTCAATGAGACATGATGATCTGTTGACTCACTACCTCAATGAGACAGGATGATCTGTTGACTCACTACCTCAATGAGACAGGATGATCTGTTGACTCACTACCTCAATGAGACAGGATGATCTGTTGACTCACTACCTCAATGAAACATAATGATCTGTTAACTCACTACCTCAATGAGACATAATGATCTGTTAACTCACTACCTCAATGAGACATAATGATCTGTTAACTCACTACCTCAATGAGACATAATGATCTGTTAACTCACTACCTCAATGAGACATAATGATCTGTTAACTCACTACCTCAATGAGACATAATGATCTGTTGA
>NC_088398.1:84366188-84403688 GCF_034236695.1 Oncorhynchus nerka
GATCTGGATCTTCTCTGGAAAATCATTATTTTAGTCTTGTTTGGGGTTTGAGGGCCTCTGAAGTTTGCTCTAGAGCTCCTGGCTCTGCTGTAATGTGCTGTGGGGTTTACTGCCAGGGTCCAGGTCTGGCAGTACTGCTCTAGCAGGTCTAGGCTCTGCTGTAGGCCATGTGCTGTTGGTGTTTGAAGGGCCCAGGTCTGACAGTTTGCTCTAGAGCTCCAGGTCTGCTAATGTGCTGTGGTCAGGCATTCATCTGCGAAGAGCAGGCATTTAAACTCTGAATTGTGGAGACTAACACCAGGGGCTGAGGATTTTTTAGAATAGTGGCCAATTCTGTTGATGTAAATATTGAAGAGTGCAGGGCTCAGATTGCAACCCTGAGAGGCCCCGCCCCTGGCAGGCCCCACCCCTGATAGGTCCCGCCCTGGCGAGTTTCTTGAGAGGCCCCTGGTTAAAGAATATGTTATTTTCTTGCCAATTTTAATGCTGCCTTTTTGCCAATATACATTGTTTAATTATGTTTATGTTTCTTACAACACTTTCAATAACTTTGAGAACAGTCCTGGTGCCAAATAGAATCAAATGCTTTTTATAGAAGCTCCTAAAGTCAAGTATATTTTGGTATTATTTTAGTGGACATTTATCTGGTCAGTGTGTAGGATTAGATATGATCAGTTGTGTGATGTTTTGGTATAAATCCAATTTGTCTGTTACTCAAGACATTGGGCTTATTAAGGAAGTTAAGAACTCTTATGTTTATAATACTACAGAAAACTTTCCCCAGGTTACTGTTCACACAAATGCTCCTGGTTTGGTAAATTTGTCTCCGTTCTTAAAGATTGGGGTTATGAGTCCTTGATTCCAGATGTCAGGGAAATAACCTACTCTCAGGATCAAACTAAACAGTTTTAATATAGCCAAATGACAATTTTCACTCGTGAATTTGAGCATCTCAGTTAGGGTGCCATCAGGTCCGCATGCCTTTTTATATTTGAGGGCCTGAAGTTTCTTATAGAGCTCCTGGTCAGTAATAGTTTAGTTTCTTATAGAGCTCCTGGTCAGTAATAGTTTAGTTTCTTATAGAGCTCCTGGTCAGTAATAGTTTAGTTTCTTATAGAGCTCCTGGTCAGTAATAGTTTAGTTTCTTATAGAGCTCCTGGTCAGTAATAGTTTAGTTTCTTATAGAGCTCCTGGTCAGTAATAGTTTAGTTTCTTATAGAGCTCCTGGTCAGTAATAGTTTAGTTTCTTATAGAGCTCCTGGTCAGTAATAGTTTAGTTTCTTATAGAGCTCCTGGTCAGTAATAGTTTAGTTTCTTATAGAGCTCCTGGTCAGTAATAGTTTAGTTTCATATAGAGTTCCTGGTCAGTAACAGTTCAGTTTCTTATAGAGCTCCTGGTCAGTAATAGTTTAGTTTCTTATAGAGCTCCTGGTCAGTAATAGTTTAGTTTCTTATAGAGCTCCTGGTCAGTAATAGTTTAGTTTCTTATAGAGCTCCTGGTCAGTAATAGTTTAGTTTCTTATAGAGCTCCTGGTCAGTAATAGTTTAGTTTCTTATAGAGCTCCTGGTCAGTAATAGTTTAGTTTCTTATAGAGCTCCTGGTCAGGTCATGAATTAGTGTTGTATTGTTTTAAAATGGGTTGTCCATAGGTCATAGGTCAACTTTTTGTTTTGCCAATTTCTCTTGTTTAATTTGTTTAATTCAATTTTGCCAGAAGTTTGTGTTTATGGACTCCTCAATTAGTGTCAGCTGCTTGCTGTTGTTTTATGTCTGAGTTTACATTTATAAAGTTTTAAAGGCTCACAGTAATGACACCATTATCTGGGTCTATGTGTCTCTCTCTCTCTCTCACCCGTATTTCTCTCTCGTCTCTCTTTCCCGCTCGTCTCTCTCTCTCTCCCTCCCATCTCTCTCTCCCTCCCGTCTCACTCTCTCTCTCCCTCCCATCTCGCTCTCTCCCTCCCATCTCTCTCTCCCTCCCGTCTCTCTCTCTCTCTCTCTCTCCCATCTCTCTCTCCCTCCCGTCTCACTCTCTCTCCTCCCGTCTCACTCTCTCTCCCTCCCGTCTCTCTCTCTCTCTCTCTCTCTCTCTCTCTCCCTCCCATCTCTCTCTCCCTCCCATCTCTCTCTCCCTCCCGTCTCTCTCTCTCTCCCCCTCCCGTCTCTCTCTCTCTCTCTCCCTCCCATCTCTCTCTCCCTCCCGTCTCACTCTCTCTCTCCCTCCCGTCTCTCTCTCTCTCTCCCTCCCGTCTCTCTCTCTCTCTCTCTCTCTCCCTCCCATTTCTCTCTCCCTCCCATCTCTCTCTCCCTCCCGTCTCGCTCTCGCTCTCTCTCTCTCTCCCTCCCATCTCTCTCTCCCTCCCGTCTCTCTCGCTCTCTCTCTCCCTCCCATCTCTCTCTCTCTCTCCCCTCTCTCTCTCTCCCTCCCTCCCTCCCGCTCTCTCTCTCTCTCCCTCTCTCTCTCCCTCCCGTCTCGCTCTCTCTCTCCCTCCCATCTCTCTCTCCCCGTCTCTCTCGCTCTCTCTCTCCCTCCCATCTCTCTCCCTCCCCCTCTCGTCTCTCTCTCCCTCCCCGTCTCTCTCTCCCGTCTCTCTCCCTCCCGTCTCTCTCTCTCTCTCTCCCCCGGCTCTCTCTCTCTCCTCCCATCCTCTCCCTCCCTCCCGTCTCTCCTCCCATCTCTCTCTCCCTCTCTGTCTCCTCCCATCTCTCTCTCCTCCCATCTCTCTCTCCCTCCCATCTCTCTCTCCCTCCCATCTCTCTCTCCCTCCCGTCTCTCTCGCTCTCTCTCTCTCCCTCCCATATCTCTCTCCCTCCCGTCTCTCTCTCTCCCTCCCGTCTCTCTCTCTCTCTCTCCCCCTCCCATCTCTCTCTCCCTCCCGTCTCACTCTCTCTCTCCCTCCCTCTCTCTCTCTCTCTCTCTCTCCCTCCCTCTCTCTCTCTCTCCCTCCCTCTCTCCATCCCTCTCTCCCTCCCATCTCTCTCTCCCTCCCATCTCTCTCCCTCCCTCCTCGCATCTCTCTCTCCCTCCCATCTCACTCTCTCTCCCTCCCATCTCTCTCTCCCTCCCATCTCTCTCTCTCTCCCTCTCCCTCTCTCTCCCTCTCTCTCTCTCCTCTCTCTCTCTCTCTCTCTCTCCCTCCCATCTCTCTCTCCCTCCCATCTCTCTCTCCCTCCCATCTCTCTCCCTCCCATCTCGCTCTCTCTCTCTCTCCCTCCCGTCTCTCTCTCAGCAGTTACCCAGCCTCCCCCTGTACTGCTGCCCTCCACGCTGTCCTACTGCCTCTCCAGTCAGTCAGCACAGACTAGATGTTTGTCTCTTCTTCCATGGCTGGTCCATATTTACCAGGCTTCAACCTATAAGAGCTGTGTTGCTCATTCATCCTCTTTGCCATGGTAACGTGCTGGTGCTGTGGTTGGTGGTAGATTGGAGCTATGCCAGACTTCCCTGGGGCTGTATATGATGACAGATCACCCCTCCATCTCTCTATGTCTTTCCATCTCTCTCTCTTTCTCTCAATCTCTCTCTCTCTCTCTCTCTCTCTCTCTCTCTCTCTCTCTCTGTCTCTCTCTCTCTGTCTCTCTCTGTCTCTCTCTGTCTCTCTCTGTCTCTCTCTCTCTCTCTGTCTCTCTCTCTCTCTCTCTCTCTCTCTCTCTCTCTCTCTCTCTCTCTCTCTCTCTCTCTCTCTCTCAATCAATCTAGGCTGTTCATCTCACACTGTGCCTGAAGCCTATTGTAGATCCTCAACAGTAGCCGCACCCTGTTGTGCTTCTCACACACAGATGTTCAATTAAATGAGAATGAATCCACGTCAATAAGAGGCGACTGATGGGCCTTGTGTCAATAAAGAACTGACACATGTGAAAGGCATCGTGGAGTTTTCTTCCCTGAACAGAAACATCACCTTTAGTGTTGAGACTCTCACAAACATATGGCCTATATGTAAATGTCTGGGTCTGGGTAGTCTAATGTAATGTGTCTGGGTCTGGGTAGAGTCTAATGTAATGTATCTGGGTCTGGGTAGAGTCTAATGTAATGTATCTGGGTAGAGTCTAATGTAGTGTATCTGGGTCTGGGTAGAGTCTAATGTAATGTATCTGGGTAGAGTCTAATGTAATGTGTCTGGGTCTGGGTAGAGTCTAATGTAATGTATCTGGGTAGAGTCTAATGTAATGTATCTGGGTCTGGGTAGAGTCTAATGTAATGTATCTGGGTAGAGTCTAATGTAATGTGTCTGGGTAGAGTCTAATGTAATGTATCTGGGTAGAGTCTAATGTAATGTATCTGGGTCTGGGTAGAGTCTAATGTAATGTATCTGGGTAGAGTCTAATGTAATGTATCTGGGTCTGGGTAGAGTCTAATGTAATGTATCTGGGTCTGGGTAGAGTCTAATGTAATGTATCTGGGTAGAGTCTAATGTAATGTATCTGGGTCTGGGTAGAGTCTAATATAATGTATCTGGGTAGAGTCTAATGTAATGTATCTGGGTCTGGGTAGAGTCTAATGTAATGTATCTGGGTCTTGGTAGAGTCTAATGTCATGTATCTGGGTAGAGTCTAATGTAATGTATCTGGGTAGAGTCTAATGTAATGTATCTGGGTCTGGGTAGAGTCTAATGTAATGTGTCTGGGTAGAGTCTAATGTAATGTATCTGGGTCTGGGTAGAGTCTAATGTAATGTATCTGGGTCTGGGTAGAGTCTAATGTAGTGTGTCTGGGTAGAGTCTAATGTAATGTATCTGGGTCTGGGTAGAGTCTAATGTAATGTACCTGGGTCTGGGTAGAGTCTAATGTAATGTATCTGGGTCTGGGTAGAGTCTAATGTAATGTATCTGGGTAGAGTCTAATGTAATGTATCTGGGTCTGGGTAGAGTCTAATGTAATGTATCTGGGTCTGGGTAGAGTCTAATGTAATGTATCTGGGTAGAGTCTAATGTAATGTATCTGGGTCTGGGTAGAGTCTAATGTAACTGTATGGGTCTGGGTAGAGTCTAATGTAATGTATCTGGGTCTGGGTAGAGTCTAATGTTAATGTATCTGGGTCTGGGTAGAGTCTAATGTAATGTATCTGGGTCTGGGTAGAGTCTAATGTAGTGTGTCTGGGTAGAGTCTAATGTAATGTATCTGGGTCTGGGTAGAGTCTAATGTAATGTATCTGGGTCTGGGTAGAGTCTAATGTAATGTATCTGGGTCTGGGTAGAGTCTAATGTAATGTATCTGGGTAGAGTCTAATGTAATGTATCTGGGTCTGGGTAGAGTCTAATGTAACTGTATGGGTCTGGGTAGAGTCTAATGTAATGTATCTGGGTCTGGGTAGAGTCTAATGTAATGTATCTGGGTCTGGGTAGAGTCTAATGTAACTGTCTGGGTCTGGGTAGAGTCTAATGTAATGTATATGGGTCTGGGTAGAGTCTAATGTAACTGTCTGGGTCTGGGTAGAGTCTAATATAATGTATCTGGGTCTGGGTAGAGTCTAATGTAATATATCTGGGTCTGGGTAGAGTCTAATGTAATGTATCTGGGTCTGGGTAGAGTCTAATGTAATGTATCTGGGTAGAGTCTAATCTAATGTATCTGTCTGGGTAGAGTCTAATGTAATGTATCTGGGTCTGGGTAGAGTCTAATGTAATGTATCTGGGTCTGGGTAGAGTCTAATGTAACTGTCTGGGTCTGGGTAGAGTCTAATGTAATGTATCTGGGTCTGGGTAGAGTCTAATGTAATGTAATCTGGGTCTGGGTAGAGTCTAATGTAATGTATCTGGGTCTGGGTAGAGTCTAATGTAATGTATCTGGGTAGAGTCTAATGTAATGTATCTGGGTCTGGGTAGAGTCTAATGTAATGTATCTGGGTCTGGGTAGAGTCTAATGTAATGTATCTGGGTCTGGGTAGAGTCTAATGTAATGTGTCTGGGTAGAGTCTAATGTAATGTATCTGGGTCTGGGTAGAGTCTAATGTAATGTATCTGGGTCTGGGTAGAGTCTAATGTAATGTATCTGGGTAGAGTCTAATGTAATGTATCTGGGTCTGGGTAGAGTCTAATGTAATGTATCTGGGTCTGGGTAGAGTCTAATGTAATGTATCTGGGTAGAGTCTAATGTAATGTATCTGGGTCTCTAATGTAATGTATCTGGGTAGAGTCTAATGTAATGTATCTGGGTCTGGGTAGAGTCTAATGTAATGTATCTGGAGTCTGTAATGTATCTGTCTGGGTAGAGTCTAATGTAATGTATCTGGGTCTGGGTAGAGTCTAATGTAATGTATCTGGGTCTGGGTAGAGTCTAATGTAATGTATCTGGGTCTGGGTAGAGTCTAATGTAATGTATCTGGGTCTGGGTAGAGTCTAATGTAATGTATCTGGGTAGAGTCTAATGTAATGTATCTGGGTCTGGGTAGAGTCTAATGTAATGTATCTGGGTAGAGTCTAATGTAATGTATTTGGGTCTGGGTAGAGTCTAATGTAATGTATCTGGGTCTGGGTAGAGTCTAATGTAATGTATCTGGGTAGAGTCTAATGTAATGTATTTGGGTCTGGGTAGAGTCTAATGTAATGTATCTGGGTCTGGGTAGAGTCTAATGTAATGTATCTGGGTCTGGGTAGAGTCTAATGTAATGTATCTGGGTCTGGGTAGAGTCTAATGTAATGTATCTGGGTCTGGGTAGAGTCTAATGTAATGTATCTGGGTCTGGGTAGAGTCTGGTAATGTATCTGGGTAGAGTCTAATGTAATGTATCTGGGTCTGGGTAGAGTCTAATGTAATGTATCTGGGTAGAGTCTAATGTAATGTATCTGGGTCTGGGTAGAGTCTAATGTAATGTATCTGGGTAGAGTCTAATGTAATGTATCTGGGTCTGGGTAGAGTCTAATGTAATGTATCTGGGTCTGGGTAGAGTCTAATGTAATGTATCTGGAGTCTGGGTAGAGTCTAATGTAATGTATCTGGGTAGAGTCTAATGTAATGTATCTGGGTCTGGGTAGAGTCTAATGTAATGTATCTGGGTAGAGTCTAATGTAATGTATCTGGGTCTGGGTAGAGTCTAATGTAATGTATCTGGGTCTGGGTAGAGTCTAATGTAATGTATCTGGGTAGAGTCTAATGTAATGTATCTGGGTCTGGGTAGAGTCTAATGTAATGTATCTGGGTCTGGGTAGAGTCTAATGTAATGTATCTGGGTCTGGGTAGAGTCTAATGTAATGTATCTGGGTCTGGGTAGAGTCTAATGTAATGTATCTGGGTCTGGGTAGAGTCTAATGTAATGTATCTGGGTCTGGGTAGAGTCTAATGTAATGTATCTGGGTCTGGGTAGAGTCTAATGTAATGTATCTGGGTAGAGTCTAATGTAATGTATTTGGGTCTGGGTAGAGTCTAATGTAATGTATCTGGGTCTGGGTAGAGTATAATGTAATGTATCTGGGTCTGGGTAGAGTCTAATGTAACTGTCTGGGTCTGGGTAGAGTCTAATGTAATGTATCTGGGTCTGGGTAGAGTCTAATGTAATGTATCTGGGTAGAGTCTAATGTAATGTATCTGGGTCTGGGTAGAGTCTAATGTAATGTATCTGGGTCTGGGTAGAGTCTAATGTAATGTATCTGGGTAGAGTCTAATGTAATGTATCTGGGTAGAGTCTAATGTAATGTGTCTGGGTAGAGTCTAATGTAATGTATCTGGGTCTGGGTAGAGTCTAATGCAATGTATCTGGGTAGAGTCTAATGTAATGTATCTGGGTCTGGGTAGAGTCTAATGTAATGTATCTGGGTCTGGGTAGAGTCTAATGTAATGTATCTGGGTCTGGGTAGAGTCTAATATAATGTATCTGGGTAGAGTCTAATGTAATGTGTCTGGGTCTGGGTAGAGTCTAATGTAATGTATCTGGGTCTGGGTAGAGTCTAATGTAATGTATCTGGGTCTGGGTAGAGTCTAATGTAATGTGTCTGGGTAGAGTCTAATGTAATGTATCTGGGTCTGGGTAGAGTCTAATGTAATGTATCTGGGTCTGGGTAGAGTCTAATGTAATGTATCTGGGTAGAGTCTAATGTAATGTATCTGGGTCTGGGTAGAGTCTAATGTAATGTATCTGGGTAGAGTCTAATGTAATGTATATGGGTCTGGGTAGAGTCTAATGTAATGTATCTGGGTAGAGTCTAATGTAATGTATCTGGGTCTGGGTAGAGTCTAATGTAATGTATCTAGGTCTGGGTAGAGTCTAATGTAATGTATCTGGGTCTGGGTAGAGTCTAATGTAATGTATCTGGGTCTGGGTAGAGTCTAATGTAATGTATCTGGGTCTGGGTAGAGTCTAATGTAATGTATCTGGGTAGAGTCTAATGTAATGTATCTGGGTCTGGGTAGAGTCTAATGTAATGTATCTGGGTAGAGTCTAATGTAATGTATTTGGGTCTGGGTAGAGTCTAATGTAATGTATCTGGGTCTGGGTAGAGTCTAATGTAATGTATCTGGGTAGAGTCTAATGTAATGTATTTGGGTCTGGGTAGAGTCTAATGTAATGTATCTGGGTCTGGGTAGAGTCTAATGTAATGTATCTGGGTCTGGGTAGAGTCTAATGTAATGTATCTGGGTCTGGGTAGAGTCTAATGTAATGTATCTGGGTCTGGGTAGAGTCTAATGTAATGTATCTGGGTCTGGGTAGAGTCTAATGTAATGTATCTGGGTAGAGTCTAATGTAATGTATCTGGGTCTGGGTAGAGTCTAATGTAATGTATCTGGGTAGAGTCTAATGTAATGTATCTGGGTCTGGGTAGAGTCTAATGTAATGTATCTGGGTAGAGTGTAATGTATCTGGGTCTGGGTAGAGTCTAATGTAATGTATCTGGGTCTGGGTAGAGTCTAATGTAATGTATCTGGGTCTGGGTAGAGTCTAATGTAATGTATCTGGGTAGAGTCTAATGTAATGTATCTGGGTCTGGGTAGAGTCTAATGTAATGTATCTGGGTAGAGTCTAATGTAATGTATCTGGGTCTGGGTAGAGTCTAATGTAATGTATCTGGGTCTGGGTAGAGTCTAATGTAATGTATCTGGGTAGAGTCTAATGTAATGTATCTGGGTCTGGGTAGAGTCTAATGTAATGTATCTGGGTCTGGGTAGAGTCTAATGTAATGTATCTGGGTCTGGGTAGAGTCTAATGTAATGTGTCTGGGTAGAGTCTAATGTAATGTATCTGGGTCTGGGTAGAGTCTAATGTAATGTATCTGGGTCTGGGTAGAGTCTAATGTAATGTATCTGGGTAGAGTCTAATGTAATGTATTTGGGTCTGGGTAGAGTCTAATGTAATGTATCTGGGTCTGGGTAGAGTCTAATGTAATGTATCTGGGTAGAGTCTAATGTAATGTATCTGGGTCTGGGTAGAGTCTAATGTAACTGTATGGGTCTGGGTAGAGTCTAATGTTAATGTATCTGGGTCTGGGTAGAGTCTAATGTAATGTATCTGGGTCTGGGTAGAGTCTAATGTAATGTATCTGGGTAGAGTCTAATGTAATGTATCTGGGTCTGGGTAGAGTCTAATGTAATGTATCTGGGTCTGGGTAGAGTCTAATGTAATGTATCTGGGTCTGGGTAGAGTCTAATGTAATGTATCTGGGTAGAGTCTAATGTAATGTATCTGGGTCTGGGTAGAGTCTAATGTATCTGGGTCTGGGTAGAGTCTAATGTAATGTATCTGGGTAGAGTCTAATGTAATGTATCTGGGTCTGGGTAGAGTCTAATGTAATGTATCTGGGTCTGGGTAGAGTCTAATGTAATGTGTCTGGGTAGAGTCTAATGTAATGTATCTGGGTAGAGTGTAATGTAACTGGGTAGAGTCTAATGTAGTGTATCTGGGTAGAGTCTAATGTAATGTATCTGGGTAGAGTCTAATGTAATGTATCTGGGTCTGGGTAGAGTCTAATGTAATGTATCTGGGTCTGGGTAGAGTCTAATATAATGTATCTGGGTCTGGGTAGAGTCTAATGTAATGTATCTGGGTAGAGTCTAATGTAATGTATCTGGGTAGAGTCTAATGTAATGTATATGGGTCTGGGTAGAGTCTAATGTAATGTATCTGGGTAGAGTCTAATGTAATGTATCTGGGTCTGGGTAGAGTCTAATGTAATGTATCTGGGTAGAGTCTAATGTAATGTATCTGGGTCTGGGTAGAGTCTAATGTATCTGGGTCTGGGTAGAGTCTAATGTAATGTATCTGGGTAGAGTCTAATGTAATGTATCTGGGTCTGGGTAGAGTCTAATGTAATGTATCTGGGTCTGGGTAGAGTCTAATGTAATGTGTCTGGGTAGAGTCTAATGTAATGTATCTGGGTAGAGTGTAATGTAACTGGGTAGAGTCTAATGTAGTGTATCTGGGTAGAGTCTAATGTAATGTATCTGGGTAGAGTCTAATGTAATGTATCTGGGTCTGGGTAGAGTCTAATGTAATGTATCTGGGTCTGGGTAGAGTCTAATATAATGTATCTGGGTCTGGGTAGAGTCTAATGTAATGTATCTGGGTAGAGTCTAATGTAATGTATCTGGGTAGAGTCTAATGTAATGTATATGGGTCTGGGTAGAGTCTAATGTAATGTATCTGGGTAGAGTCTAATGTAATGTATCTGGGTCTGGGTAGAGTCTAATGTAATGTATCTGGGTCTGGGTAGAGTCTAATGTAATGTATCTGGGTAGAGTCTAATGTAATGTATCTGGGTAGAGTCTAATGTAATGTATATGGGTCTGGGTAGAGTCTAATGTAATGTATCTGGGTCTGGGTAGAGTCTAATGTAATGTATCTGGGTCTGGGTAGAGTCTAATGTAATGTATCTGGGTCTGGGTAGAGTCTAATGTAATGTATCTGGGTCTGCAGAGTCTAATGTAATGTATCTGGGTCTGGGTAGAGTCTAATGTAATGTATCTGGGTCTGGGTAGAGTCTAATGTAATGTATCTGGGTAGAGTCTAATGTAATGTATTTGGGTCTGGGTAGAGTCTAATGTAATGTATCTGGGTCTGGGTAGAGTCTAATGTAATGTATCTGGGTCTGGGTAGAGTCTAATGTAATGTATCTGGGTCTGGGTAGAGTCTAATGTAATGTATCTGGGTCTGGGTAGAGTCTAATGTAATGTATCTGGGTAGAGTCTAATGTAATGTATCTGGGTCTGGGTAGAGTCTAATGTAATGTATCTGGGTCTGGGTAGAGTCTAATGTAATGTATCTGGGTCTGGGTAGAGTCTAATGTAATGTATCTGGGTAGAGTCTAATGTAATGTATCTGGGTAGAGTCTAATGTAATGTATCTGGGTCTAATGTAATGTAACTGGGTAGAGTCTAATGTAATGTATCTGGGTCTGGGTAGAGTCTAATGTAATGTATCTGGGTCTGGGTAGAGTCTAATGTAATGTATCTGTCTGGGTAGAGTCTAATGTAATGTGTCTGGGTCTGGGTAGAGTCTAATGTAATGTATCTGGGTCTGGGTAGAGTCTAATGTAATGTGTCTGGGTAGAGTCTAATGTAATGTATCTGGGTCTGGGTAGAGTCTAATGTAATGTATCTGGGTCTGGGTAGAGTCTAATGTAATGTATATGGGTAGAGTCTAATGTAATGTATCTGGGTCTGGGTAGAGTCTAATGTAATGTATCTGGGTCTGGGTAGAGTCTAATGTAATGTGTCTGGGTCTGGGTAGAGTCTAATGTAATGTATCTGGGTCTGGGTAGAGTCTAATGTAATGTATCTGGGTCTGGGTAGAGTCTAATGTAATGTGTCTGGGTCTGGGTAGAGTCTAATGTAATGTGTCTGGGTAGAGTCTAATGTAATGTATCTGGGTCTGGGTAGAGTCTAATGTAATGTATCTGGGTCTGGGTAGAGTCTAATGTAATGTATCTGGGTAGAGTCTAATGTAATGTATCTGGGTCTGGGAGAGTCTAATGTAATGTATCTGGGTCTGGGTAGAGTCTAATGTAATGTATCTGGGTCTGGGTAGAGTCTAATGTAATGTATCTGGGTCTGGGTAGAGTCTAATGTAATGTATCTGGGTCTGGGTAGAGTCTAATGTAATGTATCTGGGTAGAGTCTAATGTAATGTATCTGGGTCTGGGTAGAGTCTAATGTAATGTATCTGGGTCTGGGTAGAGTCTAATGTAATGTATCTGGGTCTGGGTAGAGTCTAATGTAATGTATCTGGGTAGAGTCTAATGTAATGTATCTGGGTAGAGTCTAATGTAATGTATCTGGGTAGAGTCTAATGTAATGTAACTGGGTAGAGTCTAATGTAATGTATCTGGGTCTGGGTAGAGTCTAATGTAATGTATCTGGGTCTGGGTAGAGTCTAATGTAATGTATCTGTCTGGGTAGAGTCTAATGTAATGTGTCTGGGTCTGGGTAGAGTCTAATGTAATGTATCTGGGTCTGCAGAGTCTAATGTAATGTGTCTGGGTAGAGTCTAATGTAATGTATCTGGGTCTGGGTAGAGTCTAATGTAATCTGGGTCTGGGTAGAGTCTAATGTAATGTATCTGGGTCTGGGTAGAGTCTAATGTAATGTATCTGGGTCTGGGTAGAGTCTAATGTAATGTATCTGGGTCTGGGTAGAGTCTAATGTAATGTATCTGGGTCTGGGTAGAGTCTAATGTAATGTATCTGGGTCTGGGTAGAGTCTAATGTAATGTATCTGGGTCTGGGTAGAGTCTAATGTAATGTGTCTGGGTCTGGGAGTCTAGAGTCTGGTAATGTGTCTGGGTAGAGTCTAATGTAATGTATCTGGGTCTGGGTAGAGTCTAATGTAATGTATCTGGGTCTGGGTAGAGTCTAATGTAATGTATCTGGGTAGAGTCTAATGTAATGTATCTGGGTCTGGGTAGAGTCTAATGTAATGTATCTGGGTAGAGTCTAATGTAATGTATATGGGTCTGGGTAGAGTCTAATGTAATGTATCTGGGTAGAGTCTAATGTAATGTATCTGGGTCTGGGTAGAGTCTAATGTAATGTATCTAGGTCTGGGTAGAGTCTAATGTAATGTATCTGGGTCTGGGTAGAGTCTAATGTAATGTATCTGGGTCTGGGTAGAGTCTAATGTAATGTATCTGGGTCTGGGTAGAGTCTAATGTAATGTATCTGGGTAGAGTCTAATGTAATGTATCTGGGTCTGGGTAGAGTCTAATGTAATGTATCTGGGTAGAGTCTAATGTAATGTATTTGGGTCTGGGTAGAGTCTAATGTAATGTATCTGGGTCTGGGTAGAGTCTAATGTAATGTATCTGGGTAGAGTCTAATGTAATGTATCTGGGTCTGGGTAGAGTCTAATGTAATGTATCTGGGTCTGGGTAGAGTCTAATGTAATGTATCTGGGTCTGGGTAGAGTCTAATGTAATGTATCTGGGTCTGGGTAGAGTCTAATGTAATGTATCTGGGTCTGGGTAGAGTCTAATGTAATGTATCTGGGTCTGGGTAGAGTCTAATGTAATGTATCTGGGTAGAGTCTAATGTAATGTATCTGGGTCTGGGTAGAGTCTAATGTAATGTATCTGGGTAGAGTCTAATGTAATGTATCTGGGTCTGGGTAGAGTCTAATGTAATGTATCTGGGTAGAGTCTAATGTAATGTATCTGGGTCTGGGTAGAGTCTAATGTAATGTATCTGGGTCTGGGTAGAGTCTAATGTAATGTATCTGGGTCTGGGTAGAGTCTAATGTAATGTATCTGGGTAGAGTCTAATGTAATGTATCTGGGTCTGGGTAGAGTCTAATGTAATGTATCTGGGTCTGCAGAGTCTAATGTAATGTATCTGGGTCTGGGTAGAGTCTAATGTAATGTATCTGGGTCTGGGTAGAGTCTAATGTAATGTATCTGGGTCTGGGTAGAGTCTAATGTAATGTATCTGGGTCTGGGTAGAGTCTAATGTAATGTATCTGGGTAGAGTCTAATGTAATGTATCTGGGTCTGGGTAGAGTCTAATGTAATGTATCTGGGTAGAGTCTAATGTAATGTATCTGGGTCTGGGTAGAGTCTAATGTAATGTATCTGGGTAGAGTCTAATGTAATGTATCTGGGTCTGGGTAGAGTCTAATGTAATGTATCTGGGTCTGGGTAGAGTCTAATGTAATGTATCTGGGTCTGGGTAGAGTCTAATGTAATGTATCTGGGTAGAGTCTAATGTAATGTATCTGGGTCTGGGTAGAGTCTAATGTATCTGGGTCTGGGTAGAGTCTAATGTAATGTATCTGGGTAGAGTCTAATGTAATGTATCTGGGTCTGGGTAGAGTCTAATGTAATGTATCTGGGTCTGGGTAGAGTCTAATGTAATGTGTCTGGGTAGAGTCTAATGTAATGTATCTGGGTAGAGTGTAATGTAACTGGGTAGAGTCTAATGTAGTGTATCTGGGTAGAGTCTAATGTAATGTATCTGGGTAGAGTCTAATGTAATGTATCTGGGTCTGGGTAGAGTCTAATGTAATGTATCTGGGTCTGGGTAGAGTCTAATATAATGTATCTGGGTCTGGGTAGAGTCTAATGTAATGTATCTGGGTAGAGTCTAATGTAATGTATCTGGGTAGAGTCTAATGTAATGTATATGGGTCTGGGTAGAGTCTAATGTAATGTATCTGGGTAGAGTCTAATGTAATGTATCTGGGTCTGGGTAGAGTCTAATGTAATGTATCTGGGTCTGGGTAGAGTCTAATGTAATGTATCTGGGTAGAGTCTAATGTAATGTATCTGGGTAGAGTCTAATGTAATGTATATGGGTCTGGGTAGAGTCTAATGTAATGTATCTGGGTCTGGGTAGAGTCTAATGTAATGTATCTGGGTCTGGGTAGAGTCTAATGTAATGTATCTGGGTCTGGGTAGAGTCTAATGTAATGTATCTGGGTCTGGGTAGAGTCTAATGTAATGTATCTGGGTCTGGGTAGATGTAATGTATCTGGGTCTGGGTAGAGTCTAATGTAATGTATCTGGGTAGAGTCTAATGTAATGTATTTGGGTCTGGGTAGAGTCTAATGTAATGTATCTGGGTCTGGGTAGAGTCTAATGTAATGTATCTGGGTCTGGGTAGAGTCTAATGTAATGTATCTGGGTCTGGGTAGAGTCTAATGTAATGTATCTGGGTCTGGGTAGAGTCTAATGTAATGTATCTGGGTCTGGGTAGAGTCTAATGTAATGTATCTGGGTAGAGTCTAATGTAATGTATCTGGGTCTGGGTAGAGTCTAATGTAATGTATCTGGGTCTGGGTAGAGTCTAATGTAATGTATCTGGGTCTGGGTAGAGTCTAATGTAATGTATCTGGGTAGAGTCTAATGTAATGTATCTGGGTAGAGTCTAATGTAATGTATCTGGGTAGAGTCTAATGTAATGTAACTGGGTAGAGTCTAATGTAATGTATCTGGGTCTGGGTAGAGTCTAATGTAATGTATCTGGGTCTGGGTAGAGTCTAATGTAATGTATCTGTCTGGGTAGAGTCTAATGTAATGTGTCTGGGTCTGGGTAGAGTCTAATGTAATGTATCTGGGTCTGGGTAGAGTCTAATGTAATGTGTCTGGGTAGAGTCTAATGTAATGTATCTGGGTCTGGGTAGAGTCTAATGTAATGTATCTGGGTCTGGGTAGAGTCTAATGTAATGTATATGGGTAGAGTCTAATGTAATGTATCTGGGTCTGGGTAGAGTCTAATGTAATGTATCTGGGTCTGGGTAGAGTCTAATGTAATGTGTCTGGGTCTGGGTAGAGTCTAATGTAATGTATCTGGGTCTGGGTAGAGTCTAATGTAATGTATCTGGGTCTGGGTAGAGTCTAATGTAATGTGTCTGGGTCTGGGTAGAGTCTAATGTAATGTGTCTGGGTAGAGTCTAATGTAATGTATCTGGGTCTGGGTAGAGTCTAATGTAATGTATCTGGGTCTGGGTAGAGTCTAATGTAATGTATCTGGGTAGAGTCTAATGTAATGTATCTGGGTCTGGGTAGAGTCTAATGTAATGTATCTGGGTCTGGGTAGAGTCTAATGTAATGTATCTGGGTCTGGGTAGAGTCTAATGTAATGTATCTGGGTCTGGGTAGAGTCTAATGTAATGTATCTGGGTCTGGGTAGAGTCTAATGTAATGTATCTGGGTAGAGTCTAATGTAATGTATCTGGGTCTGGGTAGAGTCTAATGTAATGTATCTGGGTCTGGGTAGAGTCTAATGTAATGTATCTGGGTCTGGGTAGAGTCTAATGTAATGTATCTGGGTAGAGTCTAATGTAATGTATCTGGGTAGAGTCTAATGTAATGTATCTGGGTAGAGTCTAATGTAATGTAACTGGGTAGAGTCTAATGTAATGTATCTGGGTCTGGGTAGAGTCTAATGTAATGTATCTGGGTCTGGGTAGAGTCTAATGTAATGTATCTGTCTGGGTAGAGTCTAATGTAATGTGTCTGGGTCTGGGTAGAGTCTAATGTAATGTATCTGGGTCTGGGTAGAGTCTAATGTAATGTGTCTGGGTAGAGTCTAATGTAATGTATCTGGGTCTGGGTAGAGTCTAATGTAATGTATCTGGGTCTGGGTAGAGTCTAATGTAATGTATATGGGTAGAGTCTAATGTAATGTATCTGGGTCTGGGTAGAGTCTAATGTAATGTATCTGGGTCTGGGTAGAGTCTAATGTAATGTGTCTGGGTCTGGGTAGAGTCTAATGTAATGTATCTGGGTCTGGGTAGAGTCTAATGTAATGTATCTGGGTCTGGGTAGAGTCTAATGTAATGTGTCTGGGTCTGGGTAGAGTCTAATGTAATGTGTCTGGGTAGAGTCTAATGTAATGTATCTGGGTCTGGGTAGAGTCTAATGTAATGTATCTGGGTCTGGGTAGAGTCTAATGTAATGTATCTGGGTAGAGTCTAATGTAATGTATCTGGGTCTGGGTAGAGTCTAATGTAATGTATCTGGGTAGAGTCTAATGTAATGTATATGGGTCTGGGTAGAGTCTAATGTAATGTATCTGGGTAGAGTCTAATGTAATGTAACTGGGTAGAGTCTAATGTAATGTATCTGGGTCTGGGTAGAGTCTAATGTAATGTATCTGGGTCTGGGTAGAGTCTAATGTAATGTATCTGTCTGGGTAGAGTCTAATGTAATGTGTCTGGGTCTGGGTAGAGTCTAATGTAATGTATCTGGGTCTGGGTAGAGTCTAATGTAATGTGTCTGGGTAGAGTCTAATGTAATGTATCTGGGTCTGGGTAGAGTCTAATGTAATGTATCTGGGTCTGGGTAGAGTCTAATGTAATGTATATGGGTAGAGTCTAATGTAATGTATCTGGGTCTGGGTAGAGTCTAATGTAATGTATCTGGGTCTGGGTAGAGTCTAATGTAATGTGTCTGGGTCTGGGTAGAGTCTAATGTAATGTATCTGGGTCTGGGTAGAGTCTAATGTAATGTATCTGGGTCTGGGTAGAGTCTAATGTAATGTATCTGGGTCTGGGTAGAGTCTAATGTAATGTGTCTGGGTAGAGTCTAATGTAATGTATCTGGGTCTGGGTAGAGTCTAATGTAATGTATCTGGGTCTGGGTAGAGTCTAATGTAATGTATCTGGGTAGAGTCTAATGTAATGTATCTGGGTCTGGGTAGAGTCTAATGTAATGTATCTGGGTCTGGGTAGAGTCTAATGTAATGTATCTGGGTCTGGGTAGAGTCTAATGTAATGTATCTGGGTCTGGGTAGAGTCTAATGTAATGTATCTGGGTCTGGGTAGAGTCTAATGTAATGTATCTGGGTAGAGTCTAATGTAATGTATCTGGGTCTGGGTAGAGTCTAATGTAATGTATCTGGGTCTGGGTAGAGTCTAATGTAATGTATCTGGGTAGAGTCTAATGTAATGTATCTGGGTAGAGTCTAATGTAATGTATCTGGGTAGAGTCTAATGTAATGTATCTGGGTAGAGTCTAATGTAATGTAACTGGGTAGAGTCTAATGTAATGTATCTGGGTCTGGGTAGAGTCTAATGTAATGTATCTGGGTCTGGGTAGAGTCTAATGTAATGTATCTGTCTGGGTAGAGTCTAATGTAATGTGTCTGGGTCTGGGTAGAGTCTAATGTAATGTATCTGGGTCTGGGTAGAGTCTAATGTAATGTGTCTGGGTAGAGTCTAATGTAATGTATCTGGGTCTGGGTAGAGTCTAATGTAATGTATCTGGGTCTGGGTAGAGTCTAATGTAATGTATATGGGTAGAGTCTAATGTAATGTATCTGGGTCTGGGTAGAGTCTAATGTAATGTATCTGGGTCTGGGTAGAGTCTAATGTAATGTGTCTGGGTCTGGGTAGAGTCTAATGTAATGTATCTGGGTCTGGGTAGAGTCTAATGTAATGTATCTGGGTCTGGGTAGAGTCTAATGTAATGTGTCTGGGGTAGAGTCTAATGTAATGTGTCTGGGTAGAGTCTAATGTAATGTATCTGGGTCTGGGTAGAGTCTAATGTAATGTATCTGGGTCTGGGTAGAGTCTAATGTAATGTATCTGGGTAGAGTCTAATGTAATGTATCTGGGTCTGGGTAGAGTCTAATGTAATGTATCTGGGTAGAGTCTAATGTAATGTATATGGGTCTGGGTAGAGTCTAATGTAATGTATCTGGGTAGAGTCTAATGTAATGTATCTGGGTCTGGGTAGAGTCTAATGTAATGTATCTAGGTCTGGGTAGAGTCTAATGTAATGTATCTGGGTCTGGGTAGAGTCTAATGTAATGTATCTGGGTCTGGGTAGAGTCTAATGTAATGTATCTGGGTCTGGGTAGAGTCTAATGTAATGTATCTGGGTAGAGTCTAATGTAATGTATCTGGGTCTGGGTAGAGTCTAATGTAATGTATCTGGGTCTAATGTAATGTATTTGGGTCTGGGTAGAGTCTAATGTAATGTATCTGGGTCTGGGTAGAGTCTAATGTAATGTATCTGGGTAGAGTCTAATGTAATGTATTTGGGTCTGGGTAGAGTCTAATGTAATGTATCTGGGTCTGGGTAGAGTCTAATGTAATGTATCTGGGTCTGGGTAGAGTCTAATGTAATGTATCTGGGTCTGGGTAGAGTCTAATGTAATGTATCTGGGTCTGGGTAGAGTCTAATGTAATGTATCTGGGTAGAGTCTAATGTAATGTATCTGGGTCTGGGTAGAGTCTAATGTAATGTATCTGGGTAGAGTCTAATGTAATGTATCTGGGTCTGGGTAGAGTCTAATGTAATGTATCTGGGTAGAGTCTAATGTAATGTATCTGGGTCTGCAGAGTCTAATGTAATGTATCTGGGTCTGGGGTAGAGTCTAATGTAATGTATCTGGGTCTGGGTAGAGTCTAATGTAATGTATCTGGGTAGAGTCTAATGTAATGTATCTGGGTCTGGGTAGAGTCTAATGTAATGTATCTGGGTCTGGGTAGAGTCTAATGTAATGTATCTGGGTCTGGGTAGAGTCTAATGTAATGTATCTGGGTCTGGGTAGAGTCTAATGTAATGTATCTGGGTCTGGGTAGAGTCTAATGTAATGTATCTGGGTCTGGGTAGAGTCTAATGTAATGTATCTGGGTAGAGTCTAATGTAATGTATCTGGGTCTGGGTAGAGTCTAATGTAATGTATCTGGGTAGAGTCTAATGTAATGTATCTGGGTCTGGGTAGAGTCTAATGTAATGTATCTGGGTCTGGGTAGAGTCTAATGTAATGTATCTGGGTCTGGGTAGAGTCTAATGTAATGTATCTGGGTCTGGGTCTGGGTAGAGTCTAATGTAATGTATCTGGGTCTGGGTAGAGTCTAATGTAATGTATCTGGGTAGAGTCTAATGTAATGTATCTGGGTCTGGGTAGAGTCTAATGTAATGTATCTGGGTAGAGTCTAATGTAATGTATCTGGGTCTGGGTAGAGTCTAATGTAATGTATCTGGGTCTGGGTAGAGTCTAATGTAATGTATCTGGGTAGAGTCTAATGTAATGTATCTGGGTCTGGGTAGAGTCTAATGTAATGTATCTGGGTCTGGGTAGAGTCTAATGTAATGTATCTGGGTCTGGGTAGAGTCTAATGTAATGTATCTGGGTCTGGGTAGAGTCTAATGTAATGTATCTGGGTCTGGGTAGAGTCTAATGTAATGTATCTGGGTCTGGGTAGAGTCTAATGTAATGTATCTGGGTCTGGGTAGAGTCTAATGTAATGTATTTGGGTCTGGGTAGAGTCTAATGTAATGTATCTGGGTCTGGGTAGAGTATAATGTAATGTATCTGGGTCTGGGTAGAGTCTAATGTAACTGTCTGGGTCTGGGTAGAGTCTAGTGTAATGTATCTGGGTCTGGGTAGAGTCTAATGTAATGTATCTGGGTAGAGTCTAATGTAATGTATCTGGGTCTGGGTAGAGTCTAATGTAATGTATCTGGGTCTGGGTAGAGTCTAATGTAATGTATCTGGGTAGAGTCTAATGTAATGTATCTGGGTAGAGTCTAATGTAATGTATCTGGGTAGAGTCTAATGTAATGTATCTGGGTCTGGGTAGAGTCAATGTATCTAATGTAATGTATCTGGGTCTAGGTAGAGTCTAATGTAATGTATCTGGGTCTGGGTAGAGTCTAATGTAATGTATCTGGGTCTGGGTAGAGTCTAATGAGTCTAGAGTGTAATGTATCTGGGTCTGGGTAGAGTCTAATGTAATGTATCTGGGTCTGGGTAGAGTCTAATGTAATGTATCTGGGTCTGGGTAGAGTCTAATGTAATGTATCTGGGTCTGGGTAGAGTCTAATGTAATGTATCTGGGTCTGGGTAGAGTCTAATGTAATGTATCTGGGTCTGGGTAGAGTCTAATGTAATGTATCTGGGTCTGGGTAGAGTCTAATGTAATGTATCTGGGTAGAGTCTAATGTAATGTATCTGGGTCTGGGTAGAGTCTAATGTAATGTATCTGGGTAGAGTCTAATGTAATGTATCTGGGTCTGGGTAGAGTCTAATGTAATGTATCTGGGTCTGGGTAGAGTCTAATGTAATGTATTTGGGTCTGGGTAGAGTCTAATGTAATGTATCTGGTCTGGGTAGAGTCTAATGTAATGTATCTGGGTCTGGGTAGAGTCTAATGTAATGTATCTGGGTCTGGGTAGAGTCTAATGTAATGTATCTATTTGGTCTGGGTAGAGTCTAATGTAATGTATCTGGGTCTGGGTAGAGTAGTAATGTATCTGGGTAATGTAATGTATCTGGGTCTGGGTAGAGTCTAATGTAATGTATCTGGGTCTGGGTAGAGTCTAATGTAATGTATCTGGGTCTGGGTAGAGTCTAATGTAATGTATCTGTCTAATGTAATATCTGGGTCTGGGTAATCTGGGTCTGGGTAGAGTCTAATGTAATGTATCTGGGTAGAGTCTAATGTAATGTATCTGGGTCTGGGTAGAGTCTAATGTAATGTAATGTATCTGGGTCTGGGTAGAGTCTAATGTAATGTATCTGGGTCTGGGTAGAGTCTAATGTAATGTATCTGGGTCTGGGTAGAGTCTAATGTAATGTATCTGGGTCTGGGTAGAGTCTAATGTAATGTATCTGGGTAGAGTCTAATGTAATGTATCTGGGTCTGGGTAGAGTCTAATGTAATGTATCTGGGTCTGGGTAGAGTCGTAATGTATCTGGGTCTGGGTAGAGTCTAATGTAATGTATCTGGAGTCTAATGTAATGTATCTGGGTCTAGAGTCTAATGTAATGTATCTGGGTCTGGGTAGAGTCTAATGTAATGTATCTGGGTCTGGGTAGAGTCTAATGTAATGTATCTGGGTCTGGGTAGAGTCTAATGTAATGTATCTGGGTCTGGGTAGAGTCTAATGTAATGTATCTGGGTCTGGGTAGAGTCTAATGTAATGTATCTGGAGTCTAATGTAATGGGGTAGAGTCTAATGTAATGTATCTGGGTCTGGGTAGAGTCTAATGTAATGTATCTGGGTCTGGGTAGAGTCTAATGTAATGTATCTGGGTCTGGGTAGAGTCTAATGTAATGTATCTGGGTCTGGGTAGAGTCTAATGTAATGTATCTGGGTCTGGGTAGAGTCTAATGTAATGTATCTGGGTCTGGGTAGAGTCTAATGTAATGTATCTGGGTCTGGGTAGAGTCTAATGTAATGTATCTGGGTCTGGGTAGAGTCTAATGTAATGTATCTGGGTCTAGAGTCTAATGTAATGTATCTGGAGTCTAATGTAATGTATCTGGGTCTGGGTAGTCTAATGTAATGTATCTGGGTCTGGGTAGAGTCTAATGTAATGTATCTGGGTAGAGTCTAATGTAATGTATCTGGGTCTGGGTAGAGTCTAATGTAATGTATCTGGGTCTGGGTAGAGTCTAATGTAATGTGTCTGGGTAGAGTCTAATGTAATGTATCTGGGTCTGGGTAGAGTCTAATGTAATGTATCTGGGTCTGGGGAGTCTAATGTAATGTATCTGGGTAGAGTCTAATGTAATGTATCTGGGTCTGGGTAGAGTCTAATGTAATGTATCTGGGTCTGGGTAGAGTCTAATGTAATGTATCTGGGTCTGGGTAGAGTCTAATGTAATGTATCTGGGTAGGTCTAATGTAATGTATCTGGGTAGAGTCTAATGTAATGTATCTGGGTCTGGGTAGAGTCTAATGTAATGTATCTGGGTAGAGTCTAATGTAATGTATCTGGGTCTGGAGTAGAGTCTGGGTAGATCTAATGTAATGTATCTGGGTAGAGTCTAATGTAATGTCTGTAATGTATCTGGGTCTGGGTAGAGTCTAATGTAATGTATCTGGGTAGAGTCTAATGTATCTGGGTCTGGGTAGAGTCTAATGTAATGTATCTGGGTCTGGGTAGAGTCTAATGTAATGTGTCTGGGTAGAGTCTAATGTAATGTATCTGGGTAGAGTCTAATGTAACTGGGTCTGTAGAGTCTAATGTAGTGTATCTGGGTAGAGTCTAATGTAATGTATCTGGGTAGAGTCTAATGTAATGTATCTGGGTCTGGGTAGAGTCTAATGTAATGTATCTGGGTCTGGGTAGAGTCTAATGTAATGTATCTGGGTAGAGTCTAATGTAATGTATCTGGGTCTGGGGTCTAATGTAATGTATCTGGGTAGAGTCTAATGTAATGTATCTGGGTCTGGGTAGAGTCTAATGTAATGTATCTGGGTAGAGTCTAATGTAATGTATCTGGGTCTGGGTAGAGTCTAATGTAATGTATCTGGGTCTGGGTAGAGTCTAATGTAATGTATCTGGGTAGAGTCTAATGTAATGTATCTGGGTCTGGGTAGAGTCTAATGTAATGTATCTGGGTCTGGGTAGAGTCTAATGTAATGTATCTGGGTCTGGGTAGAGTCTAATGTAATGTATCTGGGTAGAGTCTAATGTAATGTATCTGGGTCTGGGTAGAGTCTAATGTAATGTATCTGGGTCTGGGTAGAGTCTAATGTAATGTATCTGGGTCTGGGTAGAGTCTAATGTAATGTATCTGGGTCTGGGTAGAGTCTAATGTAATGTATCTGGGTCTGGGTATTTGGGTCTAGAGTGTAATGTAATGTATCTGGGTCTGGGTAGAGTCTAATGTAATGTATCTGGGTCTGGGTAGAGTCTAATGTAATGTATCTGGGTCTGGGTAGAGTCTAATGTAATGTATCTGGGTCTGGGTAGAGTCTAATGTAATGTATCTGGGTCTGGGTAGAGTCTAATGTAATGTATCTGGGTAGAGTCTAATGTAATGTATCTGGGTCTGGGTAGAGTCTAATGTAATGTATCTGGGTCTGGGTAGAGTCTAATGTAATGTATCTGGGTCTGGGTAGAGTCTAATGTAATGTATCTGGGTAGAGTCTAATGTAATGTATCTGGGTAGAGTCTAATGTAATGTATCTGGGTAGAGTCTAATGTAATGTAACTGGGTAGAGTCTAATGTAATGTATCTGGGTCTGGGTAGAGTCTAATGTAATGTATCTGGGTCTGGGTAGAGTCTAATGTAATGTATCTGTCTGGGTAGAGTCTAATGTAATGTGTCTGGGTCTGGGTAGAGTCTAATGTAATGTATCTGGGTCTGGGTAGAGTCTAATGTAATGTGTCTGGGTAGAGTCTAATGTAATGTATCTGGGTCTGGGTAGAGTCTAATGTAATGTATCTGGGTCTGGGTAGAGTCTAATGTAATGTATATGGGTAGAGTCTAATGTAATGTATCTGGGTCTGGGTAGAGTCTAATGTAATGTATCTGGGTCTGGGTAGAGTCTAATGTAATGTGTCTGGGTCTGGGTAGAGTCTAATGTAATGTATCTGGGTCTGGGTAGAGTCTAATGTAATGTATCTGGGTCTGGGTAGAGTCTAATGTAATGTGTCTGGGTCTGGGTAGAGTCTAATGTAATGTATCTGGGTCTGGGTAGAGTCTAATGTAATGTATCTGGGTAGAGTCTAATGTAATGTATCTGGGTCTGGGTAGAGTCTAATGTAATGTATCTGGGTCTGGGTAGAGTCTAATGTAATGTATCTGGGTCTGGGTAGAGTCTAATGTAATGTATCTGGGTAGAGTCTACTGTAATGTATCTGGGTCTGGGTAGAGTCTAATGTAATGTATCTGGGTAGAGTCTAATGTAATGTATCTGGGTCTGGGTAGAGTCTAATGTAATGTATCTGGGTCTGTGTAGAGTCTAATGTAATGTATCTGGGTAGAGTCTAATGTAATGTATCTGGGTCTGGGTAGAGTCTAATGTAATGTATCTGGGTAGAGTCTAATGTAATGTATCTGGGTCTGGGTAGAGTCTAATGTAATGTATCTGGGTCTGGGTAGAGTCTAATGTAATGTATCTGGGTCTGGGTAGAGTCTAATGTAGTTTATCTGTCTGTCTGGCTGGGTGTCTTACTGGTTATCTGGCTGTTTGTCTGGCTGGTTTTCTGGCTGGGTGTCTGTCTGCCTGGCTGGCTGGCTCTCTGGCTGGGTGTCTGGCTGGGCTGTTGACTGGCTGGTTATCTGGTAGCAGGGCGAGGCTGGGCTGTTGACTGGCTGGTTATCTGGTAGCAGGGTGAGGCTGTTGACTGGCTGGTTATCTGGTAGCAGGGCGAGGCTGTTGACTGGCTGGTTATCTGGTAGCAGGGCGAGGCTGTTGACTGGCTGGTTATCTGGTAGCAGGGTCAGGCTGTTGACTGGCTGGTTATCTGGTAGCAGGGCGAGGCTGTTGACTGGCTGGTTATCTGGTAGCAGGGTCAGGCTGTTGACTGGCTGGTTATCTGGTAGCAGGGTCAGGTTGTTGACTGGCTGGTTATCTGGTAGCAGGGCGAGGCTGTTGACTGGCTGGTTATCTGGTAGCAGGGCGAGGCTGTTGACTGGCTGGTTATCTGGTAGCAGGGCGAGGCTGTTGACTGGCTGGTTATCTGGTAGCAGGGTCAGGCTGTTGACTGGCTGGTTATCTGGTAGCAGGGCGATGGCTGGGCTGTTGACTGGCTGGTTATCTGGTAGCAGGGCGAGGCTGTTGACTGGCTGGTTATCTGGTAGCAGGGTGAGGCTGTTGACTGGCTGGTTATCTGGTAGCAGGGCGAGGCTGTTGACTGGCTGGTTATCTGGTAGCAGGGCGAGGCTGTTGACTGGCTGGTTATCTGGTAGCAGGGCGAGGCTGTTGACTGGCTGGTTATCTGGTAGCAGGGTGAGGCTGTTGACTGGCTGGTTATCTGGTAGCAGGGCGAGGCTGTTGACTGGCTGGTTATCTAGTAGCAGGGCGAGGCTGTTGACTGGCTGGTTATCTGGTAGCAGGGCGAGGCTGTTGACTGGCTGGTTATCTGGTAGCAGGGCGATGCCCGTGGCGAGGCTGTTGACTGGCTGGTTATCTGGTAGCAGGGCGAGGCTGTTGACTGGCTGGTTATCTGGTAGCAGGGTCAGGCTGTTGACTGGCTGGTTATCTGGTAGCAGGGCGAGGCTGTTGACTGGCTGGTTATCTGGTAGCAGGGCGAGGCTGTTGACTGGCTGGTTATCTGGTAGCAGGGCGAGGCTGTTGACTGGCTGGTTATCTGGTAGCAGGGCGAGGCTGTTGACTGGCTGGTTATCTGGTAGCAGGGCGAGGCTGTTGACTGGCTGGTTATCTGGTAGCAGGGCGAGGCTGGGCTGTTGACTGGCTGGTTATCTGGTAGCAGGGCGAGGCTGGGCTGTTGACTGGCTGGTTATCTGGTAGCAGGGCGAGGCTGTTGACTGGCTGGTTATCTGGTAGCAGGGCGAGGCTGTTGACTGGCTGGTTATCTGGTAGCAGGGCGAGGCTGTTGACTGGCTGGTTATCTGGTAGCAGGGCGAGGCTGTTGACTGGCTGGTTATCTGGTAGCAGGGCGAGGCTGTTGACTGGCTGGTTATCTGGTAGCAGGGCGAGGCTGTTGACTGGCTGGTTATCTGGTAGCAGGGCGAGGCTGTTGACTGGCTGGTTATCTGGTAGCAGGGCGAGGCTGTTGACTGGCTGGTTATCTGGTAGCAGGGCGAGGCTGTTGACTGGCTGGTTATCTGGTAGCAGGGCGAGGCTGTTGACTGGCTGGTTATCTGGTAGCAGGGCGAGGCTGTTGACTGGCTGGTTATCTGGTAGCAGGGCGAGGCTGTTGACTGGCTGGTTATCTGGTAGCAGGGCGAGGCTGTTGACTGGCTGGTTATCTGGTAGCAGGGTGAGGCTGTTGACTGGCTGGTTATCTGGTAGCAGGGCGAGGCTGTTGACTGGCTGGTTATCTGGTAGCAGGGCGAGGCTGTTGACTGGCTGGTTATCTGGTAGCAGGGCGAGGCTGTTGACTGGCTGGTTATCTGGTAGCAGGGTGAGGCTGTTGACTGGCTGGTTATCTGGTAGCAGGGTCAGGCTGTTGACTGGCTGGTTATCTGGTAGCAGGGCGAGGCTGTTGACTGGCTGGTTATCTGGTAGCAGGGTTAAGGATGTTGACTGGCTGGTTATCTGGTAGCAGGGCGAGGCTGTTGACTGGCTGGTTATCTGGTAGCAGGGCGAGGCTGTTGACTGGCTGGTTATCTGGTAGCAGGGCGAGGCTGTTGACTTGCTGGTTATCTGGTAGCAGGGCGAGGCTGTTGACTGGCTGGTTATCTGGTAGCAGGGCGAGGCTGTTGACTGGCTGGTTATCTGGTAGCAGGGTCAGGCTGTTGACTGGCTGGTTATCTGGTAAATAACAATAAATAATAATAATGTGTTAATGCCTATCGGTCCCTCATCAGCCGCAGAACACACACACACACCACACCACACACACACACACCCACACACACCACTCACCAAACGCACACACACACACACACACACAGCCCTCCTCGCCTCACTAAGGCTCATAACACCCTCAGCTCTTGGCGGAGTGCCGTCTCCGAGGCTTTATGTGATTAGTTCAGTC
This sequence comes from Oncorhynchus nerka, assembly GCF_034236695.1. Classification (NCBI taxonomy): domain Eukaryota; kingdom Metazoa; phylum Chordata; class Actinopteri; order Salmoniformes; family Salmonidae; genus Oncorhynchus; species Oncorhynchus nerka. The sequence continues at coordinate 84,393,465 of NC_088398.1, forward strand.
TCATGTGGTCGTGGATCCATGGATATATATGTTTGATATGCAGGCATGAAAAGGAACACCCTAATCCGCTGTTTACAAATCTGAGGGTCATCTGGTCCAGAACTGATCAGAGCGGAGAGAGGACAGTAGCTTTGAACTTGTGAGTGTTCCCGCTGAGCTCCCCTCATCCTGTCAGACAGCAGTGTTCATGCTGAGCTCCCCTCATCGAGTCAGACAGCAGTGTTCCCGCTGAGCTCCTGTCAGACAGCAGTGTTCCCGGCTGAGCTCCCCTCATCCTGTCAGACAGCAGTGTTCCCGCTGAGCTCCCCTCATCCAGTCAGACAGCAGTGTTCATGCTGAGCTCCCCTCATCGAGTCAGACAGCAGTGTTCCCGCTGAGCTCCCCTCATCGAGTCAGACAGCAGTGTTCCCGCTGAGCTCCCCTCATCCAGTCAGACAGCAGTGTTCCCGCTGAGCTCCCCTCATCCTGTCAGACAGCAGTGTTCCCGCTGAGCTCCCCTCATCCAGTCAGACAGCAGTGTTCACGCTGAGCTCCCCTCATCCAGTCAGACAGCAGTGTTCGTGCTGGCTCCTCATCCAGTCAGACAGCAGTGTTCCTGCTGAGCTCCCCTCATCCAGTCAGACAGCAGTGTTCACGCTGAGCTCCCTCATCCAGTCAGACAGCAGTGTTCGTGCTGAGCTCCCCTCATCCAGTCAGACAGCAGTGTTCCTGCTGAGCTCCCCTCATCCAGTCAGACAGCAGTGTTCCCGGTGAGCTCCCCTCATCCAGTCAGACAGCAGTGTTCCCGCTGAGCTCCCCTCATCCAGTCAGACAGCAGTGTTCCTGCTGAGCTCCCCTCATCCAGTCAGACAGCAGTGTTCCCGCTGAGCTCCCCTCATCCAGTCAGACAGCAGTGTTCCCGCTGAGCTCCCCTCATCCAGTCAGACAGCAGTGTTCCTGCTGAGCTCCCCTCATCCTGTCAGACAGCAGTGTTCCTGCTGAGCTCCCCTCCTCCTTCAGTATCTCTGTTATGTCTGGGTCTATATCCTCCTCTTCCTTCAGTATCTCTGTTATGTCTGGGTCTATATCCTCCTCTTCCTTCAGTATCTCTGTTATGTCTGGGTCTATAACCTCCTCCTCCTTCAGTAACTCTGTTATGTCTGGGTCTATATCCTCCTCCTCCTCCTCCTTCAGTAACTCTGTTATGTCTGGTATATCCTTCTCCTCCTTCAGTAACTCTGTTATGTCTGGGTCTATATCCTCCTCCTCCTCCTTCAGTAACTCTGTTATGTCTGGTCTATATCCTCCTCTTCCTTCAGTATCTCTGTTATGTCTGGGTCTATATCCTCCTCTTCCTTCAGTATCTCTGTTATGTCTGGGTCTATATCCTCCTCTTCCTTCAGTAACTCTGTTATGTCTGGGTCTATATCCTCCTCCTCCTTCAGTAACTCTGTTATGTCTGGGTCTATATCCTCCTCCTCCTCCTTCAGTAACTCTGTTATGTCTGGGTCTATATCCTCCTCCTCCTCCTTCAGTAACTCTGTTATGTCTGGGTCTATATCCTCCTCCTCCTTCAGTAACTCTGTTATTCAGTAACTCTGTTATGTCTGGGCTATATCCTCCTCCTCCTCCTTCAGTAACTCTGTTTGTCTGGTCATGTATCTCTGTTATGTCTGGTTATATCCTGTAACTCTGTTATGTCTGGGCTATATCCTCCTCCTCCTCCTTCAGTAACTCTGTTATATCTGGGTTATATCCTCCTCCTCCTCCTTCAGTATCTCTGGCTGGTTATCTCCTCCTCCTTCAGTAACTTCCTCCTCCTCCTTCAGTAACTCTGTTATGTCTGGGTCTATATCCTCCTCCTCCTCCTTCAGTAACTCTGGCTGGTCTATATCCTCCTCCTCCTTCAGTAACTCTGTTATGTCTGGGTCTTATCCTCCTCCTCCTCCTCCTTCAGTAACTCTGTTATGTCTGGGTCTATATCCTCCTCCTTCAGTAACTCTGTTATGTCTGGGTCTATATCCTCCTCCTCCTTCAGTAACTCTGGTCTGGTCTATCTGTAACTCTGTTATGTCTGGGTCTATATCCTCCTCCTCCTTCAGTAACTCTGGTCTGGGTTATATCCTCCTCCTCCTTTCAGTAACTGGTCTGGTTATCTCCTCCTCCTTCAGTAACTCTGTATGCTGGGTCGTAACTCTGGTCTGTCTATATCCTCCTCCTCCTTCAGTAACTCTGTTATGTCTGGTTATCTCCTCCTCCTCCTTCAGTAACTCTGTATGTCTGGGTCTATATCCTCCTCCTCCTTCAGTAACTCTGTTATGTCTGGGTAATGCCTATCCTCCTCCTCCTCCTCCTTCACTAACTCTGTTATGTCTGGGTCTATATCCTCCTCCTCAACTCTGTTATGTCTGGGTCTATATCCTCCTCCTCCTCCTCCTTCAGTAACTCTGTTATGTCTGGGTCTATATCCTCCTCCTCCTCCTTCAGTAACTCTGTTATGTCTGGGTCTATATCCTCCTCCTCCTCCTCCTTCAGCCTGTCATATCATCCTCCTCCTCCTTCAGTAACTCTGTTATGTCTGGGTCTATATCCTCCTCCTCCTCCTTCAGTAACTCTGTTATATCACACACAACTCTGTTATGTCTGGTCATATCCTCCTCCTCCTTCAGTAACTCTGTTATGTCTGGGTCCCTCCTCCTCCTCCTTCAGTAACTCTCCTATACAGTAACTCTGTTATGTCTGGGTCTATATCCTCCTCCTCCTCCTTCAGTAACTCTGTTATGTCTGGGTCTATATCCTCCTCCTCCTTCAGTAACTCTGTTGGGTCTATATCCTCCTCCTTCAGTAACTCTGATGTCTGGAGTCACACAGTAACTCTGTTATATCTGGGTCCCTCTCCTCCTTCAGTAACTCTGTTATATCTGGCTCTATATCCTCCTCCTCCTCCAGTCACAACTCTGTTCCTCCTTCAGTGTCTGGGTCTATATCCTCCTCCTCCTCCTCCTTCACAACTCTGTTATGTCTGGGTCTATATCCTCCTCCTCCTCCTTCAGTAACTCTGTTATGTCTGGGCTCACCTCCTCCTCCTCCTTCAGTAACTCTGTTATGTCTGGGTCTATATCCTCCTCCTCCTCCTTCAGTAACTCTGTTATGTCTGGGTCTATATCTCCTCCTCCTTCAGTATATATCTGGGTCTATCCTCCTCCTCCTTCAGTAACTCTGTTATATCTGGGTCTATATCCTCCTCCTCCTTCAGTAACTCTGTTATGTCTGGGTCTATATCCTCCTCCTCCTCCTTCAGTAACTCTGTTATGTCTGGGTCTATATCCTCCTCCTCCTTCAGTAACTCTGTTATGTCTGGGTCTATATCCTCCTCCTCCTCCTTCAGTAACTCTGTTATGTCTGGGTCTATATCCTCCTCCTCCTTCAGTAACTCTGTTACTGCACATATCCTCCTCCTTCAGTAACTTGAGGTATGTCTGGGTCTATATCCTCCTCCTCCTCCTCAGTAACTCTGTTATATCTGGGTCTATATCCTCCTCCAAGGGGAAACGCACACCCTCCTCCTCCTTCAGTAACTCTGTTATGTCTGGGTCTATATCCTCCTCCTCCTCCTCCTTCAGTAACTCTGTTATGTCTAAGGGTCATATCCTCCTCCTCCTCCTTCAGGCTCTGTTATGTCTGGGTCTATATCCTCCTCCTCCTCAGTAACTCTGTTATCTGGTCGTTATGTCTGGGTCTATATCCTCCTCCTCCTCCTTCAGTAACTCTGTTATGTCTGGGTCTATATCCTCCTCCTCCTCCTCCTTCAGTAACTCTGTTATGTCTGGGTCTATATCCTCCTCCTCCTTCAGTAACTCTGTTATGTCTGGGTCTATATCCTCCTCCTCCTCCTTCAGTAACTCTGTTATGTCTGGGTCTATCCTCCTCCTCCTTCACTAACTCTGTTATGTCTGGGTCTACATCCTCCTTCAGTAACTCTGTTATGTCTGGGTCTATATCCTCCTCCTCCTCCTCACTAACTCTGTTATGTCTGGGTCTATATCCTCCTCCTCCTCCTCCTTCAGAACTCTGTTATGTCTGGTCTATATCCTCCTCCTCCTCCTCCTTCAGTAACTCTGTTATGTCTGGGTCCCTCCTCCTCCTCCTCCTTCAGTAACTCTGTTATGTCAGGTCTATATCCTCCTCCTCCTCCTCCTTCAGTAACTCTGTTATGTCTGGGCTATATCCTCCTCCTCCTCCTTCAGTAACTCTGTTATGTCTGGGTATATATCCTCCTCCTCCTTCAGTAACTCTGTTATGTCTGTTCCTCCTCCTCCTCCTCCTTCAGTAACTCTGTTATGTCTGGGTCTATATCCTCCTCCTCCTCAGAACAGCAGTCTGTCTCCTCCTCCTCCTTCAGTAACTCTGTTATGAGCTCCTCCTCCTCCTTCAGTAACAGTCTGGGTATGTCCTCCTCCTCCTCTTCAGTAACTCTGTTATGTCTGAGTCTCCTCCTCCTCATCCTCCTTCAGTAACTCTGTTATGTCTGGGTCTATATCCTCCTCCTCCTTCAGTAACTCTGTTATATCTGGGTCTATATCCTCCTCCTCCTCCTTCAGAACAGCTATATCCTCCTCCTTCAGTAACTCTGTTATGTCTGGGTCTATATCCTCCTCCTCCTTCAGTAACTCTGTTATGTCTGGGTCTATATCCTCCTCCTCCTCCTTCAGTAACTCTGTTATGTCTGGGTCTATATCCTCCTCCTCCTCCTTCAGTAACTCTGTTATGTCTGGGTCCCTCCTCCTCCTTCAGTAACTCTGTTATGTCATATCCTCCTCCTTCAGTAACTCTGTTATGTCTGGGTCTATATCCTCCTCCTCCTTCAGTAACTCTGTTATATCTGGGTCTATATCCTCCTCCTCCTCCTCCTTCAGTAACTCTGTTATGTCTGGGTCTATATCCTCCTCCTCCTCCTTCAGTAACTCTGTTATGTCTGGGTCTATATCCTCCTCCTCCTTCAGTAACTCTGTTATATCTGGGTTTATGTCTGGGTCTATATCCTCCTCCTCCTTCAGTAACTCTGTTATGTCTGGGTCTATATCCTCCTCCTCCTCCTCCTTCAGTAACTCTGTTATGTCTGGGTCTATATCCTCCTCCTCCTTCAGTAACTCTGTTATGTCTGGGTCTATATCCTCCTCCTCCTCCTTCAGTAACTCTGTTATATCTGGGTCTATATCCTCCTCCTCCTCCTTCACTAACTCTGTTATGTCTGGGTCTATATCATCCTCCTTCAGTAACTCTGTTATGTCTGGGTCTATATCCTCCTCCTCCTTCACTAACTCTGTTATGTCTGGGTCTATATCCTCCTCCTCCTCCTCCTTCACTAACTCTGTTATGTCTGGGTCTATATCCTCCTCCTCCTCCTCCTTCAGTAACTCTGTTATGTCTGGGTCTATATCCTCCTCCTCCTCCTCCTTCAGTAACTCTGTTATGTCTGGGTATATATCCTCCTCCTCCTCCTTCAGTAACTCTGTTATGTCTGGGTCTATATCCTCCTCCTCCTCCTCCTTCAGTAACTCTGTTATGTCTGGGTATATATCCTCCTCCTCCTCCTTCAGTAACTCTGTTATGTCTGGGTCTATATCCTCCTCCTCCTCCTTCAGTAACTCTGTTATGTCTGGGTCTATATCCTCCTCCTCCTCCTCCTTCAGTAACTCTGTTATGTCTGGGTCTATATCCTCCTCCTCCTCCTCCTTCACTCTCTTCAGTAACTCTGTTATGTCTGGGTCTATATCCTCCTCCTCCTCCTTCAGTAACTCTGTTATGTCTGGGTCTATATCCTCCTCCTCCTTCAGTAACTCTGTTATGTCTGGGTCTATATCTCCTCCTCAGTAACTCTGTTATGTCTGGGTATATATCCTCCTCCTCCTCCTTCAGTAACTCTGTTATGTCTGGGTCTATATCCTCCTCCTCCTCCTCCTCCTTCAGTAACTCTGTTATGTCTGGGTCTATATCCTCCTCCTCCTTCAGTAACTCTGGGTCTATTCCTCCTCCTCCTTCACTAACTCTGTTATGTCTGGGTCTATATCCTCCTCCTCAGTAACTCAGTAATCTCCTCCTTCAGTTATGTCTGGGTCTATATCCTCCTCCTCCTCCTTCAGTAACTCTGTTATGTCTGGGTCTATATCCTCCTCCTCCTCCTTCAGTAACTCTGTTATGTCTGGGTCTATATCCTCCTCCTCCTTCAGTAACTCTGTTTATGTCTGGGTCTTCCTCCTCCTCCTTCAGTAACTCTGTTATGTCTGGGTAACTCTGTTATTTCTATCCTCCTCCTCCTCCTTCAGTAACTCTGTTATGTCTGGGTCTATATCCTCCTCCTCCTTCAGTAACTCTGTTATATCTGGGTCTATATCCTCCTCCTCCTCCTCCTTCACTAACTCTGTTATGTCTGGTCTATATCCTCCTCCTCCTTCAGTAACTCTGTTATATCTGGGTCTATATCCTCCTCCTCCTTCAGTAACTCTGTTATATCTGGGTCTATATCCTCCTCCTCCTTCAGTAACTCTGTTATGTCTGGGTCTATATCCTCCTCCTCCTCCTTCAGTAACTCTGTTATGTCTGGGTCTATATCCTCCTCCTCCTCCTTCAGTAACTCTGTTATATCTGGGTCTATATCCTCCTCCTCCTTCAGTAACTCTGTTATGTCTGGGTCTATATCCTCCTCCTCCTTCAGTAACTCTGTTATATCTGGGTCTATATCCTCCTCCTCCTTCAGTAACTCTGTTATGTCTGGGTCTATATCCTCCTCCTCCTTCAGTAACTCTGTTATATCTGGGTAATCCTCCTCCTCCTTCAGTAACTCTGTTATGTCTGGGTCTATATCCTCCTCCTCCTCCTTCAGTAACTCTGTTATGTCTGGGTCTATATCATCCTCCTCATCCTCCTTCAGTAACTATGTTATGTCTGGGTCTATATCCTCCTCCTCCTCCTCCTTCAGTTACTCTGTTATTTCTGGGTCTATATCCTCCTCCTCCTTCAGTAACTCTGTTATTTCTGGGTCTTCCTCCTCCTCCTTCAGTAACTCTGTTATGTCTGGGTCTATATCCTCCTCCTCCTCCTTCAGTAACTCTGTTATGTCTGGGTCTATATCCTCCTCCTCCTTCAGTAACTCTGTTATATCTGGGTCTATCCTCCTCCTCCTCCTTCAGTAACTCTGTTATGTCTGGGTCTATATCCTCCTCCTTCCTCTGTTATGTCTCCTCCCTCCTTCAGTAACTCTGTTATGTCTGGGTCTATATCCTCCTCCTCCTCCTTCAGTAACTTCAGTAACTCTCCTCCTCCTTCAGTAACTCTGTTATGTCTGGGTCTATATCCTCCTCCTCCTTCAGTAACTCTGTTATCTGGGTCTATATCCTCCTCCTCCTTCAGTAACTCTGTTATGTCTGGGTCTATATCCTCCTCCTCCTCCTTCAGTAACTCTGTTATTTCTGGGTCTGTATCCTCCTCCTCCTCCTTCAGTAACTCTGTTATGTCTGGGTCTATATCCTCCTCCTCCTTCAGTAACTCTGTTATATCTGGGTCTATATCCTCCTCCTCCTCCTCCTTCACTAACTCTGTTATGTCTGGGTCTATATCCTCCTCCTCCTTCAGTAACTCTGTTATATCTGGGTCTATATCCTCCTCCTCCTTCAGTAACTCTGTTATATCTGGGTCTATATCCTCCTCCTCCTTCAGTAACTCTGTTATGTCTGGGTCTATATCCTCCTCCTCCTCCTTCAGTAACTCTGTTATGTCTGGGTATATCCTCCTCCTTCAGTAACTCTCCTCCCTCCTCCTCCTTCAGTAACTCTGTTATGTCTGGGTCTATATCCTCCTCCTCCTTCAGTAACTCTGTTATATCTGGGTCTATATCCTCCTCCTCCTTCAGTAACTCTGTTATGTCTGGGTCTATATCCTCCTCCTCCTTCAGTAACTCTGTTATATCTGGGTCTATATCCTCCTCCTCCTTCAGTAACTCTGTTATGTCTGGGTCTATATCCTCCTCCTCCTCCTTCAGTAACTCTGTTATGTCTGGGTCTATATCATCCTCCTCATCCTCCTTCAGTAACTATGTTATGTCTGGGTCTATATCCTCCTCCTCCTCCTCCTTCAGTTACTCTGTTATTTCTGGGTCTATATCCTCCTCCTCCTTCAGTAACTCTGTTATTTCTGGGTCTATATCCTCCTCCTCCTTCAGTAACTCTGTTATGTCTGGGTCTATATCCTCCTCCTCCTCCTTCAGTAACTCTGTTATGTCTGGGTCTATATCCTCCTCCTCCTTCAGTAACTCTGTTATGTCTGGGTCTATATCCTCCTCCTCCTCCTTCAGTAACTCTGTTATGTCTGGGTCTATATCCTCCTCCTCCTCCTTCAGTAACTCTGTTATATCTGCGTATGCTCTTCTAATTATCTGTGTAGTCCTCTCCATTGACTGTAACCCTGACTGTAGTCCTCTCCATTGACTGTAACCCTGACTGTAGTCCTCTCCATTGACTGTAACCCTGACTGTAGCCCTCTCCATTGACTGTAACCCTGACTGTAGTCCTCTCCATTGACTGTAACCCTGACTGTAGTCCTCTCCATTGACTGTAACCCTGACTGTAGTCCTCTCCATTGACTGTAACCCTGACTGTAGTCCTCTCCATTGACTGTAACCCTGACTGTAGTCCTCTCCATTGACTGTAACCCTGACTGTAGTCCTCTCCATTGACTGTAACCCTGACTGTAGTCCTCTCCATTGACTGTAACCCTGACTGTAGTCCTCTCCATTGACTGTAACCCTGACTGTAGTCCTCTCCATTGACTGTAACCCTGACTGTAGTCCTCTCCATTGACTGTAACCCTGACTGTAGTCCTCTCCATTGACTGTAACCCTGACTGTAGTCCTCTCCATTGACTGTAACCCTGACTGTAGTCCTCTCCATTGACTGTAACCCTGACTGTAGTCCTCTCCATTGACTGTAACCCTGACTGTAGTCCTCTCCATTGACTGTAACCCTGACTGTAGTCCTCTCCATAGACTGTAACCCTGACTGTAGTCCTCTCCATTGACTGTAACCCTGACTGTAGTCCTCTCCTCGCCTTCCACAAGCTTCCCACAATAATTTGGGTGAGTTTTGTTCCATTCCTCCTGACAGAGCTGGTGTAACTGAGTCCAGTTTGTAGGCCTCCTTGCTCGCACACGCTTTTTCAGTTCTGCCCACAAATGTTCTATGGGATTGAGGCCAGGGCTTTGTGATGGCCGCTCCAATACCTTGACTTTGTTGTCCTTAAGCCATTTTGCCACAACTTTGGAAGTATGCTTGAGGTCATTGTCCATTTGGAAGAGCCATTTGGGTCTTCCCAAAAGCTTAAACTTCCTGACTGATGTCTTGAGATGTTGCTTCAAAATATCCACATACTTTTCCTCCCTCATGATGCCATCTATTTTGTGAAGTTCACCAGTCCCTCCTGCAGCAAAGCACCCCCACAACATGATGCTGCCACCCCTGTGCTTCACGGTTGGGATGGTGTTCTTCGGCTTGCAAGCCTCCCCCTTTTTCCTCCAAACATAACGATGGTCATTATGGCCAAACAGTTCAATTTTTGTTTCATCAGACCAGAGGACATTTCTCCAAAAAGTACAATCATTGTCCCCATGGTTGCAAACCGTAGTCTGGCTTTTTTATGGCGGTTTTGGAGCAGTGGCTTCTTCATTGCTGAGCGGACTTTCAGGTTATGTCGATATAGGACTTGTTTTACTGTGGACATAGATACTTTTGTACCTGTTTCCTCCAGAATCTTCACAAGGTCCTTTGCTGTTGTTCTGGGATTTATTTGCACTTTTCGCACCAAAGTACGTTCATCTCTAGGAGACAGAACGCGTCTCCTTCCTGAGCAGTATGACGGCTGCGTGGTCCCATGGTGTTTATACTTGCGTACTATTGTTTGTACAGATGATCGTGGTGCCTTCAGGCGTTTGGAAAATACTCCCAGGGATGAACCAGACTTGTGGAGGTCTACAATGTTTTTTCTGAGGTATTGGCTGATTTCTTTTGATTTTCCCATGATTTCAAGCACAGAGGCACTGAGTTTGAAGGTAGGCCTTGAAATACATCCACAGGTACACCTCCAATTGACTAAAATTATGACAATTAGCCTATCAGAAGCTTCTAAAGACATGACATCATTTTCTGGAATTTTCCAAGCTGTTTAAAGTCACAGTCAACTTAGTTCCACTGGAAT